>NC_137014.1:36585910-36980910 GCF_032717465.1 Coenobita brevimanus
AGTTTAATTGACAACAGCTCATCTCTAAACGCCTCCCCGACTCTCAGCTCAGTATTAAGTTTAGTATTGGAAATTTTGCAGACAGCACAAAGTGGAAGAATTATAATTACGCTCGCTGACTGAAATTATGTTTATTACGGTTTGTGTGCATAATTCTTTCGTTTAAAATAAACACGGCAATGTGATAACACACGTAGCGTTGTGTGTGTGTGTGTGTGTGTGTGTGTGTGTGTGTGTGTGTAAGATTTCCCCTTTCATGCCAACACATACACGTACCCACACACTGCACGCTGAATGTCCTAGATTTTCAAACAGGAAGCACTGAAATTACGATAAAGCCAAACTGAATTGATGTATGTACCGGGGTGGCTGGAGGATCCGACTTTCTTGGGAGATTTGTGTCCTTTTGCAGAATATTTCCCGTAGCTCAGTGGCAGAATAAGACAGTATAGTTCTACACTCCCCATAGCACTTCTTTGTCACTAGCACCATACTATTATATATACTAATGTTAAATTGCAGTACGTCTCTACAACCTTTCCAAAGCACTTATTCGTGACTACATCCATTTATTCGTGTTGCTTCCCTTTTTAGATTTATTGGCGGAATGGGACAATAATTCTGCTTTATAAACTTTCCTTGGCACTTATTCGTGACTAGCACCGTATACTATAAAATTTCTGTGTTACAGCGCATCATTCAACACGGTGAGTGGCACTTTTAAGCCAAGTTGAAGTGAGCATAGTAGAGTGAGCAAGATAACAAGGTGACAGCTACAGCCACACGTCCGCCTCCCCCTGATAATGGTTCGTCTTATATATTTTTGCTGCTTTTTTAACATAACTCGTTCAGTCCGAGGTTCTACTTTTGTATTTTCATTTGATCCTACTACTACTACTACTACTGCTACTACTACTTCTACTTCTACTAGTAGTAGTAGTAGTAATGATTATAGTAGTAGTAGTAGGAGTGGGTGTAGTAGTTTTGGTCATAGTATTAGTATTAGTAATGTAAGCAATTACTGCAAGCGATGCCGCTGAGGTAAAAATACCAGAAACCTGTGTGTGTGTGTGTGCGTGTGACTGCAGCAGGAAAAAATTGTGGCGCAGTATTAAGACACGTTATGCAACTGATACCGATAAATAGGATTTGGACGTTGAGAAGGTGGATAATTGGATTTACTTATTTCTCTCTCTCTCTCTCTCTCTCACCTTCGCTCCACCGGTCTGTATATTCTCCTTATTCATAATCTGTCTATAAAATAATAAATAGAAAATAATAAGTACAGGGAAAGAAAGCAGAAACGAGAGAGAGAGAGAGAGAGAGAGAACGTATCAACAATCTCAAGATCCTATAACTCACTCTCACCTTTTTTTTTTTTTTTTTTTATGTGTCCGACTCTGGGCATAGGCTTCACAGCCTGCTATCAAGGCCCAGCAGTCCTCCTACATACCATACACCTCTACATGTCACCACTTCGGCGCTAACACCCACCGTCCATATTGAATACATGCTAGGGCTGTCTCATACAGGACTGGTGCATTGGTATTAGCGGGGGTATTTTTACGACATGTCGGCGGGTCTTCTGGTAGATCAGTATAGTCTGAAATTCAAATCCAAAACCGTCCATCCATAAGACAGTTACGGTAGTGGCAATAAGGTAGGCTTGTGAAGGGTATCCGAAAGGTAACTGGCGTGGGAAGTGGTGGGTAATTATGAACTGGTCTTGTGGTAACTTCGGGGTAACCTTATGCCTGGCCTCACCCTCCATACACCCCCTCCCCACACTTCCCACCCCCTCACCCCCTCTTGTCCTTTACTTCCCACACCCTTATTCCCACTCAACCTCACTCCACCCTCACTTGCACCCACATACCCCAACTCACACCCTCCCCCCAGCCACCTTACACCCTCACCCTGTCATTGTACAGCCTCTCTCTCTCTCTCTCTCTCTCTCTCTCTCTCTCTCTCTCTCTCTCTCTCTCTCTCTCTCTCTCTCTCACCCATCCTCGTCGCACCCCCACCCCCAACCCACACCTGCACCTTGCCAATCAGCACCCTCACTGTCACCCCTTACACCCTCCACACCAACCCCACACCTCACCTTGTCACTCTGCATCTTCACCCTCCCTCCTCCCACCCTTACCCTCACCCTCACACCTCAACCAACTCAGCCCCACACGTTTACCCTCACCTACACACTCTAACCCACCTTCCCAAGACGCTGACCCACCCTCCCTCACCAAACCCTCACCCACGCACCATATCCCACCCTCACCCAGCCTCCCATCCGTCTTGTTCATCACTCACTCACCTCGACTCACTCTTCTTGATGTAGGCTACGCATGAGGCGACCCGCGAGCGTGTGTGCTCTGGAAAACTCTTTTGAATGGATGTACTTATTAGGAAGGATATCTGTTAATGAATTCGGCTGTATATATATATATATATATATATATATATATATATATATATATATATATATATAAAGAGAGAGAGAGAGAGAGAGAGAGAGGTTTTATGAGACCCTTTTTCATAGATATCGGGGAGAAATATATAACGTACAGTTGACTGTCGTTAGTTGAAATAATATTCAAATTAGGGAACTCGTAGGTAAATCATCTATCATTAGAGGAAATAGAATGCAAAGCTGATACTTGGGTCATGAAAAGTTAAGGTCATAGTAAAATAATGTTAAATAAAATATAAAGCGGATGTTTTACCGGTAAATAGTTAACGTCATACTAATACAACCTGTCCTTACTCGAAATAAAATGCAAAACAGAAAACTGTGAGATAAAGGAACGGGGTCATTTTGAAATAATTTATCTTTAGGCACTGTAGATGTTTGGCGGATGAAGATTCGTTAGGGAAATGAAATACAAAGAACATAAGAACATAAGAACATAAGAAGAGAGGATAACTGCAGTAGGCCGGTTGGCCCATCCTAGGCAGCTCCTAGAAGAGTAACTTAACTACTAGAATGAGATAAGGATAGCAAAGAAGAAGGCTCTCCCCCGCCCTCCAAACCCTCCAGCCGAAGCCGGCAGGAAAAAGTCAGAAAGAACACCACGCCGTATAGAAGAAGGAACACATTAGGTAAAGTGGATATTTGCGAGGTAAGTGTTAAGGTCATGAAAATTCTGTCGTTAACTGGAATAAATCGCAAAGTACCATGCATTTGTAGGGTAAAGGGTTAAGTGTGAGGCTGGTATGAGTGGTATGTCCTCTGTGAGTGTGTAGGTTACAGACAAGGCGTCGCTCCCAGACTCAGGGGGATATTCTGGTGACCTTCCACTCCCGACCTCCCTGCAGTGGCGGTGTGTGTGCCCTCTTGCCCTCGTGTTGTGTGTGATGCTGGAGCTGTCGTGACGCATCTTTCTCAGTCATTTATTCTGCATATTACGCCCCAATATCAGGGGAGTACCTTGAGATTTGGTGGCCCGGAGGGCTAGGTTCTTTGCGGGGGGGCCCCCGCAAAGAACCTAGCCCCCCTCATTCTCAAAACTTATCTAATATCTCAGCCGGGATTGTCGGGATGATATATATATATATATATAAATTAGCTTATAAATTTTTAAGACTTTTGGGGGCCCCCCTCAGTTGGGGGCCCGGGGGGCAGTTTCAAACAGCTCCCCCCGCCCCCCCTCAGGTACGCCACTGCCCAGTATCCTCTTCCATGTACTTGATGCAGACTAAATCTGTATATATAATATGTGTGTGTGTGTGTGTGTGTGTGTGTGTGTGTGTGTGTGTGTGTGTGTGATATAAATAAATGCCTAAGGAAGAGGTGTTACGTTTTCCAGCGCTTTTACTCTCAGACTTTATTGGTTGATATATGTTGTACACATTACTTGGCATCATATTTCTTTAATCGCGTTATGATGAAGCTTCCTTGACTGACGGGTACATTACTAAACTTCTGACGAGGGCACAAACTTCTGTCCTTGTAGATGGAATAGGTATACCCAAATTTCGGAAAAGTTGTTAATTGGGAAGATGCAAATTTTTGACCCAATTTTGACCACCTGCCATTGTGTTAGAGTTGATAAAGGGGATGCAATATTCGTACCAATGACGCACTCCAAGGCTAGGTGTGGTAAGGATAGGGGGTTGCTGTCAGAGAGATAGGTTATATGAGAGAGAGAGAGAGAGAGAGAGAGAGAGAGAGAGAGGGAGGGAGGGAGGAAGATGGCCGTGAGAAGGGTGAAGTGAGAAGGGAGGAGGGTGGAGGTAGCTAAAGAAAGATGTAAACTACAGCAAGGTAGGGAGAGAGGCAAGCAGGGAGAAAGAAAAATAACGAGAGAGAGAGAGAGAGAGGAGGGGAGGGGGAAGATGGCAGTGAGAAGGGAGAAAGATGGAGGTAATGAAAAAAAGAAATATAGTACAGGGAAGTAGGGAGGAAGAGAGAGGCAGGCAAAGAGGAAGGAGAGAAGGGGAAGATGGCAGTGAGAAAGGTGATGTGAGAAGGGAGAAAGAGGTTGTGAAAAAAAGAAAAAGAAATACAGTACAGGGAAGTAGGGAGGAAGAGAGAGGCAGGTAAGGAGGAAGAAATGTTGAGAGAGAGAGAGAGAGAGAGAGAGAGAGAGGTGAAAGATAGTATACAGGGAGCGAGGCGGAAGCAGAGCGGAGCCGAGGCCTTGAACGTTATGTATAGTTTATGTGGGGTATACAGCTGCTGTCCTCACCTGTTGTATACATACGGTAATACACAAGCACACATAGTTCATACTCGCACACATATATACATACTTCCACACTGAACATAGAGAGGGGGGGATTAACGTACATACACATTCACATGGCCTCACACACACACATGTATAAACATTCATACAGTATATGTATACACACGTCCACTTACCCATACATTCGTGGTGCTTTTTAAACTATGTATCTATTTGACTATCTGTCTATCCGTTTATCTATGTCTGATGCACTGACAATCGCATACACACACACACACACACACACACACACACACACACACACACACACACACATGCATGTAGTACCCATACGCTCACAACTTACACAGACGTTCATAGATGTGTCCACATGCACTCGTATACATCACACACAATACTTACATATGTGCATATTCACACAGGTGTCCACACACACACACACACACACACACACACACACACACACACACACACACACACGCATTCTCAGGCGCACAGGGTATCAGGTAGGCCTACACCCACACGCACATGCTAACCGTCACGCACACACACACACACACACACACACACACACACACACACACACACACACACACACACACACAGGAAGGTAGGTTTGGGAGTGAGGTCAGGAGGGACGAATGAAGATGTGACGAATGTAGGAAGAAAAGTGGAATAAGGGCGAATGGACAGCGAAGCAGAGGAATGATGAATAAGGAAGCGACGAATGGAAGTGAATTTTGAAATAAGGAAATGACGAAAGAGGAAGAGAAACAAGTGAGGATGACAAATGAGAGAGAAGTGACGAAAGATGTAATGAGCTGGACTGGGTCAGTGACGAGAGAATTTGACGAATGGCAAGAGAATGGGTAGCTGAGACGCTGAAATAATGGAAGTAACAAAGGAGTAGTTAGCTGAGGAACGACGAAAGCATGAATGAGTGACGAAAAAATTGTAAAGTCGAGGAAACGACGAAAGGACGGAAGTGAGGAAATAGTGGTAAGCTGAAATGACGAAAGATTGAATGGAAGCGACGAAAGAGATGTTAGTTGAGATGACGAAAGAAGGAATGGGGGTAACGAAGTATTTGTTAGTTGAGAGAATGACAAATAGTTAAGTAACGAGAGAGGACACGTAGAGCTTGTTAGTGGTTAAATATGACGAGTGGAGACAATGACGAACTCTCTCATGATCGCATTCTTCACTAGTGTTATACTCCACCTCATACCTGACGATTTTGTTCAAATGGGTGAGAGTGTTAATACAAGATAACTGATGAAAAGGCGGAAGAAATCTGGGGAGTGGAGGGATGGAGAAACCTATGATGGGGTGAGGGAAATGTGAAGGGAAGAGAACTGTTAGGGAAATAGGAAAAAGGCTGTAAGAGAGAGAGAGAGGGAGAGAGAGAGAGAGGTTTCTGGTATGAGAGGCGGAAAACTGGTGTGAAATATCAATATCACTGTTCCTTTCAGTGCCAAATATACTCTACTAGTTTCATAAGACCTGTAATTTTCAGGATAGGTGTATTCTTTTTTTTTTCAGTATGGCTTGTCAGTTGGGTAATATGGATATACTATATGTTCATTTTTAAAATTAATTTCATTTAAAACTTAGATGAATTTTTCCATCAGTCCCGCTGTGTGACTACAAAACAAGCTGTGACCTTTTGCTACTTGTTTAGGACGTTTATGTGTGTTCGTAATCGTGTGAAAATCCAGTGTACATACCTACCGCTAGTTACTTTGTTTCTTGGAATGTAAATGCGAATTACGATACAAAATTATCACATATGGCTTTTTATTTCATTAACAGTTTGCCATGTTGAGGTGTAGCTGCGATTGAACTGCAAAAAACTTGTACTGTATGCGAATCATGTATCCAACTTATACTCTGTTCTCCCGGATACAGCGAGGGCAAAGGCCAGTCAACTGATACAAGTGTCTATATCCTGCGTGCGTCACTCCGCTCTATATTGCCACTACGGTCAGTGTTTGTGCCATTCCGATTATTTATTCTCGCGTTTACTGATACTGAAAACTGCGTGAAAGGAGGAAAAGCTCACTAAAGAATGTCGGTGCCGTAAAATCGTGGTGTTTGAATTTTAACGACACATTTCAGACTCACGGTCATTACTGTAAATTGCCGCAGGTTTTACAGAGTTAGAATTCCCGGTTATACAGATATTTCGTGACAGGAAAAAAAAATGAATACGTAAGAAATGTTGGTGTAGCAATTTTATTTATTATTATATTTCAACGATGCATATATCAAAGCAGTTTATAGGACAGTATGGATTTCAATTTTAATATGCAGCGTGGCCCTACTATATTTAGCAGCCAAACGATTCAGTGCGGCGAATGATAAGAGCGTGTTTATCCAGGGCAGTGGGGGCGACAACATGGTGCAAGAGTAAACAATGTATAAACTGGGTGCCATTTTCCAGTAGCTCAAATCCAAAATGCTGAGAGTTAGAAGCATTTAAGTCATGTCGATAATTGAATTAAAGTAGATGAAGCTGTTATTAATATGTCATTGTAATTATGGAGGAAGGAGATGAGGATGAAGTAAATGTATAAGAGGAAAGAGAAGAGAGGTGGCAACAGTGTGGTGGCGGTTGGCGGGAAGCTGGTAGAAGTTTATCTCAGGGCTGGACCCCCTCTCTGAATGTGTGAATTCTCTGCTTATTGCCTTCTACCTTTCCTCCTCGTTCATCTTTGTGCCATTTTCTTTATTCCTTGCTTTTTTCCGTGCTTTTATAATTAATGATGCTTTCTTCTGTTTACTATCACTTTTTCCCTCCTTTCTTGTCCATCCCTTTGTTTCACTTCTCAGCGTAAGTGGGTCTGTCATTTCTCTTCGTATGTTTCCTTAATAAAAAAAAAAAAAAAATGGGGAAGGATATCAGGCATACGTATTCGACTGTCGTATTGTAGGATTCTTTCTGTAGTGAAGGATACAAGTTTTTCTGTTTGCGTTAAAGGGGCATGTCCTGAGGTGGTTGTTATTGCACATGCGTTGGTAATTCTCAGAAGTTTGAGCGTAAATATCCTGTCTTCCCCCCCCCACCTCCCATCGTCTCCTCTCAGTTATCCGTAGTTTTTATTTAATTTCACCTGTTCTCTCTCTGTCTTTTTTTTTTTTTTTAAACTGATATTTGCTTGCTTAATTCTGCGTTCTTTAATTATGTCGTTCATCTGTACTTTTTCCAATCCCTACTGCTCTCTTCCTTCTCACAGTTCTCTTGATCTCTTCCAGTTGTCACCTTACTTCTTTCTGCATCTCAGTTCTATCTTTATCAATCCCTGCTGCTCGTCACCTCTTCTAATCTCATGCTCTCCAGTCGTCACCTCACTCCTCCCGCGCTCCTTGGTATCTCTCGTTCTCTTTCCTTCTCTCTTTCTCTCCCCCTCCCCCCTTACTTGTTTCTCATGGCCTGCGAGTGACCACGTGATTCCTTCCTAGCCCCCCTTCTCTCTCTCTCTCTCTCTCTCTCTCTCATTTGCTCTCCTTGCTTGCTCTCATCTCCCCGCTGCTCTTTGTCTGCCCTCTCCCCCGGTCTCCCCTGCTCTCTCTCTCTCTCTCTCTCTCTCTCTCTCTCTCTCTCTCTCTCTGCCATGTGCTCTCCTTGCGCTCTCCTTCCCAACGTTCCGCTCTCTCTCTCTCTCTCTCTCTCTCTCTCTTTCTCTCCATTTCAATTTCCAACTCCTTTTTCCCATCATTTGTTTGGCATTTCTCTGTTTCAGTGCTTAACTCAGTAGGATATCTTTTATTTCCGTGTCCCCATCTTACCTCCTCCATTACTTAATCAGGTGACCGTCTCTCATTCTTTTCCTACTCCGTTCATTTCCTTGCCACCCTTCTCCCTTTTCATCTTTTCTACCTCGTGTCTCCTCCCCTTCCTGTCCTTTTTTTCTCCTTTTCTTGTGTCTTCCTTTCCTTCATTCCCCTTTCCCCTCCTCTTCTTCCCTTCTCGTTCCTTCTTTCCCCCTCCCTTTCCTTCTTTTTTCTCCTGTCTCTTCTTCCCACCCTCACCTACCCTCTAAACCTGGCAGTCATGTGGATTGATGAAGGGGAGGGTGGGAGGTGACGGAGGGAAGATGGGAGGGAGAGGCAGTGGAGTGAGGGAGGCAGAAGGAAGAGAAGAGGGAGCTAGGGAGTGGGAGAAAAGGGAGAGATACAACCAGGGAGAGGGAGGAAAGGGAGAGAGGAAAACATGAAAGGGGGGTAACAGAGAAGCAAGGAGGGAGAAGTAGGTTTGGGAGATTTAAGCTGGGAGATGCAGGTTAGGGGAAGGAGAGGTATGGAGGAGAGGAGGTTAAGGAACTGAAGAGAGGGAAGGGAAACTGGGAGATGCAGGTTTGAGAGAGAGAGAGAGAGAGAGAGAGAGAGAGAGAGAGAGAGAGGCTGCCAGTGGATCGCAGCGACAAGGAAAAGAGGAGGGATGTTGGGAGAGTGGGAGAAAGCAAGGGCAGGTGGAGTTAAAAAAGAGAGGGAAGCAGAGAGAGAGTGGACACTGGTAAGGAGAGTGGTTTTTGAAAAGGAAACGATAACTGGAATAGAAAATGTTGTAAAAATGCAATAAATACGATGCAGCACACAAAAACGTGAGTTCAGAAGATACGTGTAGAAATGCAAGAATAAAGATAAAGACTGGGAGGAAAGCAAATTAGGACACTTCTTTGAGACGAGGTTCAGAGAAACGAAATTCCATAATGCAAAAATGTAAAAAGTTACTAATATAAAAAGCGCTAACATTCACGATTTCCCCCTTCCCTTAGATCAGACCCAAGCATACATTTTTGTCAGCGCTAAGAGGAAAATTTGGGAATGTTTTCTCTCCAATGGCAACAGTTCTCACGTGTAGGCCTCTCTCGTCACGTTATGGGGTGCGCTGGTGCCAAATGTACGTGCCTTCGGGGCGATGGTGCCACGTCCTCCCCCTCATGTGTATAGAGTATATTTATAAAGTATTCTAACAAGTTTTTACGGCAGACATTTTTCTGTAACGAATAATTATTACCATAGATAATTTTTCTTGTTTTTTGCCAGTGATATTAACTCTGATCTTATTTTGAAGTGTTTGGCAGCTCCCTGAATGAAGACAAACGTTTAAACAACTTTACACACAGCTAAAGCTTAAGAAAGTTTATAAATACCGTTCCATTCTCTACCTTAGTAACTGGATCGTCGTCCGGGAGAAACTCGAGTATTACCAGCTATTTATTATGACTCAAAGATTATTGTTATTTGGCTCATCGTCGCGTGCTCATCTTTTAAATTCCCGAACCTGGTCAGTTTTTGTTAATGTTTGTGTGTGTCGTTTCGGTCCGTGTGTGTTTATTTTGTTATTTTTTGGTTAGGGGGATCTCTCGAGGTATTGGCGGGAGGCGAGAGGCGTGTGAAAGGGAGTTGGGGGAGCTAGGCCAATAGCACACCCTCCCTTACCATATTCTCTCTCTCTCTCTCTCTCTCTCTCTCTCTCTCAGTAGTTGGAGATTGAGCTTCCGTACCTTATTTTGAATGTGCCGTCCCCATCCGCCTATCTTATTTTGTATTCTCTTTACTTCTTTCTGTCATTTATCCTTCCCCTATAATATTCCCTCCATCCCATCATTTACCTTTCCTTCAGTGATTTTCATCTTCCTACCATTTATCCATCCTTGATTTTCTTTCATTCCTCCTGCTTTTTTCCTTTATTCTCTTCCTTCATTTCTACCATTTGTTTCCTCAATCCTCTACCAGCATATATCCTTGTGCCCTTTATCCTCTTCCCTGCATTTACCTCTTCATCCATCTTTTATTTTATCTTCCCATCCATCAGATTTTCCATTTTGATCCACCCATGTTCCAATTAACCTCCCATTATAATATGCATTTATCTGTATTTTAATCGAGATAGTCTCTGTCTGTCTGTCTGTCTCTGTCTCTTTGTCTCTCTGCTATCCTGTTCTGAAACTCCTGTAATTCTTCAAGCCTTTCTCTTAATATGAAGGTTGGGCTGCCTGGCAAGGACCGCAGGGTCTGTGGGTTCTGTAAATCTGTGTAACACTCATCTCCCTTCCCGTACCTCCACCCATCCTCTCCCAGCCTTCACGTTACCGCCAGCCACCCTCCATCTTTTGCTCCCTGTCTCTACTTCCTCCTTCCCACTCTGCTCTACCTCTCCTCCCTTCCATCCATTTTCCCTCCTCTTCCACACCTGCCATCCTTCCTCCCCTCCATGACTGTCCTTGCCTCCCATCCTTCTGCCATTCTTCCGTCCTCGATCTTTCTAACCTCCCTCCCTCTCGTCTCCTCCCCTCCCCTCCCCTCCATTCCTCCCTCCTGCACTTCTCTCCCTCCCTCCCTCCCTCCGTCTGGACCCATTAGGAGAGAATGGAGGGAGGGAAGGGGGAGGAAAGGAATGACTGCCAGCCACCACGTGTCGATACGAGAGAGAGAGAGAGAGAGAGAGAGAGAGAAAGAGAGAGGGAGGTTGAAGATGATACGCTTGATAATTTACCGCTCATTTTTATATACAGTTATTTACTGGTGTAAGAGGGTTGGTAATGGTTGTTTGCAAACGTAAAGCAAAGTTATTCTCTCTCTCTCTCTCTATCATCTACAAGCACACCAAATAGTAGGCTTACATTCATCTTCTCCTTTCGTCCTGCCTTACTTCTCTTGCTACCGTATTTCCATCCTATCCCCCTTCTCTCACGCTTCTCCCTAACCCCGTGCTTTTGCCTCTTCCTGTTTCCTCAGTCTCTCTTCCTCCCGATTTAACTCTCCTACCTCACTTTATCTGTTTCTTATTGCTTGTCTCTCACTGCCCTTCACTGTTTTAGCTCATCCTACTCTTCTTCATTGTATATCTCTCTGCTCTCTTCTCTCATTGTCGTTCACTGTTTTAGCTCATCCTACTCCTCTTCACTGTATATCTCTGCTCTTCTTCTCAGTGTTCCTCTCTCTGCTCTCTTCCTCATTGTTCATCTCTCTCTGCTGTCTTTCTTACTGTTTATCTCCGTAGTTTCTCTCCTTGTTTATACTTTTATTTCTTTTTCATTTTAATCTTCCGTCTTCTCTCGCTCTCCCTGTTTGTACTCCCTTCTCGTCTGCCTTCCCTTCCTCCCACTCTCTTGCCTTCCCTTCTCTCTCTCCTGCCTTCCCTTCCTCCGTCTCTCCTGCCTTTCCTCCGTCTCCCCTCCCTCCCTCTCTCGTCTAGGCCGCGTGGGTAGATACTGTTCACCAAGCTGCGTCTGAGAGTCCTGTGATAACCTGACTGCTCCGGCCACCACCAATAACACACCCTCGCTGCTACGGACACCACACCACGGGGTCTGGGTTCGAATCTCGTACAGGGTGACAGAATGAGTCGTTGAGTGCGTGGCTTATGTAAAATGATCAAGTGCCAGCCCCACTTTTAAGGGACGGTTCGAGTCTCCTGCAGGGCGACTAAATCAGTTCGGTGGCCTTGGAGCCTCTCCTAAAATATGCCCAGACATGAAAGACCAGTCCGCCCTGTGCTAATGTGGTGTGGTATAATAATAATAATAATAATAATAATAATAATCCATCCATCCATCATCCAATCCTACACTGCCCCATGAGGAGCGTAGGAGCCCGGGGCTAGGCAGCTGGTCCCGACGTTTGAGATGAGAGTGAAATAATAATAATAATAATAATAATACCTGTACACCATCCTTGTAGAGAGGTTTAAATGTATGAGAATACGATGTAGAAGTTAGAATGATAATTACAGGGCTGCACTGATCTTTATGAAAGCAGTTTTTTTTTTTTTTTTTTTTTTTTGCAAGGAAGAAGGAACTAAAGACTAGGAGCCCGCATACCTTTCCCTTCAAGAAAAAACAACAGAACCAATTGGTTATGGTTCTTAGTGGTTATTTGAAGGTTGTGGTTCGTCGTTGTTAAGTGGACGATATTAGTCAAGTTTTATTTTGCACGTATATTGATGTAGCCGTTATATAATGTTTGTGACACTGTAAATGACTAGTAGTTCTGATTTGCTCCTACACTATAATTTGGAGGTTGTGGTTTGTTGGTAGGGTCTTCTGACTGAATATTGGTTAGCTCACTGGCAATTATGGTTTGTTATTATAGCAAGATGACTCTCAGTAGCTTTTTTTTTTTTTTTCGCATTATTGATTTGCCTGGTATTTTGAGGTTGTGGGTTGTCAGCTGATCAGGTGGTTGTTATTTGTGAGGTTTTGCCTGCGTATCGGCCATTATGTAGAGGTTGTGGTTTGCTACATATTTTCAGTGACGAAATATTCTTTATTATTATTATTAGTAGTAGTAGTAGTAGCAGTAGTAGTAGGCTAATGTTTTAACTCCAAGAAAGATGGATAGCCTATTTATCTGGAAAAAGTTAACTACAGGTATTGCATTTTTGTTTTCGCATCTAGAAGTATGGGAACTTTTTTTTTTTTAGCCCCTCTCTCTCTCTCTCTCTCTCTCTCTCTCTCTCTCTCTCTCTCTCTCTCTCACTCTGCGTGTGAAGGGTGCAGTGAGTAGAGTTTAGGTGAGGGGTGGAGGAGGGGAAAGTTGTATGCTGCTCTCCAGACAATTTTGGGGGCTGATGTCGGGAGCCAGTGACGGCGGGAGGAGGAGGGGGTAGGAGTAGGGAGGGAGATGGTGAGAGATGGAGGGAGGGGGGAGAGAAACAAGGAGGGGAAGGAGGGAGGGAAGTGATGAGAGATGGAGGGAAGGAAGTTGGGAAGCAAGGAGAGGGAGGAGGAAGGAAAGGATGAGGGTGAGGGAGGTATGGAAAGGGAGAGGGGAGGAAAAGTGGGAAGGATGTAAGGAAGGGGAGGGAGGAGGTGGTGAGAGATTGAGGGAGGTAAGGAAGGGACAGGGGAGAAAGAGAGGGAGGAAGTGATGAGAGGGAGGTAAGGAAGGTAGAGGGGAGTAAGGGAGGGAGGGAGGGAGGTAGGCATGGAAGGGGGAGAAGGAAGGACGATAGAGCAGGAGAGTGGGAAAATTGGGAGCGTGGAAAAGTAGAAAGACAGGAAGAAGGCAGGGAGAGAAATAGGGAGGGAGGTAAGGATAGGGGGCAGGGAAGTAGGAAGAATGTTTTGAGGGTTGGGAGACGGGAGAAAGCAAGAGAGTATGAGAAGGGAGGTGAAGGCTGGGGAGGTGGTGAGAGAAAGATGGAGGAAAGCAGGAAGGTAGACGGAGGAAGGACGGCGGGAGGGAGGAAAGTGAGGCTGAATGGTGTGTGTGTGTGTGTGTGTGTGTGTGAGAGAGAGAGAGAGAGAGAGAGAGAGAGAGAGAGAGAGAGAGATTGGGAACGATAAGCAGAGTAAAGGGGAGGTGAATAAAAAGAGCGAGAAGATGGAAAATGCCAGGATTAAATGAAGGTGTGTGTGTGTGTGTGTGTGTGTGAGAGAGAGGGGGGGGAGAAGGGAGAATTAGAAGAGGAGGGAGGGGGAAGTAGGAAAAAAGAGGAGGAGGGACAGCAGAAACAGCTGGAGAGGGATGGATGCGCGAGGGCAAACTGAAGGAGAGAAACGAGCTTGGGAAGAGAGAGAGAGAGAGAGAGGATGAAGAAGAATGGGCGGAAAGAAGTGAACATAAGAGACGATAACAGCAGTACGCCAGATAGTCTTTGTTAGGCAGCTCCAGTAAGAGTGTGAGTAAATTGCTAGTGTAAAACAAGGAGGAAGAGACAGGGTAGATGGAGAAGAACAAAGGAAAGTAAACAGCAACAGATCTTACTGGTCCTTTTGACACAGTATTATGATAGACTATAAGTATCTATTTTGAGTAAGAAAAAGAAAGAGAAGAAAGTAAAATAAGAGAGGAGGGAAGACGAAGAAAGGAGAGGAGAAGGTGAGTGGTGTAAGAAGGGAAGGGTGAAGAAATAGGACGGGTGGTTGAGGAGACGAGGAACGAGAGAGATGAGACAGGAAGAGAAGGGAGGGAGGGAAGAAGAGCAAACTGTGAAGGGAGGGAGGAGAGGGATGGGGGAGATGAAAGGAGGGTGAGGGGAGGGGAGGGAGATGGAAACAGGAGGTTGAACCAATATAAATGAAATCGCAACTAATTCTTTCAATAAACAGGTCTTGTCATCCATCAATTATTAGGAGAAAAATTATCTTCTTTGCTCGTATTTCTCTGGTTATGTTTCAGTCTAGTTTCGCTTTGAAGTGCCTGGTAAATATATTGATCTGAAGTATATACACAGCTCATGTTAAAAAGTTTGCAAATATAAAATCCGAAGAAGGAAGGGTGAGGGAAGGGGAGGGGTTGGTAGGAGCGGGAAGGGGAGGGGAGGGGAGGGAAGCCGGTAAGTGGGGAAGGGAGGGATGGGTAGGGGAGTGGGGGCAGCAGGGAAGCCGGTAAGGGTAGAAAAGAGAGGGAAGGAGAGGAGAGGGGGAAATGAAGCGGGCCTTGAGAAGGTAGGGAGGGGAGGGGTCAGGAGGGAAGCGGTGGGATCCAAGGGGGGGATTGGGGGTGAGGTGGGAGGGAGAGAGGGAGGAAGGTGGTAGGGAGGGAAGGAAGGAGGGAGGGAGGAAGGTTGAGGGGGGGTCGTGGATTAGAGGGTGGCGGCGTCAGTGACTATTTACGCTAGACAGGGGAGGGGGAGGGGGAGGGAGGGGAGGGGGAGTGGAGGATAAGAGGGAAGGTGGCGGGAGGGAAAGGAGGAAAAAGAGAGGATGAGGAGTAGTGAGGGAAAGAGAGGGAGGAAGGAAAGGAAAAGAAAGGACAAGGGAGGGAGGGAGGGACGGGCGGTATGAAGTGGAGGGAGGAGGGGAGGGAAGGGGGAAAGAAATAGGGAAGGGAAGGAAGGCAAGGAACGGACGAACAGAGAGAGAGAGAGAGAGAGTATATCAAACACAGGAGACTGATTAATAGAAGATCGGATGGACGTAAACACTCCCAGAGAGAGAGAGAGAGAGAGAGAGAGAGGTGATCAGGGAAGGGGAAAAGGGAAAGAGAAAGGAAAAATAAAGGGAAGGGTGAGTTGAGGGAGGGAGAGGGAGGGGGGAGGGGAGAGAGGAAGGGGTGGTAGAGGGGAGAGAGGAGAGAGAGCATCAGATTTGGGAGGTGGTGGTGGTGTGGCAGGGAGGTACCGTGATTTTCTCTCTCTCTCTCTCTCTCTCTGCGTAATAAAATGTTACGGTTCTATTGTGTGGCGGCAGATAAGCAAAGACCATAATGAAATGCCATGTCGCTGAACAATGTAGCTACAGTGATGAGAGAGAGAGAGAGAGAGAGAGAGAGGGGGGGGGAATAAACTCTTCCCCTAATAATTCCAATAAAATCATGTCACGAATGTTAAGTTTATTCAGCACTCTGAGGTTGTTGTGACTCGGTGCCATAAGTTGGAGTGTAGGTTTCGTAGCCCACTTTTCTTAGCGCTTTATTTTGTGTATTGCGCCTCATCAGTCGCGTTTTTTTTTTTTTTTTTTTTTTTTACACGTGTCCGACTCTGGGACACGTATTATCAATAGAGGTTGCATCAGTAACTTACAAGAGGATATTGGGGTGTAATGTACAGAATAAATCGCTGAGAAATTAGTGTTACGAAGTCTGCAAAAGCCACTTATAATACGACCCTCGCTGAGCCGAATTAACTCGTCTGAAGTTAGTGAAATGAACCGCGAGAGAAGACGCGACCATGAGAGGGGCAAGAGCATCAATTTTCATTATAAATAAATAAATAAATATGTAAATGAATAAACACTAGCTCATAACAGGTACTGCATGCAGTCGGCGTATTGTAAACTAATTTGAGGTTTTCCACGCCACTGCTGCCCCTCCCCTACAGAATAATTGTTGTTTTTCTCCCTTTTCCTCAGCCTTCGTCCACATATCGTCATCGTCATTTATATTATGTATTGTTCTCGCGGTAGTTTATGATTTTCCCCCCATCCTTTGGTGGCAAAAAGTTATGATGATAATAGTGATGATGATGATGGTAATGATGATGATAATAATGATGATGATGGTGATGATATGACGAAAAGTAGCAAGCATCTCTTAAAGTTAAATGGCGCAACACCTAAGTATCTGAAAGCAGAATGGATGTCCATTGGAGATAACAGATCCTCACCACCATACAGGACTTTGGCAGATAACAGAGATACCACCACCTCACAGAACCTTGGCAGATAACAGTTACAAACCATCTCACACACCCTTGGCAGATAACAGATACCACCACCTTACAGAACCATGACAGATAACAGAGATACCACCACACACACAACCTTGGCAGATAACAGAAATACCACCACCAGACAGAACCTTGGCAGATAACAGAGATACCACCACCTCACAGAAGCATGTAATTTCAAAAGGCCTCTCTAGCAGTCTGAGGTGGCAGGGAGCAGCTTAGGACCATACACCAAGAGGGGAAAGATAAATACTCTGAAATAAGTTGCTGGGATAGCTGGGTCACCATGAAGTTTGTACTCTTTTTTAATTATTTCAAGTTTATGAGAAGCATGGGTTGCTAACAGTAGTGGTAAATTGTCTTTCCTTCCTCTCCTTTTCGTACTCTTTTCTCAACTCTCTTCTGTTTACTACTCTGTCTAGTTTGTCATGTCTCTTTCACTTTCCACTCTCTCAGTCTGCCGTCCTTTCCTTTTTTCCTACTTTTTCCCCACTGTCGTTCCTTCCCATCCATTTCCTAGTTTCTCAACCCTGCATATTTTTCAACCTCATCCTATTGCCTCATTCAGTGCATCTCTTTCCTTCTCCGTCTTGTACCTACTACAGTATGTCTCAGTTTGTTGTAACCCAATTAAGATCTGTGATGACTCCTTTCAGCTTAGTTAATGACCAAATGTAGTCGGACTGGAGGGTCGAATTTAGCTCATTTAATGGCAAAATGTAGTCGGACTGTAGGATCGATCTGACTAGTAACCAAAAAGACTCATGCCTGCCTCATAAATGAAGCTCATCAAACTTAACGCAACCACGACTTAGTGCGTTAATCTCTCTCTCTCTCTCTCTCTCTCTCTCTCTCTCTCTCTCTCAGCGCTCATGTAGTTCCTTCTTTGTTGCACTTGTACAGTCCTTGTAGGTATCCCACTGTAGTTATCTCTTTATCCTTCTTGTATGTATTCTGCATCCTCTCAACCCCCCTTCCCTTTCCTCCCAGTTAGCATCCCTCTCTTTTCGTTCACATTCTCATTCCTTCCATCTCTTGTCCTTTCCTTCCGTCCTTCGCTTCTCTCATATTTCCCTTCTCTTCCTCATTCCCATATTCTCTTGACCTCCCTCTTTCCCTCCCTCCTCTCTCCCTCTCTCTCTCTCTCTCTTCCTCCTCTTCCTTCCCCTTTCCTTCCTCCCTCTTCGGTAACAAATTCTCAGTAGTAATCCTTATCACGACTTGTTTTCTGATGGGCCCGCGATATTTCCTTCAGTCTTAACCCCTTCAGTCAGATGACGTATCTCTGTTGCTGCCACCCGACTATTGTATTTATCTTAGGAGGAATCTGAAGACCTCTCCTCCGTCTCCGTTCTTCGTCCTTTGTACTCTGAATCAACCTTACTACAAACTAACAACAGCGACCACTGAAAAAACTAACTACGCTTCGCACCCCATATTGCCTTTCGTGCCGCTTGATGGTAGTGTGTGTGAGTGTGTGATTTTGGGAGTTCTATCTATCTATCTATTGCCAGACGCCATAATCCTTAAGGGGTGGCCATTTGACTTTGAGTTATTGGTTTTATGGGGAGGGGCACTAACCCTCCACCAATCCACTTGTTGACACGTAGGGAGCACGTATGGGCTGATTATATGGTTACCACCCAGCGTTGTAAATGGTTTCTTGGCTTACAATTAATAGTGGTATTCGCGTCCACTATATTATCCAGTCTTATGCACGTTATGTAGTGACGTGATTAGTTAGAATTGCTTAGTTAACTAGCGTATTTTATCTTATTTTCAGTGGCTTAGAGTGCCCCGGCTTGGACATAGTTCCGATCTAAGGTGTCTCCGGAGCTGCCTACGTCTGGGACACCCACATCCCCGGCTCTGCAGTTAAGGTGAGTTCTTTTCAGTATTGTTCGTGTATCGTGGTAATAGATGAATATACTGTAATGCAGTAATTTAGAGCGCTTTTATTCGCTACCATAGACAAGCGCAAGTGGTTGTGGACAGGTCACGTCCAAGAGAACATAACAGATTGACAACCAAGGTAACTTAGTGGCAGCCTATTGGAGTGAGAAGAAGAGGCAGACAGGATGAGATGGCAAGACGAGATTTGGAGATCCCTGGGATTGGATGGAACTAGTTAACAACCAATAGTTCAAGGTGGAAAAAGATGGGCGTGAATAATTTAGTGCAAATTTTTATGTTACAGTACCGATATACCAGTATAACTATATGGTTGATTTGCTGAATGGATCATAAGGAGATTAGGTCAAGCAAATACTTGGGATTATTTCGTTTTATGTTATTAATTTTGTTTTTGTACTTTCAACGTGGGACAGTGTGGTGAGTGTTGGAATCTCATGTCAAGTTAGAAACGTTAGGGCTTGATAGGATTGGCGAACCCCTTCCTGCATCACTTCCTAACAGTGTTCTCTTTTCAGGTGTTGACCTGGTCTGGAACATCGGTGGCAGTTTATGGTTAAATATTTTGCGCAAAGTTTAGTCTCTAGGCAGCAAAATACAAACTACCCATGCCCCCCCCCCCTTTTTTTTTTTTTTTTTTTTGTTAGGATATTTTATACAGCTCAGAAACCTACAGCAGCTTTTCTGATTAGTCTAAGCTTAACAGATGTTGATTTGTCTTGTATGCCTGATAATGCCATGACTGTCTTGAAACCCATTGCAGTAGTACGGGTAGAACCTTTACTAGGACTGAAATTTATGAACCTCATTTCAACACTTGAAGAGACTGCTGACCATACAGAGATTTGTAATTAAGAATTCAGTAGTATTCAGTGCCATTTTAAATGAAAAAATAATAAGTTGTAAAGTGAAAAAACACTGAATTGTTAGAAGTTTGGGTTCAGTTGATTTTAAGGTACAGTAATAGTAACTTATGGGAAACTGCACAAAAGTAACGTCAGTAGAATAAGAATTTCACTAACTACAAAGGAAACTTTTGTTATAAACATGGTAATATTTTCAGAGTAACTAGCATATTTGGATACATAATTCACCCCGTAGCAAGGAAATTTCCCATTTTTCCAGATGTTTCCATACCGCGGAAACCCTCATGAGTAAAAATATTACCGTTTCCGTTAACATTCTAAACAAAAATTAGGAGCTTTGTATTCCAACTAGGCCGACCACTAAACTTCTTGGAGAAACTTGATACTGTCAGAGAGTTACAGGACTATGATTAGCCTGTAGTGATTTTCAGGTACCGGTACAGTAAAATAACATGAAGTTTAACTGTCAGTAGAATCCATTAATGAAGATACGGTTAGGTAATTTGTGATAGTTAATAGGAGTATTAGATGTGCATGTAATTAGATTTATTTGGTGTTATTAGAAAAGGAGAGGAGGAATTAGAAGGGGGTTAGGAGGGATGTAGAAGATGCTTAGATAGGAGTAATGTTTAGGAAGAGCATTTAGGATGGAGGAAGTGAGGAAGAAGACCAACGGGAGGACGTGGAAGAAAGGGAACACGTATGGAAACAGGAAAATATCAAGCACAGCACTACATGTGAGTACGTAATCTGTGTGTGGTTTTTGCTTATACTGCTTCATACTTGACTAAAAACCCTGTCACATACAGCTTCCAATAAGTGGTTAGTTGTATTCTGAGTGGCTTTGGAGAGTTTGTATATTCAGAGTATTTAACCACTACCATCTTGCACATTACTGAGGCAAACAATTGAAATTACATGTATTCATTGCCCATGATAAGCATGGAAAGTAAATAAGGTAAAAGGTGCTGTGGTCGCCTATGCCACTTACATTAAGGTAATGTTAGTTGTGTGTGTGTGTGTGTGTGTGTGTGTGTGTGTGTGTGTGTGTGTTAAGGGTGAGTAAGGATTTTACTCCACAGTTGCTAACCCCCCCCCCCCTCCAGTATGATGAACATCCAGTACAGTGATTAGGATTACCATCACCTTTGCTACAGGATGTTCTCAAAGCCTATAGGTTTTAAATTACATATTATATTTATGAAAAAATCATTACTAGGATATTGTATGTGAACAAAATACCGTATGTTCCAATTTAATGCCTTCTGTGATGACTGCCCCAAAGTCAGTATTCAGAATATATTATTTTCACTTTGGAAGGGTTAGAGATCTTGGGAAGTTCGACTTCATCTACTTTTACAACATAATCTTGCATTTGGGTCATCACAGTTCTTTGTGGCAGCCTGCTTCAATACATATAACCTGTTATTACATGACAAAGCCACACAGCACAACTTGACACACAAAATAATCACCACAAACATTACCAGGCCCACTTCTATGGTATCCCTTCTGCAGACTTTCCAACACTAGCTGCTGAGAAACACCCTTTCACTCATTTCACAAGCTGAGGAATTCAAAACCTCAGTCAGAACACTATACCCCAAGCCCCTTTCCTCCCCCATTGATTTGGGTTGGGAACTTGGGGGGGAATCCTAGATGACACATGCACTGCATGTAGAATAGGCCCACACAACATAGCATGTATAGAAGGGGCACTGCAAAGCATGTCGCACTAAGACGCAAACACAACCCATGGGACAGCCCAATAGGGGCAGTTGCCTACCTTTGGTTGACTGACTTTCTCGTCCAGGCGAACCGGGGTTAAGCAACCGCTGACACTGTCTTTCTCGTCCAGATGAACCGAGGTTAAGCAACCACTGACACTCTTGATTTTGTTCACTCTTTGGTACAAACTTCTGATTTCTTGCTTTAAAAACTAAGCTTTTTTTTTTTCTTTGCAAAAAATACTAATTGATAATTGTGCACAGCATATTTGGGTACAGACAAGGCTTTGTTAGTGTCCATATTAAAAATATAGTTTGAGTAACAGCAAGAATTAACCTGTAGCCACTGTGCTGCCATTTTATATTGAGGGAACATTCAGATTACAAAGTTGGCTTTGTTGTTATAAAACTGCTATAATACTTATTGTTTCATTAGTACTGGTAGTCATGAGAGGTAACATAGGTCACTCTGGACAGTATTGAAAAAAAAAAAAAAGTGGGGACTATCACGGCTGCAGTATGGTTGGGGGAAGTGTCATTAAGTCAGCATTAAGTTTAGGGTTATTCACTTTTGTAACATTAAATGTACAGTATTTGCTGAACCATGTACTGTTATTTTCACTACCTTGCCTGACCTAATATTTTAATGTGAGTGAAAAATCACTTTTATCTTAAATGTGAGGGCCAACTTGCCTAGCCCCGGGCTCCAACACTCCTCATGGGGCGGCATAGGATCGGATGATGGATGGATGGAATGGAAGTGTCAGATGATATCTCCTCAAGTTTTATCCATGCATTTGTTCTTTCCACAGGCGCTGATGTTGCAGACAATTATAATGATTCTGCCTGCTGCATTGGTTCAGCCTGCTCTCATGCTACGTCTGCTTACACAAGTTCCTACATGATAGATCACACCAACCTACAGCAATACTGCCTACCCACTTGCTTCTGCATGAGGTAGGCAGGATGTTGATTGAAGACTACAGATCAAACTCGAGCCAACTCAGCCACAGATATCAACTATTAGATTCTGTGGAAAAGAACACCTCATACTAAATTGCATGGAGACTTTCTGTGCAAATCATACATTACTGTAGTAAGTTCAAACATTTCACTTTGATAGATTTTGTCAGCATGCAGTAATAAATTGTAAGATCCCATGTGTAGAATTGAAAAAATTGTAGGGTAGTGATGAAATGGAGGTAGGAATAGGTTGAGAGTGAAGGTATGGAGGAATGAATAGTCACCTAATAGGTGGTATTCTCGTCAGCGTGGGAGGTTTTGTAGCCTGTCTCATACCATTATACTGTACCGTATATAATTTCCAAGTGATGCATTAATCATGTTCCATATGCAGTCGTGTTGGTATTAATAAACTAAAGTGTAGTAAACAAAAACTTAAGGAGCTGCTGAAAAGCTGAAGGTAAATGAGAATGACGTTATAGACTGTATGATTGGGCATTTTGAGAGGTATGATTGGGCATGTTGAGAGGATGAAGGATAATTGGGTGCGACAGTGAGAAGTATAAACGTCAGGGGTAGAGTTATGAGAGGCAGACCTGAAAAGACCTGGGACAAGGTCATAGTGTGACCTCTGATCTAAGGGACCGAATAGGGAGGCCGCCAGAGATTGAGCAGCATGGAGAGCTGCGATTAGGTGATCAAGGCAGATGCATGCAAGCATGTTGGCGTGATTATAAACGATATGATAACGATTTTTGTATTACAAGTTATAGGAATGACATTTTAACCCTCTAAGTATGATCAATACTTTTCTTGATACCACCAAACAATTTTACTTGGCTTATGAGATGCCTGGTAGAGGTGATTCAAACATTCAGATTCCCCAGTCTATACTTTTCTTAGTACAGTACTACCAAGCAGTTTTACTTGGCTTTTGAGGTGCCTGGTAGAGGTGATTCAGGCAATGAAATTCCGCGATCTGAGTCAACCAGTCTGGTGGTAGTAAGGAGTACTGATAATATATTGTGAATGGGTTCAGATTTTTTTTTTAAGGATTATTATCAATGTGCAAAATTTACTTCCAAGTTTGAGTGTCATGATCACTTCTTGTGGCTTTGCTTATTAAACAAGTAGATGCCAATATCATTGCATAAGTAGATTGTTGCGTGTAGTTCAAAGGTTCTTATGGTTTTTTTTTTTATGGTTTTCTGGTTGCATTCTTGCTCATTGTTTTTGGCTTTGCAGTTTGTTCTGGCTTTGTGGTTAGTTTTTGGCATTGTTTGTGATCTTGTTGTTTGGGAGCTTTTGTGGGTTTGTGGTTTTAGCCATTTTTTGGCCTGATGGTTTGTAGTTTGCATAAGCCGGCAAAGTGTAGCAGTCATCCATTACACCTTTGGTAAATTGCTGTTACCGTGTAACCAGTTTGCACGTTAAGTCGTCCAGCAGATTGGTTTTGCAGTAACTGAAATCGGCAATTTTGCTGAGTTTGCCTCATGATCTTTGTCAGACTGGATGTATATATACAGGTGTATATGGTATTATAGGTGACAGAAAATGTAACACCTTTGTGATGCATTGTGCATATTATTGATATTTTAATGTTATTTGTACAGGCAGTTTGCCCCAGTAACAGGATAAAAAGTGTAATACGCAGAATAAAGTAACTGAATCTAGACTATTGACATGTTCAGGCTATTTAATTTTGGCGTCTGATTATGTACTGTGCTTAGGTGTAGACTGTTCAGCTGAAACAGCATCTGCACTACTTTTAAACTCAAGGCAGTAAGAATGAAAAAAGTTTATAAAAGTAATATATACAGCTTTGATGATGAGTGGAAACATTTGAGTTTCCAGAAGTGGGGTGGCTATTGTAATATATAATTTTTTGCTTTAGTGACGAATGAATCCATTTATTCTATGTAATTAGTGTTTTACTTAAATATCAATAATTTAAAGTACAGGATAAGGGCAGAAACTAACAAAAACATTGATTTGGGTGGATATAGTGTTTACATAGAGAGAGAGAGAGAGAGAGAGAGAGAGAGAGAGAGAGAGAGAGAGAGAGAGAGATCTGTATCTATCTATCTATCTAACACACACACACACACACACACACACACACACACACACACACACACACACACACACACACACACACACACACACACACACACACACCTAGCTCTCTACCTGACACTGGCTGGAAATAGGAGCATGCTAACACTGAAATGGAAATTTTTATAGGAAAGAGCAAATGCGGAGGGTGGAGTTGAGCTAGGTGGGTGGAAGGAAGGCAGCAGAAGTGGCAGGGAGTGCGAGGTAGGAAAGTTGAGGGTGAGAGGTGAGGGAATGGAAGTGGGGAGGAGGGAGAGGAGAGGGGAAGACGAGAAGGTGCAAAGAAAGGAGAGAACCACAGGTGAAGAGAGCACGCTGGATATGGGGGGGGGGAGGAGTAGGGCATTGTGAAGGAGAGGGGATGGGAGACGATGGTAGGAGGATGGGGGAGAAGGATTGAGAGGAAAGAGGAGTGTGTGAGGAGGGATGGTTGTTGGAGAGGGGGTTAGGGAAGGCAGAGGTAGGAGTGTAGGGGCACGGCCTTGGTAGGAGGGAGGCGGTGGGAGGATAGGGGAGTAGAGGGTAGGGAGGGGGAGGTGTAGGTGAGAAGGGGTGGAAGGAAAGGAGGGAGGGTGGGGGTATAAGTGAGAGGGGGTGAGAGGCAAGGGGAGTGGTGTGGGAGGGTTGGTTGTTGGGGAGGAGGACGGGGGTGGGGGGGATAAGGGTAGGTGGAATGAGGCAGGAAGGAGATGCAGGACACAAGCAGGGGGTCTGAGGAACAGCAGGTTCTGAGGCAGGGGGTAAGTGGGGATGTTTTGAGAGTCAAGAAGGGACGTGAAGGGGGATAGGAGGAGGGAAACGGAGAGGGAGGAAAGTAGGGAAGTTTAGGGAGGTAAGGAAGAAGGAAAAAGTAAAGGAGGGAAGGAGTGTTGTTTAGTGAGGGGAGGGACACAGAGAGGGCAATTGGATGTGGGAAAGTGAAGGGAAATAGAGAATTTTAGGGAGACACGTAATGGGAGAGGATCGAAGGACGGAAAGGGAGGGTGGAGGGAAGTAGGTAGATTTAGGAAGGCAAGGAGGGAAGTAGAGATGTTCGGAAGCTTAGAGAGGCAAGGAATGAAAGTAAGGAGAGCATTGTAAGGGAGAATGAAGTGATTGAATTAAGATTGAATGAAGGATGGATGTATGAAGAAGTGAAAAGAGAAAAATAAAGGAGAATTAAGTGAATGTGATAAAGGAAAATGTAAACACAATTAAGAGAATGAAATGAATGAAAGAAGGAAGATAGCATGAGGATAAGTGAGAGAATGAAGGCAAGCACTGAAAACAGGGACTGAAGTGGGGAAGGGGAGAGAAGGGTAATGGGGGAGGAAGGGTAGGAGGGAGAAGTGAATGGTGGGGGAAGACGGAGGGAGGGAGGAAGGGAGGTCATGGAAGAGGGAAGAAAGGTGCGGGGGAGAGGGAGGGAGGGGGAGGTGATTTGGGGGTGAGGTTGGGAGGGAGGTAAGAGGAGGGGTCAAGAGGTGCCCCACACAACGCCCTAGGGTGCATGGATATTCCCGTCAACACCACACACTTTGTCCAGCACTATACTCGCACCACACCACACCGCGTTACACTTTCTCACACCATAACATACCACACACACACTACACCACACCACACACTCTCACACTGCACACTCATACTACACCACCCACATCACACTATCTCATTCTAGTAGTTCAGTTACTTTTCTAGTAGCTGCCTGGCGTGGGCCAACCGGCCTACTGCAGTTATCCTCTCATCTTATGTTCTTATGTTCAAACTACTCACATCACACTCATTCACGCCACACCACACTCTCTCACACCACACGTTACTACACTCTTCTAAACCCACACTACATTCTCCCACACCACCCAGTCTCACGCAGCTCCACACCAGCCTTACACCAGTCTCACACCACAGACTGTCTCCACACTACACCTCACTCTTCACTGCACATGACACCACAATGTCTCCCACCACATTTCGCAGCTCCACACGCTCTCACGACTCCACACTAGAGATATGTAGCAAGGTTCTCTACCGGTACTCCACGCCACACGTCGAACACCACACCACACCACACAGCCCTACACAAGATTGAGAGCAGTGGACATGAGACTCAAAACCTAGAGATGATTAAAATTGTCTGGGGTCAGGAGGAAGAGAACACTTGGGTAATGGTGACTGTGATTAGTCTCTCGGTCTTGTAATGTTCACTCTGCCGAATCTTCTGGCTTTAGCTGGAATGGAATACTGGAGTTGTTCCGCCCACGAGAGAGTTAAGAAATATATAGGTCGAGCAGGTTGTATAGAATATTAAAAAGGGAGAGCCGTGAAAGATTTTAAAATAGGAATCCTGTTAATCAGCAGATAGAGTGTATTCCAATTTGGTATGGTCCCGCAAAGGTGCTGAATATGAATTGGGCAGTGATATAAGGTTGTATATAAATGAGTTTAAAGTTTAGAGAGGTTAGAAGAATCTAGAAAATGATCGCGTGATAATGTGAGAGAGAGTTTTGGATGCATTAGGAGAGAAAGCTGATTAGAGAGGTAAATGAACTAAATTATGTATGGAAGTGCAGTTCTTTACCCTGTCAGTTACAGGAATGGCTTTATCCAAAACATATTGCGAGAAAGTCTTAATCTGATGAGGCGTGGTTAAAGATGATATCGCCTGTGGAAAAGATTCACGAGTTTTTAAAAAGGCAAGGCTTGATATATGAGTTATTTAATGACTGACCATTTTGACTGGGTTCGGTTGATAGTTCTCATATTTTGTGTTCTTTTCCCTGTGTCTGGATTCTACCTACGCCAGTTCCAGTAGTGGAAAATTGAGTTAGATTGATGATGATGATGACGATGGTGGTGGTGGTAGTGGTGGTGGTGGTGATGATGATTATGATGATGATGATGATGAATGGTGGATATGATGATGATAGTGTTGGTGGTGAATATCAGTAGCGGAGGTGGAGGGTGTGAAATAGAGTTATACGAGTAAGTGGTGATATTTGGTGGCAGTTACAGTGGATAAATAAGTAAATGTAAAAGAGGAGTGAATATAGCAACAGACTTGGAGTGAACACATGTGGTGAGCTGGGTGCAAGTGTTGGTCGGGCCTTGAGTCTACACTCCACACTCATACACATCTGCATCCATGCACACATCTGCATATATATTATACACATCCTGCATACATTTGCATACACACACACACACACACACACACACACACACACACACACACACACACACACACACACACACACACACACACACACACACACACACACACACACACACACACACATTTGCATACATACCCTCATACATACACCTGAATCACACCTACATACACACCTACACTCCTGCACACATCTGCATACATACACACCTGCAAAACACACACACACACACACACACACACACACACACACACACACACACACACACACACACACACACACACACATACATACACCTGAATCACACCTACATACACACCTACACTCCTGCACACATCTGCATACATACACACCTGCAAAACACACACACACACACACACACACACACACACACACACACACACACACACACACACACACACACACAAATGACACCCCTAGATTTAAAGGGTGTTATTTCAAAGTTACAGCAGCATCGAACCGACTCAGATTTTTTTTTTTTTGAGATGTGATTCATAGCAACATTTAGCTGCCGTGAGGATTGCTTATCGTAGAAATTCGCTAAAATCCTTCATAAATATCGCCTTAGGTGTTCAGCAGCACTTTATGGGCAGAAAATGTGGCTGTCTTTAGAGTTACGACCAAAAACCACTAAGCGTCTGTGGGGGTAATATTGTGAGGTTTGATCTTGAGGAAATATTTTGTCGATAGTGCTTTCTCTCTCTCTCTCTCTCTCTCTCTCTCTCTCTCTCTCTCTCTCTCTCTCCCTCTCTGTGGATTTATGATGTGTTATTGTCTTTTTGTGTGTGGCGGGTGTCAGTCCCTTTTGAATTCTGTGATTTGCATGGTTGATACAGACTGCTTGGTTTTTGGTATGCAGTAGAGCAGACTGTATATAATTAAAATCCAAATTCTTTATGTCGGAGTGATTCTGTGTATATGACATCGTGGCTTTCAGTAATCTGTTTTTCTTTTTACTTAAACGTTACAAAATTAATAGTATTGTTTGCAGCACAGAATCACTGTTAACATTATAAAGTAGTTTACATTACATTCTGATATTTTATCTACCAGTGTTGTACGTGAGAAAGTAAAGGGAATAATATTATGATTACCTTGTTTCAGATCGTTCCATTGAAGCACGGATGGTCTGGTTGGAAGCGTAAGGGTGCACCAGTCATCTGAGTCAGGGTTAGATCCCTAAGATTTAACTGGATGAAATCGTCCAGAGGTGAGTAATTTTCTCCTCTGCTATTAGTGAAGATGCTACCCGATCCAGAGTGAGTGGTTGTGTATTGTGTAACTTTATATGAGAGATTAAGTCTTTGGCGACGCCGAAGGTACAGCTGTTGTGTTTGAGTCTGCTAACCTTTTCGTGCCCCACCTTGCCTTACCGTACTTAACCAGCTCGAGTCAGTTTCTGTGGAAGTAGCAATGTATATGTTGATGTATGTTAACAGAATGTGAGTGCCTGTTCCGTTTTCTGTGTAGTAACAATGTATTTGTTTATGTTCGTTTTCTGTGTAGTAACAATGTATTTGTTTATGTATGTTAGGTATATAATTTATAAATGCCTGATCCGGTAAGAATCAACACTGACATATTCATTGCGTGGGGGGATAGTAAGAAGTGATTCGATTATGGTACAGATCAGAGGTCACAGTTCAGGGTCAGATTTCGGGTTAAGGCGTTGCTGTGTTCTGCGAGTACGTTTGATTTGATTCAGTATCACCCATGCTACTGTATTGTCATGAGACTCGTGTTATCGAAGGAGTGAATGGAGACTTGCAGAATCCGTCATTATCAGAAATTACTCCAAAGATAAATAAAATAGGCTGACCGTAGTAAAAGTAAAACTAGTAAATCCTTATGAAAAGTAAAGCCAGTAAATCGTTATCGTAGTGAAGCGGTCAACTGTTTAAAGGTGCAGTAAAAAATCAGTCTAAAATGTTTGTCACATTCTTCTGCTGGCTAATATTCCTAGGCTGAGAGAAGCTTGGTATGTATCACTGTCCATAGATTATTCTCTTTGGTACGATGCGTCAGGGAGGAAAATGGTGGACATAATATAAGAGCGACGTAGATGCAGTGTAACAGTAAGCGAACTTTTGTCCATAATTGTACTCACATGTCCGTAACCCTCCGCTGACCACACACACACACACACACACACACACACACACACACACACACACACACACACACACACACACACACACACACACACACACACACACACACACACACACACACACACACACACACACACACACACACACACACACACACACACACACACACACACACACACACACACACACACACACACAGATAATCATAGGACTTCCTGCCTTTAACATTTTATAGTCAGAGAATTGAGGGGAACGAAGGATTTAGTAGTTTAAAAAATAGTAGAATGAGGAAGGGGAAGTACTGTAGAGAGGAAGAAGAGGAAGGGAAGAAAGGAGGACAGATTAGGGAGGAAGGGTAGAAGAAAAAATGGATGAGGGGAGAAGAAAAGGAAGAAGGGTATGAAGGAAGTAAGGAAGGAAAGAAGAAAGAATGGTGTGTGGAAAGAAGGATGGCATGAAGAAAGATATAAAAAGAAAAAAAAAAGAAAAAAACGATAAATATTAGGTAGAGAAGAAATAAACACTGCAAATTGAAGATAAAGAAGACAATGAAGAGAAGAGTGAGGCAAACTGAAGAAGATAGTCAAGAAAGGAGAAAGAAAACAGGAAGAAGAAATAAGTACCATAAGCAAGAGTCAGAGGAAGGTACTGAAGAAGGGAGGAAGACCAGATAAAGAAGAGGAAAAGGAGCAAGAGGAAGTCCAGAATGTCGTAGAAGGGAAAGAAGAAAAGGAAGAGAGGAAAATTAATACTCTAAGCAGGAGATAGAAAGAGAGGTAACGAAAAGATGATGAAAAAAAAAAAAGTGAAGAGGGAGGTAATGAAAGCTGGAAGAAATGAGATAAAGAAGGGGATAACGAAATAAAGAATTGCAGGAGATAAGGGGAATTACCGATAAAGGAGGAAGTTGAGGCAGCAGATAACAAAAGGAAGAATTTAGGTACCGTAAAAAGGAGATGGAGGAAGACAACGGGAAGAGGATGACAACAAAGGAAGTCTCAGCCAGTCCTAACCCATAAATCTTTAACCTCGTCTCTCCGCCATCTCTTCTTTCACCTCCGTCTTCCCCCTCTCTCCTCCATCCATCCCTTCTTCTCCTCTCCTCTCCTCCCCTCTCTCCTCCTCCACCTCCTCCCGTAATTTCCACCAGCAACAGGTTTTGTGTGTGTGTGTGTGTGTGTGTGTGTGTGTGTGTGTGTGTGTGTGTGTGTGTGTGTGTGTGTGTGTGTGTGTCATGGTCACCTTGGAAAAATCACCGGCCTGTGAAACTGTGAATAGATAGATACACAGAACAAATAAAACACACACACACACACACACACACACACACACACACACACACACACACACACACACACACACACACACACACACCAGATGGCAAGCTTCCACAATCTCACGGAGGACAGTATTTTTTTTCAAGAGACTTCGTAACTCCCCTTCCAGAGCGATTTATTTTGCATATGTTACCTAAATATCCCCTTGTAATTTCCAGACGATAACTTTATTAACAGGACGTATTTTCCACATTGTTCTTGCCATTTTCTGACGATTTTGGTCAGCTGGGGATAGTGTTCGAACAGAAAGGGTTGATAAATGCAATCTCAGGCAACCCCATCATTACGAGAGGCCTTAGTTAACCCGTTCAGTCTGACGGTGTATTTTTTCATTTATTTATTTTTTCATTTATTTTTGCTTTGTCCATATTTTTTTTTTTTTTTACTTTATAGAGACTTCAAATTTGGAAATAGAGGGAAGCCTTCTTTATCCCCTTCACTACTATGAGGCTCTTTTAGTCATGTCGTCTGGTAGTGGCAAAACTAAGTGTGGATTAAAAAGATTTCAAGAGGCATAAATAACGTGCAAGGGATTAGTAAGCTGTAAAATGTTAAATAAATCGCTAAGGGAGAGTTACCACGAATTATAGGCCATGAAGAATACTAATCAGTCTGCAAATCTGTTGGCAATCAGGTGGGTCGTTTGGTGAGGAGTTCCAATTACCACGCTAATTAGGCTAGAGGGTAATTTAGCACTAAGTAAATCATGTGAGCATTTGGCGGAACATACAGGCAATCCTCCCTAGTTACAGATATGTTCCTGTTATTATTATTATTTATTTATTTTATATGAGAGAGGGGTGTGTGAGCTGGGAGCAGGGCAATGAAATGGCGAGGGACGGCGACATGGAGGCGATTTGTTTGTGGTCACCCCTTACGGGATTAGGGCGTCTGGCAATAGATAGATAGATTTATTTTATTGTATTTTATGGAGGTGGTACTCAGAATTGACATTACACTTTGATTTCATGGTTAGCGGTGGAACTTTGGTATGCGTTTTTTTCTGTGTATACTGGGGACTTCATGGCAGAGAGAGAGAGAGAGCGTCAAAAATACGATCTGTAACGAGTACCTACTGAACTTAACTTACTGCTGGTCAGGTGGGTCAATTAGTGAGGGGGGGGGGCGGCTAGTTACCGTGCTCATTAGCCTAGGAGGGAACTTAACACGGAGAAAATCACCTGGTTAATTAGGCCAGACTGATTTGTATCGTTAGTGGCGACCCTTTGCATTCTGGAGCATAGTTTGAGACATTCTGAACCGCTGCCAGTCTTAAATTTGTAGCCATTAAGGTAATTACACTTATGCAGGGTCGATAGAGGAAATGCATACTGTACTTTGTTATTCCTTCGTCTCACAAGCATTGGGATGAGTATGCAGTATATGCAACACTAATAACACACACACACACACACACACACACACACACACACATAGCATCACCCGCCTTAGCTACAGGCGTCGAGAAATGAGTGAAGCTGTGGTTTTGCATGTACGTGTGTGTGTGTGTGTGTGTGTGTGTGTGTGTGTGTGTGTGTGTGTGTGTGTGTGTGTGTGTGTGTGTGTGTGTGAGAGAGAGAGAGAGAGAGAGAGAGAGAGAGAGAGAGAGAGAGAATTCGGAGGGAAGGGAGAGAGAGAGGGAGGGAGGTCGTATGTATAGGTTTGAGGAAGGGAGGGCGGGAAGGGGGGAGGGAGTGTAACAATGGGAGGGAAGGTGGAAGGGAGCGGGAGGGAATGTGTGACGTAGAGGGAGAGGAAGTGGGAAGGAAGGAAAGGAAATATGCGTTATGGATTAGAAGACGCTTAGGGAGAAAATGTCGAGGGTGGAGGAGAAGGAAGAACACCCACCACTACCACCACCACCACCACCATAAAAAATCTGAGACTTTCCACTGCAGGACTAAGGCATCTCCCGTCTGTTCCATCTAATCATAGAAACTGCGAATTGCATCCTTCCATCCTGTGTCTGTCTCTTCCTCTCGCTCCATCTCTGGGTTGCCATTTATTGGCAGTTCTATCTATCTATTGGCAGTTACCCTGGTTATTCATCAGTTATTTATTTTACGAGGGACGTAACCTGCCCATTTTCGTTTTTGCTTTTTGATTGTAGTGTTTCTATCCTCTGCTTTCGTATTTTCCTTACACAAGAAGACGAAGTTTCCTTGTTGTCTCTGGGTGACATCTAAGAAAATCCTTTCTATTCCCCTCTAAGCATTGATACTCAAATTTACGTTCCAAGACTTAGGTTTCGGGAGATCTGCGTATGATGGATCGTATTTATTCTGTAGAGTAAACATGTTTTCATAGCAGTCAGGGTACTGTTATAAGGAGCAGTTTTTAAGTTAGTGTATTTTTATTTTTTTTTTTTTATAACAAAGCATCATTTTGCTTGCGAAGTTTTTGACAACTGTAAAAGTGAAGACGGAAGTATAAAGAAACAATTGAAAGCACAACGTAAGCTCTGCATAGTTTGTAAATATAGAACCTGGTTTTCGATGCATTAGTTACAACAGGGAGGACACACTTATATGATTTTTTTTCCACAGAAGCAATTTCCAATACTCCATTATGTTATTTGGTTTACCTCCATATGATAGTCAGTTTGTTTTCAACTGACGGAACTAGTCCACTCATTGAACTTGGATACAAAGACGTGGTTGCATGAAATCCTGTGACCCGTAATTATGAGAGGAATGAGGCTACTTGGTTATGCTATACTCTTTTCACCTTAATTTGGCCCTGATCCTCGTCTTTTCACAGCTGTTTCGCGTAGTCCAGTACCAGAAAAATTCAGTACAACGGCACTACATCCTTTCCATAGCAATTCTTGGTGACTGGCACCCAATTCTCGCGTTAATCTGTTGTCACAAGTCAGCATTCAAGATGGAGAGATGGCAATTTTAGGTCATATTAGAGTAAAATTGTCGTATCAGCCCTCCAGTCTATTTACACTTGGCCAGCAACTGGGCCGTGAAGATGGAGAGATTGCAATTTTAGGTCATATCAATGTGAAATAGTCCACTCAGCCCTCCACTCTGTTTACATTTGGCCGTCAATTGAACTGTGAGGATGGAGAGATGGCAATTTTAGGTCACATCGAAGGACAGTAGTCAAATCAGCCCTCCAGTCAGAGTGTACTTGTCCATCAACTGAGCTGTATTGGGTTAGGGATCTTTGCCGGGCTAGACCAGACGTGCTATGGACGTGGTGTCACAGGGTATCATGACTACGGGTTTCTTCCCCGCCCACATGATGTTTCCGAACCCTTAGCCACTTCACCACGCCCCCCCCCCCCCGTTTTTTTTTTCTTACGTAATCTCTTAATTTGTTTACTGGGAACCCTAACCTTACCTTACCTTACTTCACCTCACCTCACCACACCTTTCCTTTCCTTTCCTTTCCTTTCCTTTCCTTTCCATTCCTTTCTTTTCCATTCCATTCCATTCTTTTCCTTTCCTTTCCTTTCCTTTCCATTCCTTTCCTTTCCATTCCATTCCATTCCTTTCCTTTCCTTTCCTTTCCTCTCCTCTCCTCTCCTCTCACCTTTCCTCTCCTCTCCTCTTCTCTCACCCTTCCTCTCCTCTCCTCTCCTCTCCTCTCCTTTCACTTTTCATCTCCTCTCCTCTCCTCTCCTCTCTTTTCCTCTCCATTCCTAACCAATATAACCTAATCTAACGCAGTTCTAACAACCTAACCTAACCTAACCTGGTCCTAACAGATGAACTTTACCTGTCACCTAGCATAACTAACCCTAACAGACAAACTTAACAACTGTAACAGATTTCATATCATCCAACCCTAACATACCAACTGAACTAAAGTAGGCCTTCCTCGAAAAGAAAAACCGGCCAAAGCAGCTAGGGTACGGAAATATGCTCCCCGTCCACCAAACCCTCCGACAGAAACTGGCAGGAAAAAATAAGAAGGAGCACCATGTAATATAAGGTAACAGGCGTGGAAATTTGATAGGGAAAGACAAGATGAAAATATATGAACGACCTGAAATGAACAAAAAAGCCAGATGAAAATACCAGCAGCCTGAAATAAAAACGTTAATAATTCTGTCCTGAGTGCTTTGGCCCTTTCATTGCGATGACTCGTTTTTAGTTTTACAGGGTTACGTTAGGCTTTTACTTAGCTAATGGGGAACCTCATAGTAGGCCTAAAGGGATTAATGATGTCTTTACCTAACCTCTCCAGTGCCAGTAGTCTCTCCACAGTTGAATGCAATCGTCCGGAGGTAATAGGAATAAAATGTAACATGACCTACTTCGGCTAGGAAGGTTAATGACAGGCGATTATTTCCCCCTAGTCCTATCCAGTCGTCTTAATAATGAAAATAATTAAAATTGCATGTTTTGAGTCTCATGACCAATTCAGTCTGATGACGTATTCATTTTTACTCTTGTTGTTTATATACACTGTATTTTATATATATATATATATATATATATATATATATATATATATATATACAGCATATTTTCTTTTCGATTTTGGAGGGGTTGAATATAGCCATAACCCTTTCCCTGCTATGGTGTTCCTTAGAGTTGAATAAAATCGTCTGGAGATACCAAGAATAAATAAGTAATCGGAAACAGCACTAACTGCATCCCCTTCCTTTTTTTTTTTTTTTTTTTTTTTTTTATTAATTTAACCACCAAGATCTTCGTCTTTTGCATCTAATTTCACGCAGCTCAATGATGGAAGAAAATACTAAGGCTCTACATCCTTTCCATAGCACGTGCCGACTAACATCATATTCTAATGTAAATCTCTTGTTACAGCTGAGATTCAAGATGTATAGATGGCAAGTTTAAGCCAGGTTAAAATGAGAACAGTATTGGAGAAGGGAGGAGTTGCAGGGATGCGAGAGAGAGAGAGAGAAGTGAAGGAAATTCAGAAGCCAAATAGGAAAGGAAATGTAGGATAGACTCTATCGGCTGGAGCTGCTAAGGTTTGGTCCGAAGAGAGGGAGAAGGGGGGAGGGAGCTAGAGAGGGAGAAAGGAAGGTGTAAGGGACGAAGAGAGGAAGGAGAGAGTGGGGACGAGGGATAAGGGGGGGCAGGGTAGTGATGCTGGCGTTGGAGGGAGAGAGGGATAGAATAAGAGGAAAGAGGTGGGGGAAAACAAGTATGCCGAGGGTATATAATATTAATGAGGTGACAAGAAACACAGCCACTCAGTCCCAACACTAACAAGAAAATCTACTTTCCGACTAACACAGTACAACGAAACCGACCCCGTACCTTCTTTACCCCCACACAGTTGTTGACTTTATACAGGGGTCTTATTCGCCCCCTGTGTCGAGTGCAACTCTCATGTATGGAGAGGCTCCCCACATACAGCTCTTCTCAGCAAGGTGGAGTTAAAGGCTTTTCTTCTGTTAACTCTCCTGTTCTTTGACTCTCCTCAATCTCTGTCTCGTTGCCGCACTGTTCCATCTTTATCTCTTTTCTATCGCTGCTTCATTGATCACTGCTCCTCTGAGCTGTGTGCATGCATCCCTCCTCCTTTACGGCGGGCGCGTAGCACCTGTCTGGCAACAAACTCATCCTTTTTCCGTCCAGCCCTCTAATGCAAGAGTTAACAGTTACTCCCAGTCCATCATGTATGCAACAGGTCAGTACTGGAACTGTCGTCCTCTGTCTGTATTTCCCATTGCCTTTGACCATTAGTCGTTTAAATGCAGTGTGTCCATGCAGCTCGAAATGAACGGAGCTTGAATTTGGCATTCTTATTTTTCTCCTTACAGGGAGCAGTCTTGCGGGCTTTAGGCATTTGCTCCTTCATCCTTGCATAAAAAAACGATTTTTTTTTTCCCCACCTACTATACCTTCTTTACTAAACCTCTCCTCGTCCTACTAACCATCCTATTTTAAGCAAGACAAAGGACATCTTTGATAATCGCACCCACTCCAGCCATATCCACCATCCTAACACATCCCAGAAGGTGACCTTTGTCTATGGACCCTTCCCTCAGACACACTCCAAACGCACTCGATTCACACCACACGCACCTCGGAATACACGCCCACCACTCAGCGTCTCCTCCACTGTAATAAATGTGACGCTCATAAAACGATGAGTAAATGGATGTATCACGAATGTCATTGAGCACTGTTGTTCTTATATTAACCTCTTGAATGCCACGACGTGCTTTAACTTTCATTGTTGCTTCCAGTACACGATTTTGTTCACTTTAGGACACACCTTTAGCAGTGGAGGGGTTAAGGAAGGTTGTTTTTAACCGGTCCTGTTCGATATTTCTTAAACTGAACAAAACCGTCTAAAGATAGCAAGAGTGATGTAAAAAAAAATGCGTCCTCGGGCAGAAGGGGTTAGTTTTTTTTTTTTTTTTTTTTTTTTAAATAGATCCTACTCACCCCATTTATGAACGTGCAAGGTATTCAGGCCGTTGATTATCATCGGAAGTTGACAGTGTTCCAACGATAATTTCTCTACAGTTATTCGGTTTTGTAAGGTGTTTCTCATTAACCTTTTCAGTACGATGGCTTTCACTTATTGCACTACCAACTGGCGATTTGATTCAGCTCTCGCAATAAGGATTTGAAGGATTTGATTAACCTTTTCACTACAACGAGGTATTATTTTGGATTATTCTTGCCGCCTCCAGACGATTAGGCGTGGGAAGCCTCTGTGTTATTGCAGGGGTTTGTACAGGATTCTGTAACCCCCCCCCCTTTCGAAAAATCACTCATAAGCAGAATAAAATGATCTGGAGATAGAAATATTAGGGGGAAAAAAAATGCATGATCTGATTTAAGGGAGTACTGCTACATCTGAGTCCCGAAGAATTTTTACTGAAACTTATTAGAGCAAAGTGAGAGAGAAAAATAGAGAGACGATACCGCACAGAAGGGGTTAATGCCTTGAGAGAGAGAGAGAGAGAGAGAGACAGAGACTCTATTGGATTACTTTTTTATACTCGTGTGATTAAGGAATACCTTTTTGTAAGTATGGTATGATGAGTAAAGCCATCCTCTCTCTCTCTCTCTCTCTCTCTCTCTCTCTCTCTCTCTCTCTCTCCTGTTTACGTCTTTGAACCTCCTCTCTCTTTCTACCTGTTTCACTCTCTTTCTACCCCCCTCTCTTCCTCCTCGCCTAGCCCCTCTTTTCCTCAACTCTCCTTTGTTTTCTCTCTTCTTCTTCTCAAACTCCTCTTCCTGCCATCTCTGTCTTCCACACTTCTCTTCCCTTCCTTCCTCCTCTCAATTTCTACTTCTCTCCCTCCTTACTCCACTTCTACTTCATCCTCTCTCTCTCTCTCTCTCTCTCTCTCTCTCAGCTCCTGCGTCCATATTTACCAGGGATCTGAACCAATTAATATGATAAATAAGTCGTTTTAGCTGTTTATTATTATCAGAAATTGTTTTGTTTTGCTATTTTCACTTGTTACTGTACTGTAGATTGGTTGTGGACTGTTTGGTAGCTGTAGAGTAAGGGCAAATGTAAAGCAGTAAGATTAAAAAAAAAAAAAAAGTTTAAATATGGACCAATCTTGTGTGACTGCAGCAGCATTCCACATCAAAAGCAAGCACCAATAACGCCTGATAGTACACATCCTTTTCCCCATCACCCACTAGAGCGCGCACGCACCCATTCATGCACTCACATATGCATGATGGCGCGCGCGCGCACACACGCACGCACGCACGCACGCACACACACACACACACACACACACACACACACACACACACACACACACACACACGAGAGAGAGAGAGAGAGAGAGAGAGAGAGAGAGAGAGAGAGAGAGAGATCCCACTTTGTCCGAGGAATGTCTCTCAGAAGGTTATTGAAATAATCATATTTTAGTCAAAATAATATGTTGAGAACGGAATGCTGGTGTGTAGCTTAGGTGCTTCGTGTAGAACAAACTGCACATATTTACGACTTACCGAAGTTGTAATGGTAAAACCTACGATACTGCATATTTTTATGGTTTACTATAGTTGTGCCTGAACTATAGGTGAGGTATGAAAGTGCATATCCAGAGCTTTAATGGCCGACCTTTGCCCTTTCCTTATTTTATTTATTAATTAAAAAAAATGTTGCTGGAGTGGAACACCTTCACGAGGTGTCCCAGATAGAACTGAGCGACTCCTCCGTCCATTTTTACAAACATATGTTCCTCAACAAGGACCATATCCCCCGAAGGAAGGATGGTGACCTGCTGCACGATGAGGGCAGTTTCAGCCAGCAATCCATTGAGTTCACGGTTCTTACTGTTACCTAATATAGTTTTGACCATTGCGGAGACTGGGCCACATTTCCCACAGTTTCCGCCCACAGTCCCGAGTTAGCGGTGATAAAAAATACGATAGTGCGGAAATCCTTGACACTCCAGCGACAAACGTCAACACCAGAACGTTATTGCCTCAGCTACAGGAACTCGATGCAGCACTGTACACTTAACCCATTATTACCCAGAGTTACTACGTGAAGGATTTGGCTGGAAGGGTATTCAGCGTACCGCCCTCTGCCTACCGGCTCATAGTCCCGAAGTTCATCCGTCCAAAATTTTGGATTCTCCCCTTAATTGTTTGTGTAAAATATACCCAATTCCATCCTCATTTGAAAGCTGTTGACCCTGACTAGTTAATAATAAAAAAAAAAGGTATATATTATAGATGTACATAAAACATGTTGCAGAAGAATATTGCTCCATAAAAAAAGAAAGAAATGGTCTTGTATTGAAACGGTGCAGCACAGAAAAAATCGTCTGTAAATCCCCCCCCCCCCCTGCACTAATGAATACCCTGTTGTCCTGAGTCAGAGTCTATCATTGCATTACATCATAACCCGTGTCGGAACAGCCCCCCCCCCCCATCCACTTACAAGGTGTCACAGTAGGGCGGCATCTTATTTCCATCACCAAGACACTTTTTGTTGTTCAGTTTTACAAAAAGGTCATTAGCACAGGTGAACGATTTTCAGAGGTGTGTCAGAGAGAGAGAGAGAGAGAGAGAGAGAGAGAGAGAGAGAGAGAGAGTTACTGTAGCGTGGTCAGCACAGTGTTTCTCTATACTGTCGTCACCTCTCTCTCTCTGGCAACACGTCCACTGTTCAGGCGATGAACAGTGCTCATGATAAGGGCTCTTTTTCTCCTCCGTGTATCGCGTATCTTAACACTTCCTGACTCACTGGATTTTTTTTTTTTTTTTCACTTTGTCGTTAGCTTGTTATTTATTTCTTTTTAATGTCTACATACACAGCAAAATACCACCACACCACACCACCATCATCATCATCGTCGTCGTCTTTTTCATACTTGAGAACTTAAAAAAAAAAAAAAAAAAAGTCACGATAGAAAATGGATATATGTTTGTAGGAGATGTATTCTAAGTAGCCTTTCCCTCTTACTTATTTTCCTCATGCCGGTACCTCATGTCCTCCTCCCATTTCGCATTTTCCCCTCCTTCCTCTCCTTCCATTTCTCATCGCTCCCTCCTTCTCCTTCCTTTTGCTTATCTCTTCCTCCTCCCTGTCACTCCGTTTCCTCATCTCCCCCTACTCCCTCTCACTCCATTTCCTCATTTCCCCCCCCCCTCATCCCTCATATAATTTCTTCATCTTCCCCTCCTCCCTGTCTATCCATTTCCTCATCTCTCCCTTCTCCCTCTCACTCCATATCCTTATCCCCCCCTCATCCCTCTCATATAATTTATCTTCCCCTTCTCCCACTGCACTTCTTCGTCACCCCCTCTTCCCTCTCACTCCATTTCCACTTCTCCCCCTCCATTCCTCCCCTTCACGACTATTTCCCCTCTCCCAGTAGTCAACAGGATATCTGGCCTGTGACGTCCCTCTCTCCCTCTGGTACCGGTATTGATTTCCCTCACCCTGGCTGGCTTGCATTACTACCGCTCAACCTTAATTCACTTTCTCGCCGCTTGTGTTACTCGCCATGGAACTTGCTCCGGGCTGGGTGTCCTGGAGAGCCTTGTGTCATCCCTTATTTACGTGTTGACTGAATTTTTTTTAGTCTTGGCGAATGAATGATGCATTTTCTTTCATTTTCCTTTGTACTTTTAGTTTTATATATAATTTGTTAAAGACTTGGTGAATGTATGACTTTTTTTTCTCTCTTTCTCCTTCCTTTGTACTTTTGTTTATTTATTTATTTTTTAAAATTTTAAGCCTTGTGTCCACGCTCATTTACCTGCTGATTGAATTTGTTACGCACCTGGCGAATGTATGACTCTCTCTCTCTCTCTCTCTCTCTCTCTCCAGTTGTACTTTTAACTTTTTACATATTTTAATTTACGCGTGATAGTGACGTAATTGATTCCTTAGCAATGTTTTTCTTTTTTCGCGCTAACACCTTAACATTCTTGTTATTTATGAGAATAATTTTAATTCTGACATACCTGTAGTTTTCCATTCATGGCTCACAAAAGGATATTGAAGGGAAATGGGCAGAATAAGTCGTTGAAGAAGAAGCGTTAAGAAATCTCCAGAACCACACAGAATACGAGCCTAATAATATGAGTAAAATGGTCCGGTAGCAGGAGGAATAAAGTAAAAATATCGTCACAAGGATTCCATGCGCTGGGAACACCTGTTGATTCTCGCATTCACAAAAATTTAACTCATTTTACCTAGAAACTTATTTCGTGTGTGTGTGTGTGTGTGTGTGTGTGTGTGTGTGTGTGTGTGTGTGTGTGTGTGTGTGTGTGTGTGTGTGTGTGTGTGTGTGTGTGTGTGTGTGTGTGTGTGTGTGTGTGTGTGTGTGTGTGTGTGTGTGTCTAGACCAGCACCTGATGATTTCATTCGGTTTTTGTGTAGTCCCTCTTGCTGGCTAAAGGTATTAAGTAATAAATATGTGTTATTCTGTGTCGGTGATCCTGAGGCAGTGTGGGTGATGTCTCTTCTTCACCACCGCAGGGCAAGTCACGTTGAGAAGATGAAAGGTCAAACGCTGCAACGCATTCAACACATTGCAACACTCGTAACACCTTCATTCTATCTATCTATCTATCTATCTATCTATCTATTGCCAGACGCCTCAATCCCGTTTGGGGTGGCCACAAACAAACCGCCTCCAAGTCGCCCTGTCCCCCGCCATTTCACTCCCCTGCTGCCAACTCACACCCCCCTCTCTCATATACCTCTCCACCCCATCTCTCCATCTCATCCTCGGCCTCCCCCTCCCTTTTTCCCCCTCCACCTCACTCACATACACTCTCTTCGTCAGTCTTTGACCCTCCATCCTCTCCACATGGCCAAACCACCTCAGTGTGTTCCTCATAACGCTTCCTATCACATCCACATCAACACCACAACGCTCCTTTATATCCTCATTCGTCAGCTTGTCTCTCCATGTGACTCCACAGGCTCCTCTTAAATAACTCATTTCCACGGCTCTCACTCTTGACTTGTGTCCTTCCAACAACGTCCAAGCTTCACTTCCGTACGTTAGAGTTGGTATCACAATACTGTCATGTAGTAACTTTTTCACTTCCATGCTCACTTCCCTGTTTCTTATCACTGCTTTCAAAGAACCAGCAACCTTTCTTCCCTGCTGTACCCTTTCAAGCACTTCACCCTCCAAACCTCCATCCTTACTCATCACACTACCCAAGTACTTAAACGTACTCACATTTTCCAATTCCTCACCATCCAACCTCGCTGTACATTCACTGACTTCACCTCTCTCAAACACCATCACTTTACTCTTCCCTACATTCACCTTTAGATTCCGTTTCTTACACACTCTCTCAAACTCATCCACCAAGCCTTGCAGCTCCCCTTCGTCTTCACTCAACAACACGGTATCATCTGAAAACAACAGTACAGGGAGTTTCCAAACACTATCCTCTCTCACCAGGGCCACTCCAACATCCACTACCCTACCTTGTACCTCTTTTATTACCCCATCCATGTACAGATTGAACAACCATGGAGACATGACACATCCCTGTTTCAACCCAACTTTCAAAGAGAAAAATTCACTTAGTTCACCATCCACACGCACTGCAGCCTTCGCACCATCGTACATACTCTTCACAGCATTCAACAACTCCCCATCTATTCCATATATTCTTAACACTTTCCACAATCCTAGTCTATCCACCCTGTCATATGCTTTCTCCAAATCCATGAAAGCTGCATACAACTTCTTTCCCTTCTCTAGAAACTTTTCCACTATAGATCTGAGAATGAATATCTGATCTACACAACCTCTTCCCTTCCTAAAGCCTCCCTGTTCTTCTCCAACTAATTTCTCTGTTCTTTCTCTAACTCTGTCAATAAGTATCCTACCATATACTTTTCCTATTATACTAAGAAGACAAATGCCCCTATGATTACCACACATTTCTTTTTCCCCTTTTCCTTTGTACAAGGGAATAATTATACCTGACTTCCAATCCTCCGGGACTCTACCTTCCTCCCAGGCCAATCTGCACATCTTCCACATCCATTCTACTACTATCTCTCCCCCATGCTTCAGCATTTCACCACACACTCCATCCACAATATTCACGGCACAATATTCACGGCAACACTAATCATTTACTGTCCTGTAGACAACACGCTGCAACACAAGGCATCTTCACTGTCTCGCACAGTTACACGCTGCAACGCCCAACACCTTCCCTCTCCCGCACACAACACGCTGCAACACTCTCAGCACCTTCACACACGCTGCAACACTCTCAACACCTTCACTTACCTGCACACTACACGCTGCAACACCCTCAGTCTGTCCAATGTCGTCTCCCTTGACAGTTATACATGGAGGAATTTCAGGTATACAGAGTTAATCCACGTACCGGGAAAGAGTATCAACACTGGCTTGGTTTTTATAGGGGAGTCTGTTGTAATTTTCTACCTGTGTGATAATGTAACTTTAATTTAAAAACACATTAAGAACAAACCTTTATAGAAAAACTCTGTATTCCGGTACTCTTTCATAATCGGGAGAACTTTAGTATTTTTTTTTAAGCTAATGCCTGACGATTTTCTTCTGCAGAGAATGAATGAGGAATCTGACAGTGTTTAAAGTTTGTCCTTAAAAGAATTTCTGATAACAACACCATCTGTATTCCTTGCGTACCCACCAGATAGATTATTTTCCTTCCTTTCATTTTGTGTGTGTGTGTGTGTGTGTGTGTGTGTGTGTGTGTGTGTGTGTGTGTTTTCTACCGGCCGGTGTTGCAGAAAAGAGGAAAGAGAGAGTGATCAAACGGGGTGTGGAAGGAAGTTTATTGTTATTATTATTGCTTTGTCGGTCAGTCTTTTCGCCCTCCCATACCTGCCTCCCTCCTCTCACAAACCTCCCTCCATCCTCCCTCCCCTCCCATATTTTTCCCTTCCCTCCCAGCACAGTTCCCTTCCACTCCCCATCCCTCACCTTTCTCCCCTTCCTTCTTCTCACGCCTACTTCTCTCCCTTACCACATCTTCCTCAACTCCCCACATCTGTTTCATATTCCTCACCTCCTATTTCTCTTCCTCATATCTCTCCCATCATAGTTTCCTTCCCTCCCTCCCTCCCCTCATTGCTTCTTCTCCCTTCTTCCTGTATTCTCTCTCCTATCACTCATTTCCTTTCCTTTCCCCTCTTCTCCTTCACCTCTCCCTCTTACTTTCTCATACCTACTTCCCTTCTCTCAACTTCCCACCCCTTTGTGCCTGCCCCTTTTCTCTCACTTGTCACAGTTACTTACCTCATCCTTACACCCATTTCTCACCATTCCTTCACTTTTCTTTCACCTCTCCCTCATACTCTCTTATAACCTCTTCTTCTTCCTCCCCCCTCCCACCCTACATCCTCCCCCCCGTCACACCTACTTTTTCACCTTCCCACAGCCATTTTTCCTCCAACCTACAATTTCCACTTCATCCTACACTTTCTCTCCCCTCCTCCCCTCCCCTCCCCTCCTCCCCTCCCCTCCTCCTCACCCTCCCCCCTCCTCCTCCTCCTCCTCTTCTCTCACCTTGCACCTCTCCTCCCACTTCCGTAACCCATACCATCTTCCTTCCCACAACTGAGGCGTATATCCCTCTGAGAACCTGCAACTCTATCGCATGCCACCAGCTCCATCTTGCCTTCCCTTTCTCACCCACTACCCCTTTCCTTTCATATCATCCTTGTCCTTGTTTCTTCTCAAGGTAAACTTTGTAATCGTCCTCCCTCTCTTGCATTTTTGGAACTTCCATTCTCCCCGTCCTTCATAACCTGCAACTCTATAGCAGTCCACCAACTCCATTTCACCTTCCCTTCTTTCCGTTCATGTCTTCCCTTTCCTTGTCCGCGTTTCTTAAGGTAAATCCTGTATTCATTCTCCATCCCTCCCTTCACTTTTGGAACCTTCTCCTTCACTTCCCTTCTTTCCCAAGTCCCTTTTTTCATTCTTTCCTCTGATACCCTCTGTTACCTTCTCCCTGTTTCCTCTTCATTCCGTCCCTCATCTTCCATTACCACACCTCAACCACCAGTCCCTCCCTCTCTCTTTGAAGCACTCCCACTCCCCCCTGCCCTACAGAGTCCCTTATTTCCTCATTCTTCTCATACTGCTATAGTCTTATATCCTCCACTCCGTACCCTTTTCGTACCCCACCTCGTCTCTCCTTCACTCCCTCCCCCTTCCCGCACTCCCCCCACCACTCCATTCTCTCTCTTACCCAGTCCTCCCTCGTCCTCCCCCTTGTACCTATCCCCTGTGACCCGTAACTATGTGGCTGACCTTGCCCACCACTTTTTTCAGTCCACCACCACCACCACCACCACAACCACAGGGGGCCGTCCCGCCTTACACTCACACACAACCGGCCCAGCTCGTCGGTCCGGCACCAGCGATTGTTGGCCGAAACACGACACTTCGCTCAACTTGACCCAATTGCGGTGAAGTGAGAGGATGACCCATTTCCCCTATCCCACTTTATGATGACCTACAATCGCGGACAACAGTAGCGATTCTTTCTTTAGTCGAACAGTTATGGAACGCTTACGGTATATTCTGAAAAGGTGGCTGGTCTCTTAATGTCGTATCAGGGTATTTCAAAAGTCATCAGTCATTGTCTCCTTCTTGGCTGTAATGAGGTGAATCGATTTTTTTTTTCCCCCCAGCAACTATACTTTCACTTTTATTTTTACTGGAACCCACCTTAACCTTTTCACTTTTTCCTTTTTTTTCTTATTTTTCATTTCTTATTTCCCCCCCAGTCCACCACCACCACCGCTAATACTACAGCCGTTCCCCGCCTAATACACTCACCCAACCGGCCCTTCTTGTTGATCCGGCGCCTTCGTATGTGGGGCGAAACGCAACACCGCCGAACCTGCCCAGCTGCTGATACTACTCCTGCAACTACTACTGCTCCGAGGTGAGTGACTGGTGCATTATTATTATTATTATTATTATTATTATTATTATTATTATTATTATTATTTTGTTCATCGTAAGGGAGATATCTTGTAATGAAGGAGTAAGAGTGTTTATCCCTTCGTCCCGATTATGTCTTGGTTTCATGTTTTATTGTGCAACGGTCAATCGGTTCTATACAGCTTAAGGGAGACAACTGGGAGTGATGGGGCACGATTGGATGACCTTCAAGTCCTGATCGTGGGTATATTTGATCTCTCTCTCTCTCTCTCAGTTGCGTACACGTTATATTTTAAATTTATATCTTTATGTACCCACCTATCTTCCTGTTATCTGACCCTGCATCCTGTGAAAGATGTTCTGAACCAAAGTAACCCTAAGGTATGCCTGTCCTAACTCACTGACGATTTTCACCACCATGTACACAAATTCAAGACTGTACGTTGCTGATGCACCAGACAAAATAAATGAAGTAGTAAAATAAACCAAAGAATAAGGAGATAAAGTCATTGAGCCGTGTACAGGTACGCAGATAAATGCTCACCGTATCAGCTCTCCTGCTTCTCACTTCCCTCTACGGACTAATATTCCTAAGCTGAGAGGTGTGATGTGTTTCCCTGGCCATAGATAATTCTCTTTAACCTCTTCTACTTTTTTTTTTTTTAAGCTGCCACCAGACGATTTTGTTCAAGTTAAGAGAGAGGGGGTTAATGAGGGCCATATCTAAGCCCTTCAGGTAGAAAACGCATCCACTGAGCTGAACAACAACAACAACGACAATAATAATAATCTCTATCTATCTATCTATATACCTAGGCTGCTTCCCCCAAGGAAAGGGAGGTAGCCGAGACAGGACGACACACTCCCCATTTACTCATCCATTCAAACACATTCATTCGCATCTTAGCCCCAAAGGGGAGAACGGACAGATCCTCACCGCACCACACCGCACAAGGGTCAACTGCGCAATGCAATCAGTGACATGCGCAGCAGGGCCCGACAGCAGAACTGGTTTACCCCTGCCACATCATAACAGACCCATCCCCTTACCCGCACCTGAACTGACTAGCTGATCAGGTCATAATAATAATAATATCCGTATTTAGGTATTAGACGTACGTACAACTGCAAACAAATAGCGGAACCTTTGTCCGTGGCAGTACACTCTCCCCCCTCCCCTTCCCCGTTACGTCCTTGTGTGCTGGCTATGCTATCATCACCTCTTATCCTGTCGGGAGATAAGACAAGAGGGGTGGTGGTGTGTCTGTCGCTTCCTGTTAGACTGATAAGGCTCGGTGTTGTGGCTGATAAGAACTAGGGGACGGACAGAGGGGAATAGAAGAGAGGTGGGTGAAGTGGGGAGGGGGAAAGTAAGAAGAGAGAGAGAGAGAGAGAGAGAGAGAGAGAGAGAGAGAGAGAGAGAGAGAGAGAGAGAGAGAGAGAGAGAGAGAGAGAGAGAAGTAAGAGGGAGAGAGAGCGGTAGGTGGGAAGAGGAAGGCCTTAGGGAGAGGAAAGGAGAAAAGTAGAGAAGACCTAAACAGGGAGGGGGAGGAAGATCGAGAAGGGGAAGTATACAGGGAGAGGGAGGGAGATAGGGAGGGGGAGAGAGGTGGGGAGGGGGGAAGTATACGGGGAGAGGGAGGGAGGTAGGGAGATGGGAAAAGATCATAGAGGAATTCGTAAACGAGAAGAGGGAAAACAAGAGAAAAACTTTGAGAAGAAAGTGTGAAGAAGAGTAAAAGAGGTTTAAGGAGATGGAGGTAAGGGGAAAGGTGAGGTGGATAGAAGGGTGGGAGGAATCAAGAACGAGCTCAGGTTAGGAGTGTGGGAGGAGGTAGCGAGTTGGAGGAAAGGGATAGGAAGGGAAAAAAAAAAATGAACAGCGGATGAGCGAATGATAGGAGTGAAACTATCCCCCTCCCCCACACACCTACCGTACATTAAGCGAAGGTGGATGAGAGAGAGAGAGAGAGAGAGAGAGAGAGAGAGAGGTTGTTTGTATGTGCGTGAATACGTGTGTGTGTGTGTGTGTGTGTGTGTGTGTGGAGGGACAGGAGGGCTGAGTTACTCAAGGTCATGCTTCCCAGACCTCTTTCTCTCCCCTCCTCCTCTCCTTCCTTCTCCCACCCCTCTCCTCCTCCTTCTCCTCCTCCTCCTCTTCACCACCACCACCACCTCCACCCATCCCTCCCCTTCACACCTCCCCTCTCCCTCGCTGCCTCCTTGCCGGGTCGAGTATGTTATATTTCTAACCACCAAACAGAACCGTGTGGGGGCAATAAGAGCATGCCATGTAAGTCGCCATCGCAGTCAGGGCGCGTGTGGAGGCTGCATTTGATTCCTTTTGTCCAGCTGGTCTAGTCAGAATATAGCTGTCCGTGGATAGCCAGAGTAAAACAGTTTCCGTGACGTGTGATGAATTTATTACTGTACTGTATAATACATAACCAATCCTCTGTTGTCACTGTAATACTGAGTTGTGTACGTGATGGAGGGTGCCTGTAAGGATCTGTAAAGGGGATGAAATCTTAAGAGTGAAAATCGTCACATTCAGTCGTTTATATGAGCCCTGACAAGCCACTCGGTCACATTATAATAAGCAACAAGTTAACATGAATGATCTTTCGTGAGCTCAGCGACATCACCTTCACGCCAGGGTCTGTGTGTGTGGCGCAGGAGGACGTAATAGCCAGAAAAGTTCATAATCTCGAAGTTCTCGTTTTTGTAATATTAGCAAACATTATCATATCCCCCAGACAGCATTAGCAAATTATAAGGTATGGTCGAGGACAAAATTTCGCCTATATCACCTCTTTTATTCCCCACTTCCCTCATCTGCTTAATATTCCTAAACTGAGGGGGGGGGGGTCTCGTATGTTTGTCTGCCTATACGTGAATCTGTTTCATGTAATGTGGTAGAGAGGCATTGACAGACATGCAATAAGTGTAAAGTAGATGCACTGGAGTAGTGGTTCAACTTTTGTCCCTTACAGTATAGTTTAGTTGTAGTAGTAGTAGCAGTAATAATGATAATAACAATAATAATAATAATAATAATAATAACAGCAACAAAACGAGAACTTAGCGTGTTACCCATCTTCTTATAGGTATGCAACAAGTGATGCTGGAGAGAAGTAGTATGAAGGAAAAATAGTGTTGGTGTAGTATGAATCCCGTGGGTTGATTCTGTGTGTGTGTTGGTGGGGCGCGAGAGGGAGGAGGGGAGGGAACGAGGGGCGTAGGAGGAGGGGAGTGGGTGATGGAGAATAATGGAAGAGGGGGGGGGTAGTGGGAGAGGGAGGGAGAAAGAAAGAGAAAAGGGGGACAGAGAAAGAGAGGGGGACGGAAGGGAAGGCGAGGGAGGGAGGGAGAGGGAGTAGGGGAAGGGAAAGAGAGGGAGGGAAGGGGGGGAGGGGATAAATGGAGGAAGGGCGAGGGAAGGAGGGTGAAGTCCGTGGGTAGGCCTAAGTGAACAGCACCTCGTCAGCTACAGATTATCAAGCATCGATCGTTTGTAGTGTAGATATGGCTTTAGGGCAGACTTTCGTGGTTAAACTAGACGTAGGAGTAGTTAAAGGAATGCAATACACTGATCTACTTCTACGAAATAATTAATACAGAATTCACGTGTAAATGTTCTGAGGAAGAGTAAACAAAGAACGAGTGTTGAGATGATTGGATGAGGTATATTAAGCTCATGGAGAATGCAAGGTTCACTGAAACTTGCTCTTAAGCTGAATACAATCTTGCTCAAACTGAATACAAGCGCCAGGAAATGGGAACAATAAAAACTGATGGTTGAAGGAGAAGAAGACTGGGAATGGGACAAATATAGCCTAATGTAACGGAACGGAACGTAACGTAATGTAACGTAACGTCGAGTTAACAATACAAACCCAACGATCTACTGAAGGTGGAGGGGAGTACTGAAAATGTGGCATAACCACAGAATTAAGCAGACTGTGAAGAATCACCGTTGTTAAAAGTGATATATCGTTTGGAGATAACAAGAACAGTAAATAATTGTCAGATTCAACGGTTAACCAAGTGTAACTATGCAAAGAGGCTGATTGGTGTGTAAAGATGAGCACAGAGAGCCCCAAAGACAGAAACAGACTATGGATATCCGACGTTACATAGAGAGGTGTAGGAGGAGGATGTTTGAAGGAGTGGATATGTTTGAAGGATTGAAGATGTTTGAAGGCAAGAGGATGTTTGAAGGAGTAATGGCGTTTGGAAGAGAAAATGACCGAGAAAGAACGCGAAAGACCGAAGTGGACAACGCAGCGCCAGCGTTGTGTTTAGAGCGTTATCGTGGATGGATCGATGGCGTTGTTGTGGGGTGACTGGGTCCGTAGGTACACAAGCTCAGGAAACTCTATGGGGTTTGCAAGCCAGATTTATAATGTAAACTCTACGGGATTTCCTCTTCATTTCTACATCACTTTCTAGTTATTTGGCCATCTGATTCACTATATAGTTCTCTCTTTCAGTATTTTTGTTTACTTGTACCTGTTTATTTTTCTGTCTCGTGAGGAGGGTCGAAAACTGTTATTTACCCATGATAAACGGTTTCGGTACGGTATGTAGTAATTATTCCAGTGTGGTAAATGGAAACGCCCACTATCCACTCACTTGATGTAGTGTTACCTTCAAGTAGCTGCACCTCGTTACAGTTCACATGGTTTCCTGTAACCCAAGAACCATACATGTACTACATTGGGTGGCAACGTTTGGTGTTCCGGACGTTGGTTGGTAACGTTCGGTGTTGCGGCGGTTAACGTTCTCCTGCTGGTTCCACAAAGATATACAGTGTATCCGAGAAGTGTGTCATCCACCTTATCCCAGTGTTATATCCGAGGGGTGGTTGGCGTTTGGTGCCCACATAACACCAGTCAGGGACACCCACGAGTACACCCCAAAGGACCGTATTTTAGGTCGTATGGGGATACCTTTCCTTTTTAGAGTTGCCCATTCGTATTTAGACCCTTCATCTCGAGGACGTATATATTTTTTTCTAATGACGGAGGTGGTGGAGAGGGACGCCGCCATGTGGTAGCACTGATATAATCGAGGGGTTCAGCTGCCTGGTTACACAAACGGCTCTCATATACTTCCTATCCCACGAAATGAGGATGATGGACTGTAGAAGAGGAACTTAAACCTGCGGTCTACCAGGTTCAGAGTCATATGAGCCTGGGGTTTCAGCTACTAACTACTACTATACTCCTCCTACTCCTCCTCCAACTACTGCTACTACTATTACTACCAACAACAATAGACCAATTTACTCAACTTATGAACGGATCAGTGAAGGGTGTACAAACTCCACCACTTAAGATTCATTCATTAGCGTAGTAAAAGCGTCTGGAGGTAGAAAAACAAAAAGAAAGAAAGAAACGAAAAGAAAAATCTCAGTTGTCGTAGGTCCAAGTATATCTGATACGTGTGCTTGGTGGAATGCAGGCTATAGTTACCCTTCTGCGTCCACCATCCTCTTTGGGGGGGATAGGGAGGGAGTTGAGGGATGCTTGTATAACCGGGCAGTGGAGGTACCTAATTATATCCATGCCACCATGTGAAGGCACCTTAGTTTGTGTAATATCGGTAACACTGGTAGAAGTAACAGCTGCACCACACTAATCCACACATTCAAAGCTTCAGAATCCTTGCTTGGAAAAAAGGGCCATCCACACTTTTTTTGGGCAGTTATTTTATTTTTGTAGCCTTAATTTTTATTTGTATAATATCCACTGTTATGCTTTTTCCTTTTTTGTTTCTGTATCTTAATTCATCCAAGCTCTCACGTGGGAACTAAGGTTGAAATGATGATGATGATGATGATGAGCGATAGTAGGACTGTTTTGTGTGTAAATGCGAATATCCATAAATATCTATCTATCTATCTATATACCTAGGCTGCTTCTCCCAAGGAAAGGGAGGTAGCCGAGACAGGACGACTCACTCTCCATTTACTCATCCATTCAAACACATTCATTCGCATCTTAGCCCCAAAGGGGAGAACGGACAGATCCTCACCGCATCACACCGCACAAGGGTCAACTGCGCAATGCAATCAGTGACATCCGCAGCAGGGCCCGACAGCAGAACTGGTTTACCCCTGCCACATCATAACAGACCCATCCCCTTACCCGCACCTGACCTGACTAGCTGATCAGACCAAATGCGGGAGAATATCCCCTCAGGGCTGCGTCATCACTTATTCATTCACAATTTCTCTCCATTTATTTCTGTCACGCACAGCCACTCTTCCTTGCTCAACAGACATCCCTCTCGCATCCAGCGCTCTCTTCACACTGTCCATCCATCCTATTCGTGGTCTCCCTCTCAGCCTTACACCTCTCACATCAGATCTAGTTATCTTTTTCACCAATCGTTCATTATCCATTCTCTCCATATGCCCAAACCATTGCAACACCCTCTGCTCAACTCTACCAGCCATCTCCCGAACAACTCCAGTTCTCCTTCGCACTTCATCATTTCGCACTCGATCCATACGCGTCACTCCACACATACTCCTCAGACATCTCATCTCCATTACATTCAAACTTTTCCTCTCTGCTACACCCACATTCCATGTTTCAGCCCCATATAATGCAGTTGGTACCACAACACCCTCATACAGCCTTCTCTTTACATCCATTCTAAGCGAACGACATTTAAACACTTTTTTCATTCCTCCCAGCACCTTTCCTACTTCATTTATTCTAAACTTCACTTCTGCATCTATTCTTCCATCCACAGCAACATGTGACCCTAGATATTTAAAACAATCTACCTCCTCAAGCAACTCACCATTCAAAACTATATTCATCCCCCTACCATTTATCAACCTCGTACACTTCATCACTTTACTCTTATTCTCATTTACTTTCAATTTCCTCCTTTCACACACCCTTCCAAACTCCTCTACCAACTGTCTCAATCTCTCCTCTGAATCAGTCACCAGTGCAGTATCATCTGCAAACAGCAGCTGCTTCAGATTCCACTCTCCTCCATCAACATTTACCAGACTCAGACCACCTAAAACTCTTGCATTCACCTCCCTTACAACACCATCCATGTAAATATTAAACAACCAAGGCGACATCACACATCCCTGTCGCAGCCCCACTCTCACGGGAAACCAATCACTCACAGCATTTCCCACTCTTACGCTCTACTATTTACATAAAAACTTTTCACCCCTTTTAGTAACCTACCATCAAGTCCATACAATCTTAAAACAGTCCACAAAGCCTCCCTATCAATTCTATCATACGCTTTCTCTAAATCCATAAATGCCCAAAACACATCCTTGCCTTTTGCTAAATACTTTTCACACACTTGTCTCACAGCAAACACCTGATCAACGCATCCCCTCCCTCTCCTAAAGCCACACTGCTCATCACTAATCACTCCCTCTGTACCCTCTCTAACTCTCATAATTAACACTCTACCATACACTTTACCTACAACACTCAACAGACTTATGCCCCTAAAACTTGTACATTCATACTTATCACCCTTGCCTTTATACAACGGGACCACACAAGCACTTGCCCAGTCAATTGGCACCATACCTTTCTCAAAGCACACATTCAACAATCTTACTAACCAGTCAACAATAGTCACTCCACCACCCTTCAGGCATTCCACAGCACACCCATCCATACCTGCAGCTTTCCCTGTTTTCATATCCTTTACTGCCTTCTCCACTTCTTCCTTTGTGATCAAAGAATCATTCAACTCTCCCAACACATTTATTCCTTGCACCCTTCCATCCGCCATAATCTCAGCCACCCTTTCCTCCCCTCTACATTTAACAATCTTTCAAAATACTCTGCCCATCTCTTCCTTACTGCATCCATCTCAATTAACATCCTTCCATCCTCTGCTTTTACTCGTTCTTCCTTCCCAGACTCTCCCTTTCGCACCCTTTTCACCTCCTTCCAAAACATTTTCTTATTCTGTTGAAAATTCTCTGTCAGCCGCCTACCCCACCTCTCATCTGCTGCCACTTTAGCATCACGCACAGCCCTTCTCGCTCTATTCCTCTTTTCCTTATACCTTTCATATGACATCTCATCCTTCCTCTGCAGCCACACTTCATATGCCCGTCTCTTCTCAGCCACAGCCATACTTACTTCCTCGCACCACCATTCACTTCCTTTTCTTACACCACCACCCACACGTCTCACACCACACACCTCTTCTGCATGCCCCACCACAGCACTCTTAAACAACTGCCATTCCTCCTCCACGCTGCCATTTTCCCCGATCTTTCACTGCGTTCCACTTATCTTTCAATTTCTCCTGATACTCTATCTTTTTCTCTCTTTTATCCAACTCACTCACTTTCAAAACCTCCCTGCCACACCTAACCCTCCTAGCTCTCACCCATCTCTTACCTACTCTCAACTTTCCCTCCACCAGGTAGTGGTCAGACATACCTCCACCCTCCCCTCTCAGAACTCTCACATCCAACAATCTTCCTATTACATTCCTAGACACAACCACATAGTCCATCAAGGCTCTATCAACAACCCTTCCACCCTCCTGTCTCACCCATGTATACTTATAAATATCTTTCTTCTCAAACAGCGTATTCCCAATCACCATTTCTCGCTCAACACACATCGCTATCATTCGTTCCCCATTTTCATTTCTTCCAGGCACACCATGCATACCAACTACGCCTTCAACTGCTACATTTCCCACTCTAGCATTCAGATCTCCCATCATTACCACATTCACATTCGCTCCAAAACTCTGCAGACACTCATCAACATCATTCCAGAAAGACTCCCTCTCTTGTTCATCCCTTTCACTACCAGGCCCATATGCACTCACAAACACCCACAACTCACGTTCAAATTTCGCTTTCACCCACATCAGTCTCGATGACACCTCCTTCCATTCAATCACACACTGCTGTACTTCCGGACTCACTAACAAGGCCACACCTTCTCTTGCCCTTCCTCTATCAACACCTGACAATCTTCCATTCACACTTCCAAACATAGATTCCCCCTTCCCTTTCATCTTCGTTTCACTCAAAGCTAACACATCCAACTTTCTTCTCACAAACATTCTCCCAATCTCCTCCCTTTTAGCCTCAATTGTACTACATCCACGCACATTCATAGACCCAATCTTCAGGGTACGGGGATAACTCCATCCCCCATCCCTTTCTCTGGCCTGTCTCTTTTAGGAACTAAAAAACAGAGGAGGGGGTCCCTAGTCCCCTCACCCCGCCCCTTTTAGTCGCCTTTTACGACACGCAGGGAATACGGTGGCAGTATTCTTCCTAACACAACCTGGCCGCAGAGTAGTAAATAACACCTCGAAAATACGCTAAAACTAAAAAAAGTATTTTTTTTTTTTTTTTTTTTATATTAAGGGTTTGGATATTTTGTGCGTGTGAATGAGTGTGGGCATTTGATGATAGTTCTCCCACAGTTATGCCATTTCATTCTTTGTTGCTTTATTTTACCTCATCCAAGTTTAAGTAGGAAATAAGGCTGAGATGATAATGATAATGTTGAAATAAGAGAACGATATTGATTATACGTGTGAGAATGTTAAATTAAGAATAAACAGTGTGTGAGAGGAACGTCAGTGAGGGTGGCCAGGGGGACTGGTCATCCTCAAACCCTAGTCGCCCCTCGTCACTTTCCTTTTCAGATTTCTTGCCCCTCTGCCCCCTTCTTCGCCGCTGCTGCCCCTAAACTCGATCCTGCACCTGTGAAGCCCGCGACCGCCAGGCAGCAGGAGATGCAGCAGCAACAGCAGCAGCAGCACACCAACCCTGCCATCAGCGCCATCCACGGGGCGACGCTACTCTTCTTCTCACTCTCTGCCCCGTTTTGGTCCAAGCGTGGGGGCGGGGGCAGGTTACCGCCCGGGGGGGCGCCGCCTGCAGGAGGGCCATCGGGTTTGGCGCCCCCATCACCCTTTTTACTGTCAGCCATTTTTTATTTTCGTACTTTTCAAATAGGTTTTGGATCCTAGGTGAAGGGACGTTGATAAGTAAGGGTACATAGAAGGGAAAAATGGGGAAAGGGGGTTGTAGGTACGTTGAGAGAGAGAGAGAGAGAGAGAGAGAGAGTTAAGGAGCGTTTTGGTGTTGATATGAATGTGCTTGAAAGTGTTTGAAGGAGAACCCTCAAATGATTTGGCCATGTGGAGTGAAAAGAGTGAGAGATTCAATAGGAAAGTGTATGTGAGCTAGGCAGAGGGAGAGTGAGAGGGTGACCGAGGATGATGTGGAAGGATTAGCAGGAGAGGTATGTGGATGGGCAGGAATGTGGATGGTGTGGGATGGAGGTAGGGATGCTTGATTATCAAGGACAGGGTGACATGGAGGTGATTTCTTCATGGCCACCCCTTCCGTGATTAAGGCGTCTGGTTGTAGATAGATTAATGATGATGATTAGTCATTATCATCATCATCATCATCATCGTCATTATTATTATTATTATTATTATTATTATTATTATTATTATTATTTGTAGTAGTAGTAGTAGTAGTAGTAGTAATCGTAGCAGTGACTGTTAGTCATTATATTATCTGACCACCTTCCTCTGATTTATCATATGTTTTAATTTCGCCATAGTTACCATCAGTAACATACGAGAGGATAGTGAGCTGTAACGTGCATAAGTATTACGAAATCTCCAAAAGCCACCTAGCGGTAGTCCTAAGAACTTGATAGTGTCAGTACCGTCACCACCCTTTTATCGTAGGAACAACTCTAGTACTCTCTTGTAGTGTTAATGTAATGCTATAAGTCAGTCTTAATGATGGGGAGATGGCAGTTTTAGGCCAAGTTAGAGTAAAACGAGTATAGAGGGAGGAGCCAGTGGGTGGGGTAGGCTTCGGCTCCATGGGTGGCTGGACCAGAGAACGGTATAGGGTTACACGTGGATGCTTTGCTCCCGGAGGTGCTCTTGTGTGTGTGTGTGTGTGTGTGTGTGTGTGTGTGTGTGTGTGTGTGTGTGTGTGTGTGTTCTGTTTTTGAGTGCATGTGTTTACTTGTGTTTATGTGCAATGTGTGTGTGTGTGTGTGTGTGTGTGTGTGTGTGTGTGTGTGTGTGTGTGTGTGTGTGTGTTGTTTTATTTGTGAGTGCATGTGTTTTTATTTGTTTATGCAGTTTGTGTGTGTGTGTGTGTGTGTGTGTGTGTGTGTGTGTGTGTGTGTGTGTGTGTGTGTGTGTGTGTGTTGTTTTATTTGTGAGTGCATGTGTTTTTATTTGTTATGCAGTTTGTGTGTGTGTGTGTGTGTGTGTGTGTGTGTGTGTGTGTGTGTGTGTGTGTGTGTGTGTGCCGCCCATTACGAAGGACGTCAACCCCAGGCCAGGCCAGACGCAGCTATGAAGTGTGAGAGGCATTAGCGACAGCAGGCTTATATCCGGCCGTGTTCTCGCTCACGTGGGAGGTAGCGTAACATTTTTCCCTCAGCGATTTATTTTGCACTATATCTCAACTCTTTCGCCCCGAGAGCATCATTTCCTTATTACTCCAACCATCTTATCAGTATTACTAAGATTATTTTTTGTTTTTCTTCGACATACTGGTGGCTTTCATTTACCTCTTTATTACTGCCCTCCTAAGGTGAAAAAATCGTATGGTAGGAACAAGAATTTTACGTCTTGGGCTGAAGGGGTTAACAGCCGTACGCTCTCAGACTTGGGAAATACCGTGACACATCATCCTCGGCGATTTTATTTTGATCACTGAACCTTCCTATCCTTGAGTGTTATATTTAGGCAAACACTGTCAAGATGAAAATGGTAAATATCGAAACAAGAATAAAAGCAGCTTAGATATTAAGAAGATGACGGCTAACTTGTGAAAGATTTTGCGTAGATAACCATAAAGAGGTTTACTGAAAGAGCTGTAAATGTGTAAGAATTTTGAGTGTAAATGAAAGATAAAATGTTGGCTATATTACTGTGATGAGAAATAACACGTCCGATTTACAGAGAAGTGATTTACTGGCAGGTCGAGAGTAATGTTAGCAATTTAGAGAACCAAGAGAGAGCTAAAATGCCACAGTCCTTACTTAGATGAGGACTGTAATGCCAGAAGTAATCTCGTGGAGGGCTAAAACCTCAAGTGATTTATGAACGAGAGAGAGAGAGAGAGAGAGAGAGAGAGAGAGAGAGAGAGAGAGAGAGAGAGAGAGAGAGAGAGAGTTAAAATGTTGGGAGGTATTAGCAAGATGGGAAGTGTCAGAGATGTTGCCTAGATGAGCACTGTGATGTCAAGAGATGTACTAGCTGGTCGAACATAAGTGATTTTACGAATAGAGATTTTACTGCTACAAGAATTAACATAGATTTTATTGAACCCTTGCATCCTATGACGTTTATTTTTGAGTGAGTAATGCTATCTGTAGACGATTTATAGTGGGAAAGATTTATGGAATTGTTAGGGTTACATACATCCTTCTTAAACACATACAGTACCAGGGGTCACTCCTAAAATAAATTACCTGGAAGTAGCAAGAATAACTGTAAAAAAAAAAAAGTCATCGTATTGGACTGATTAAATAGAGCTCTGGGACTGTAATGCTTTGGTGATTTGTTTGAGGTAATGTCAGACGATTTTATTCATCAGTGGAAATCCCGCCCTCCCTCTAAGAGTCAAAGGATTAAGTAGTGAACGAGATGTAACCAAAAAAGTGACTCTCTCTCTCTCTCTCTCTCTCTCTCTCTAGACAAACGAAAGAGCAAGAATACTAAGAAAAAGGAGACCCCTTTGCACAAAATAAATTCTTTAGACCCCATAAAGGTTAATATATCTTGAAATTACCCACGAAGTGACCTCTGATGTACAGCTGTTAAAGTAAGGGACAGGAAGCTAGGGGGTAGGAAGGGGTAATGGGTAACTGGAGAGTAAAGAATTGATAGGAGGAGTAATGGGTATACAGAAGGTAGAAACGTACTGTAGTTGGAGGAATGGGGAGATGGAATACTGAAATGGGGAGACGGAATATTGTGTAGGGAATAAGGGATATATATATATATATATATATATATATATATATATATATATATATATATATATATATATATATATATATATATATATATATATATATATATATTTGTGTGTGTGTGTGTGTGGAAGATGCACATGACAGTTTGCATTTTTTTTTATACTTTTCAGCCTGCGGAATGGTGTTTATCCCTCAGTCACTATGAAATCGTTCGTTTATAGGGGCTTCAACATGCACGCGTCAGCCTTGGTCACCCTGTGGCGACTCTCCACGTTGTTCGATCTCTGGCAGCCACTCAAATCGGTACTGGAGGTGTAGCCCAAAATTCAGAGGCTTGACTGATAAGTAAATGAGTGAATGGCCCATCTGACAGGGCATGTTGTTTATAATTCTACATTTCTCTTCCCTCTCCATGTGTGTAGAATTTTTCTACGTCATATTATATTACTGGGAAGTAGGGTTAGGATTGCATAGATAGTTAGATAGAGATAAAAACTTATTTTTTCCATCCTTTGTAAGGGCAGGGAGACGCCTGAATGGGGTGCTGGCTCTTTTGAAACGGAAATATGGTTTTGTAAAGGAATAGAGTGGGAGAGAGGGGTGACTGTAAGGAGAGAGGTAGCGCATGTCAAAAGGGAGGGAGGGATGAGGTGATAGCAGAGGGTGGGGTGGGTTGAGGTGAGAGCAAAGGGTGGGGTAGGTGGGTGGAGTGTGGAGAGTAGGGTGGGGTGGGGTGAGAGCAGGGGGTAGGGTGAAGTCGGGTGAGAGCCGACAGTGGGGTGGGATGAGGTTGAGTGGGGCGGGTGGGAGTAGAGGGTGGGGTGGAGAGAGGAGGGAGCACAGGGTGAGGTGGTGTGGGGTGGAGTGAGGAGAATGAGAGCAGAAGGTGTGGGGTGGAGTGAGGAGAATGAGAACAGAAGGTGTGGTGGTGTGGGGTGGACTGAGGGGGTAGGAAGGAAGCAGGCATGAGTGAGCGAGGCAGTGGCAAGGCTCACAGATGGCAGATTTTTTTTTTTTCTTTTTTACGGGATGAGATAACGCGTTTCCGGCGGAAGCGCTCGTGTGCTGTCTTGCTTATCACGGTGGTGAGGGTGGGGAGAAGAGGATTAATGGGAAGGTGGAAGGGAGTGAGGAGTTAGTTTAAGGAGGAGAAGTGTAGGGAGAAGAGTAGGAAGGGAGTGAGGAATTTGTGAGGGAGAAGGGAAGAGGAGAGGTGAAGGGAGAGGGGTAGAACGGGAGTGAGGAATTAATGAGAAGGGAAGAGAATTAGGACGGGTGTGGGGAGTTAGTACAAAGGAAAGCAAACAGCAACAGACCTTATGGTCCTTTCGAGGCTGTTTGGTACAGAGTAGACTATGACTACAAGATCTAACTCTACATGCTGAAGGATAAGGATAGTAAAGCAAGAAGGCTCCCCCCACCTCCAAACCCTCCAGCCAAAACTGGCAAGAAAAAGTGAGAAAAACCACCACGCAGCATGGAAAAACTGACATGGAAATTTCATAGGAAAGACTGAAAAGGAAAAGCTACATTCTATAATACATTATCTATGAGCTACCAGTATGAATAACCTGAAAGAGAAAGTAATAAAATACAATGAGTAATCGAATAGGCTAAATAAATAACTAATGCATGTCGCTGTACGGGTACGTTGAGTTGACAGGGCATCTGCGGACACAGTGTGGAAATTGCACAGTGCACAGTGTGGATATTCAGGGATGGTGTGGCAGCCTTGCCTGGTGCTATTAAGGTAGACAGCAGTCAATCAGGCCCCAGCTTCATTCATTCCACTGAGACTAGGAACTTTGATGGGAAGGGAAGAGGAGAGATGAAGGGAGGATTAGGAAGTGAGTGAGAAATTAGTTAGGGAGAAGGGAAGAGAAGACGTAAAGGGAGAAGAGTGCTAAGTAAGTGGTGAATTGGTTAGGGAAAAGTATAGAGGAGAGGAGAAGAAAGAAAAGCAAACAGCAACAGCGGTAGGAGTTAGGGAGAAGGAAACGGAAGTTAGCGACATCGAATGGGGAGGAGAGTGAGAAGTTTGTTAGGGGGAAGGAGGGATATTTGAGTGAGCGAGGAGTAAGGAAGTGAGAACGCAGATATCAACGGTAAATGACGTTACTTTTCCCAATGCTGTTGTCACATTGCCTATCACTTGAGGACTCTTTTAATCTGAGGGACTCCCCCATAAAAAAAAAAAAAAAAAAAAAAAACTACTTTCATCACATCTACTAACTCCCTCCCCTCCCCGCTGCTCCTTCCTACTTACCCCTCTCGCCCCCATCTCCACTACTCTTGTCCCCTCCTACTTACCTCTCTTCTTCCCCCTCCTCACTATTCTGACCCTCTTCCTGCCTATCTTCTAAAAAACATCCACCCATCATTGTAGCTCCTTCCTTTCACTCTCTCTTAGGGATGCCTTATTTGCTCTGTCATTTTCTTTTACTTCCATTTTGTCTCTTCTTGTTTATACCCTGGTCGCTTCCAACTCTTCAGTACAACGACGCATGTTGAAATCTTATGTGGGTGTCACCAATCGATTTTATTTAGCGTAGGAGAGACTTGAACCACAGGAGTTAGAGTTCGTCAAGCCTTTCAGTACGATGACGTCTTTATCGCCAGACAGCTTTACTTGGCTTAGGACAGATACATCGGACTGAAGGGGTTAAACGGTGTTCACTTGTTATTTACACCCCTTCAGCCTGACAGCGCAATTGTTGTTCTTGCTATTTAAAAAGTTTTATTCAGCGTAAGAATGACACCGAAATAGAGGAGTTAGAAACAGCCCACATTAACACTTCACTATTCGAATTTATCTTTTCTCATAACCCGACAAAATCGTCTGGAAGTAACAAGAATAAGCCCCCAAAATCCGTCCGTCCTCAGGTTGAATGTGTTAATCACCGTTCTCTCCCACACCCATTTATTTCCACCAGCAGTGATTCCCGTTGCTGCCTAACACGAGACAAATATTGCGGCTGGAGATAGCAAGATCAGGTTAGAAAAGGGCGTCATCTTAGTGAGGAGGCTGAGAGCAGGTTAGAAGTGGCCCGCCATCGTTTTGATTTTTTTCCTGACATTTTTAAAAACTTTACTTATATCATCCCATTATGTCGATTTTTGTTAAAGCAGATTCTACGAAGTTTTTACATACGTCATCACGTTACCCTCGATTTTTTTTTTTTTTTTTTTTTTTTTTTTTTTTTTTTGCGTATTTAGTCTTTACATGTATGATTACGCTTTGCACTTTCATCTGGATCGTACCGCCTGTACTCTTTGTTTACTTGAGTGACGTCACGGCTCCTGCTGGCTTCTCGTGCGCTCATTGGCTGGCGACACGTGGCAGCCGCACAACACAACGGGGCACGTGCGTCGCTTGATGGAGTGCCGCGTCAAAGGGAAGAGAGGGGGAGACAGATGGAGGGAGGGAGGCAGGGAGAAAAAGAGAGGTGGAGGGGAGGGAGGAAAAGAAGCTGATGGAGAGGAAAAGGGGAGCCAGAGGAAAGGATGGGATGGAGGAAATGACAGTTAGGAATGAAGGAAGGATGAAAAGTAGAAAGGGATGGAGAGGAGAGAGTGGAAATGGGAGACAGAGGAAACGATTGTGAGGGACAGTTGGAAATGAAGTAAGGATGAGAGGGGATTAGGAAGGGAATGGAGGGAGAAGGGTGGAAGGGTGAGTAGAAAACGAGGGAGAGGGGAGGAGGGAGACGAGAAAGGGGGAGAGGGAGGGCAAGAAGATTGGAAAGGAAGGAGGGGGAGAAGAAAAGGCGGGAGAGGAAAGAAGATTGGAAGAAAAGAAAGGGAGGGAGGGAGGGGAGACAGCTGGCTACAGGAAGGGAGAGCAGCTGTGGTGGGATGGATGGTCGCTATATTCCTGTGCCTCAAACAGTCATTCCCCCAACAAGGTTTTCCGTGTAATACTGATGCACGACTCACATGCTGCAATCTTGGCGGGGCAGAGGGATCACTTGCGCTGACGGTCATATCCTGGAACACTGAATCCGCCGACATCCTTTTATTTCCTTATTTTATTATTATTATTATTATTATTATTATTATTATTATTATTATTATTATGGTTTATTCTTTCTTTTATGCAGTCAGCGCTCTTTAATTTTGGGGAGAACTCTCGCATTGTGGGGGTTAAAAACAGTCTTCATTAAACTTCCCCTATGTAGAAAGTCTCCCAAAATCGCAAGAACAAAATGAATCCGTCAAGAATGAAAAACACGTCGTCAGAAAATTGAAAGGATGCAGGCTTGGATCGCGAAGGGGAGAGGCAAATATGAAAGGCCTGTGGCTATTGGAATCAGTCTGGATCCCACATCACGGCGTCCCACAATTCACAGTCTAGTTATGAGCTGTACAGAGAGGCCAGACACGCTCAGTCTTTGTCACGTGCTTCAGAGAGAGAGAGAGAGAGAGAGAGAGAGAGAATGCGGGCTTGCCTTTCATTCCCGTTTTGGGTTTCATGAATACGGTCGTTCATGCCAAAATTAATATCTTGTCATAGTGTCCCCTCGCTTCAACTTCTTCCACATTTTTGGTTCAGTAGGCGGTTGGTTATTCAGGTTTGGAACTGAACCCTAACATAATTGCTAGGTTTATTTCCGAGCACCATTCTTACCTTAACCCAGTCACTAGAAGCCCTTGAGATGATGTGTGTGTGGGTAATTTGTGAGTAATTTGTGAGTGGATAATTTCTCTTTAAATGGGTGATTGGAGTTGTGTTCAGGATAGGGATAATTTCTGTGGATATTACTATGGGTGACTTGCCTAATATTTCCTCTCTGTATGTTTGATTTCTCCTTTTTCTATGGGTGATTTTTGTTTTATACTGAGAGTAATCTTTACTAGACTTTTCATGAACAGAGGATAGAAAACGGGGGTAGGGTGGAAGGGAGGGGTGGGGCAGGCTGGCAGCTGGGTGGTAGATTTTTTTTTTTTTTGTCTTGTATGGGAGGAAGGGAAGCGTTATGATGCTGATGCTCTCTCTCTCTCTCTCTCTCTCTCTCTCTCCTTTCTTCCCCCACTTTCCTTGTCTAATTTGCTCATCAATAATTCCACCATTCTCCTCTCCCCTTCTCGCAACCCTGTCTTTACCTCTTATTCCCTTCCCTCCCTCCCTTTCCCTTTTTCCTTCCCTCCCTCCCGCTCCTTCTGCCTTCCTTTTCTTTCCTTCCCCCCCCTCTTTCCTCCTCTCACATCCCTTTCTACAGCCTCCTCTTCCTTCATTGTTCCTAATCATCTCCTCTCCTCTCTATCCTTGTCCTCCCCATTCCTCTTCTTACCTCTCTGATTACCTCCATCATTCTCTCCTCTCTTCTCATCTCCTTCGTTCACCTCCATAATTATGTCTTACGCTGATCTCTTTTCATCCCCTTCCCTCCTTCTCTTTTCCCGTCTTCTCTCTCGTCCTCTGTTATCCTCTCGTTTCCTTTGTTTTTCCTCTCCTTTCCTCCCCTTCCCCCTTTTCCATCGCCTTCTATCACCTCCTATTGCTTCCCTTTCCCTCTCCCCCCCCCCACTCCCCTCACCTTCCAATGTCTTTCCTTTCTCCCTAACAAAACCATTCATCTTCCACTACTTTGCTGCTGTTATTTTATCCCATCCTCCTGTTTATTTCCTCCTTGCTCCCTCCTCAAATCTACCTCTTCCTTCACTCTACCCCTCTTCCCTTCCTCCCCCCCTCTCTCTTCCCTGCTCACCAATAACTTAAATCACTTTCCCCTCGTCTCACCCTCCACACTGATCCCCTCTCCCCTTTCTTCCTCTTCCTTTCTACTCAACCTCTTCTCTTCCAGTCTTCTTCCTCTCCATTTCTTCTCGTCCCCTACCTTTTCCATGCATCCACCGTCTCTCTTCACCTCCCCCTTCTTCATCTCTTCATTCCCTACTCTTCCTGTCTCCTTAGTCTTCTCTCTTCCCCTCTGTGCTCTCTTCCATCACTCTCCTTCTCTTTTTTCCACTTTTTCTTCTCTTCTTTTCCCACCCTTCCCCTCCCATACTTTCCTTCCTTTCTCCATTCCTCGTCTTATTGTTTTTCTCCACACCATCTTGTACATCTCCTTCCCCCGTTCTTCCTCTTCATTCCCGTCCCATTCAGTCCTCTCTCTCTCTCTCTCTCTCTCTCTCTCTCTCTTTTCCTTGCACCTCACCTGTTCCTTCTCCTTCATTTTTTCTTTCCCTTCCTTCCTTCCTGCCTTGTTTTTCCATCTTTCCTTCCTTTTTCTTCCTGATTTCCTTCCCCCTTCCTTTCTTCTGCCTCCCCACATGATTAATCAAATGCCACAGTGACTCCTCGGCCACAGCTCCCCCTCCCTCCAACTTCACCCATCCATTATTCAGTGCGTACAGTGGTGAGAGTGAGGGACGTCCACTGTCATTTTAACCCGTGAGTCTTTCACTGCGTCCCTAGGTGATTTGCGTGTGTGTGTGTGTGTGTGTGTGTGTGTGTGTGTGTGTGTGTGTGTGTGTGTGTGTGTGTGTGTGTGTGTGTGTGGACCTGTTATAGTAAAGGAGCAATGAGCCCGAAGTTTCATCTCACCTTCAGCGGGTTGGCGTCTTGTTTCCTTCATTCTCTGAACTACAGCTACTTAATTCAGCTGCTAAAGTGCGCCTCCTAGTGATGCTAAAAGGGGATGACTGTATAGACTAATCAAAGTGCTACCATGCAGCTGATTAGGCAAGGTTTGGAGATTTTAGGCGGTATTTCTGTGTGTGCGATTTATTTTATGGTTTCGCACCTTGGTTTTCCTTGTATGAATTTATGCTTAAGATCGACACTGTATCAGTAGCATACATGAGGTTGATTCTGTTGTAATGTGCTAAATAAATCGCTGAGGAAGAGGTGTTATGAAGTCTCCAAAGTCAGGTTTATATAACCACGGCCCTGGTGACGTAATCATGACGTTATGTGCACCGCGGCGATGAAGGTGGTTATCAGATTTGTTGTGACGCCACCGCTTTGAATGACGTTGGGGTCAGATACCGCTAACCACTTCAGCACGATGACTTTGTTGGCTAAGATTGCTAGTACCAGACCATCAGCTCATGATAGAGGAGTCCGTGGTGGTAAAATTTAATGAAGACTAATTTCTCCAGTTCAATAAATATATCCTAAGTAACATCATCTAGGGATAGCAAGATTAAGGTGAAATTTAAAATACTTCCTTTGAATTTCGTAACTTGAAATATGCCGCCTAGGAGAAAGGATACTAAAGACGTCCTCGTACTGAATGAAGTCACTTGTAGAATTAATCCTTTCACGACGGGAGGTTTCTCATTGACGGGTAAAATCTTGCGTTAGACAGAGTACAGTAATCAGTCGTATTTTTGGATGTGGGAGCATCGCAGTGAGTGGCCCAGTCCTGTCTCATTAACGATTGTCTGAAATGAGGTGTTCCACTCCCGTAGAATTTAGCGACTCTGGCAAAGGCACACCACGCCATACCACACAACACACCATACCATTCTCATACACCCCATCACACACCATACCACCCTCACACCACACCACACCACACACAGTCACCCTTCCAAACCACACAATCACACAACTCGCCATACCACATACACCGCACCACACACAATCACCATACCACCATCGTACATCGCACCACACACAGTCACCATACCACCCTCATATACCACACCGCACCATATTACACCACACCACACCACCCTCACACACCACACCACACACTCTCTCAAACCACACCACACCGAAGGTCCCTGACGTCCCCGCATGTGGTATTTATATATTTAAAGTAATGAAAGTATCAGTTCGACATTCTCCTCTTGCATATTCGGAATTATTTGGAGGTAGAACGTACAGTAATAATAAAGTGGTCTTGGGAGTGTGTGGGTAGATTTGGGTTGTTTCTGAGGACGCTTTTGGTCAGGCCGAGATGTTTATATTTAGTGAAGGGAAAACCCAGGAGTGACACGGTAAGCAGACTCTATGGATCAATACGGTAGTGTGCCAGCCTCACCCCCTATTGACTCTGTGTACACATCCGTTGGACTCTATACTCATCTGCTAGGCTACTCCTGGCTACGCTCTCACCTGCATCCGCACTGTGTTTGTTTGTGTGTGTGTGTGTGTGTGTGTGTGTGTGTGTGTGTGTGTGTGAGAGAGAGAGAGAGAGAGAGAGAGAGAGAGATTATGGAACAAACAGACAATAATTATCCCTCAGTGCGGAATTTATCATCCCTCACCCCATTGAACGCACATCTTCAGCCTCTTTCTTTCTCTCCCATCCTTCTTTTCCTTTCTCTTCCTTCGTCCTTCTCCCCCCTTTCCTTCCTTCATCCCTCCCTACTCCTCTCTTCGTCCCTTCCCCTCCCTCCTTTCTCCCCACCCCTCCTTTTCTCCTTCCCTTCCTTCCTTTCTCCTTTCCCGCTTTTCTTCTTTCTTCCCTCCTGTCACTCTTGTTTCCTCCTCCCCCTTCTTTCTTCCCTCCTTCCTTACCGTCTCCCCTCCTGTTCTTCCCTTCTGTCTTCCTTCCCCTTGTTTACGTCACCCAGTTACTGTGCACTTTTCTTGCTTACACCTGCGGGCATTTTTATTAAGTAGATGGTTTGTTTGAGGTTGTGTATTGTCTTTTTGTGTTTATCTGACGGAACTGGGCCACTTCCACATCTTGAATATAAACTTAGTGGCATGGAATTAGATGAGCTTAGTGGCATGAAATTGATGAGCTTAGTGGTATGAAATTGATGAGCTTAGTGGTATGAGATTGATGAGCTTATCGACCTTGTTATCTGGCCACACTTCAAGGAGTTAGGGATCTTCAGGTTAGGGAAAAAAAAAAGAAAAGAAAATGGAAAAAAGGTGAAGTATAGTGCAAGCGACCCTCCAGTCTGAGTACACACAACGACTGAGCTGAGACGGGACAGGGATCCTCGCCAGGTGGGAGAGAGAGAGAGAGAGAGAGAGGGTGAAAGTGTTAAAGTCCTTTCATTCTAACTTGGCCCAGATTTTCGTCCCTTTTGCAGCTTATTAATTTTACGGATCTCAGTGACAGAAAAAGACATTGCCGTGGTTTTGGTTCCTTTCCGCAGCACTTTTTCGTGACTAGTATGGTATCCTGTTGTTTATCTCTTATCGCAACTCAGTATTCAAGATGGAGGGATGGCAAATTCAGGCCAAGGTAGAGTAAAAAGGGTATAGCAGGTAAGGGGGGGGGGTCTGTTTTCATGTGGGTTTCTGTTACAATGAAAATTTGCCAGACAGTTCCTTGCCAGCGTTGTATTGCCTTTCATAGTTCCTTCCTGAATGTCAGAGAAGATCTCTCTCTCTCTCTCTCTCTCTCTCTCTCTCTCTCTCTCTCCACATCATTACTCCCTCTACTTCCAATTCAGTTTTACGTTACATTTTTACCTTATTTTGATCGGTGAACCTATATCGCCACATTCGGCAAGGAAGTGTTGGTGAATTTTGAGTGTGATCGTACCATTATATTAATTGTCAGGGATGAGTTCCAAAATATGACAATTATATTTTTCCCTTATAATCCGTACTGTAATTTAAGTGAAACTGGTAAATCAGCTTTATAGATAGTAATGGAAGTTTTTAGGATTTAACTGCCAATAAATAATAATAAACAAGATAAGAACAGGAGCATAATCGAGAACTTGCGGTACTGTTACTCTTGTTACAAGGAGAGACGATGAAAAAAATATAAGAAAAGTTTAATTAGGGAGCATGACCAGTAGCCGGAGGTCATTTGAATTTTGCAAACCTGACTAGGTAAATAAACTTTGTATACGATTGCTTAACTCCATCAACTCTTTGGTTTCTTTATTTAATATATTCTTGCTGTCCCACTGGTTTTATTCAGAGCGGAGTGGACTTTTGAAACTGGAAGGGTTACCTTCAGTTAATCTTTGACTATTAGGAAACTCTAATATGATACAAAGTTTGTAAATAGAAGTTATGAAATGAAAATTGGCACCACCTGGTTGATGGTGGTTAGGGAATATGACGAGTATATCAGAAGTAATCTGAATTTTGTGAATCGAGTCACAGTATCTAGATAGGAACGTATACGGTGACGTCTGTATTTTGTACTTGGTATCATCAGATGAGAGTATTCAGCTTATCTGTGACATTTCAGAATCTGAGGGGTTGGTTATAGCCTTCAGTAACTCCTTCAGTACAAAAACGCTCTCTTAAGACGAAAAAAAAAAATCTTGTCTGTTAGTAACAAGAATAACAAAATGACGTCCTCGGAGTGGAGGATTTAATGGTACGTGAACGTATGAACCGTCAAACTGAACACACTACAGGCCAACGTATTAGCCCTCTCAAAGCCGGGATATCTCCAGTATTTTTAGACTAGCCAAAACGAGACGGTTTTATTTAATTGCCGTTGAGTCAAAAGAGCCAGAAGTGTTAGTGTATAATAATAGAGTATATATATATATATATATATATATATATATATATATATATATATTGATGAGGTTGATAATCGGCGAGCTGTGTGTGTGTGTTTTTTTTTGGCGTAAAATAGGGAATGACAGGAAAAAAATGAGTAAAAAAGTGAAGGACAGGGGAGGGCAGGGCAAGGTAGGGCAGGACATGGCAAGACAAGCCTGGATACAGTGAACAGTAGACTATAGGGAAAGAAAAGATAGGGCAGTAAAAGTTTGCTGTCTTCCCTATGGTACTTTCTCTAGTTTAGCCTTGCCCTGCCACACGGCACTCTACTCTTCCTTGTCCCGCCCTTTCTCACCTTGCACTGTTTTACCTTGCCTTGCCTTCCCCCCCCCCCCCATCTCACCCCACTGTATCCCATAGAGGGGCAAACTGTGTGTGTATTGCTGGGAAGCGGCGAATGGGTGAACGAGTTCTGTGTATATAATAGTAACACCCTCTCACATACGAAACTTGCCCAGAATGGCCGTATTATATTTATAATGTGCGTCCATAACCTGGAAAGTGTTAATTTACATTATGTAGTCTTTTGACTTGACAAATCTTGATGCTTGGGTAAGGTATCCATATTTTTCATTGTTTTTAGTGGAAAATTTTAAAGCGTTAATAGATGACAAGTCTGTAATACATTTACTGGAATGCTGTAACTACCCGATTATTTTGTCAAGCTTTTTATCATTGGTGGTAGGTGGTGGCGACCATCATCCACTCACTTGATGTTGTGCTGCCTACTTCTTCTTCGTCTTCACCTTTTTCATTCATTTTCTGTCTGCCCTCCTCTCTTACCAGTTCTCACTGTCATCCACTCACTTCCTTCACCTTTAATAATTCTTTTTCTGTGTCTGCCCTCCTCTCTTCCTATTTTTCTCGTTGTTCCTGTAATTTTTGTATTACTCTTCGTTCCCTTTCAGGTGGCTTTACATTGTGACAAGCCTAATGGTTTCCTGCAGGCCTGGAAACCATTTACAACGCTCGGTGGTAACCATAACCAACCCATACGTGTTCCCTACGTGTCAGCAGTTGGGTTGGAGGGTTAGTACCCCACCCCGTAAAACAATGTAAAGACAAACCGGCCACCCCTTCTGGGATTATGGCGTCTGGCTGTAGATAGATATACAGACATTTTTATCACTTTTTTGTGGAACTGATTCAGCTTGTGCTTTGCATCCCAATAAAAGTACATTTCTGCATTACAGTTGTTATGAGTTATAAATCTGAAGGAAATGGAGAACAGTAACAATTAACAGTGCCGAACTTGCTATGCGTCGAAATCGTCTTGCCGCGTCATCAAAATTTTATCAAAACACACACGAACAGAGAAGAAGAAGAAGAGTAGTAAGGTTTCGTGTCGCTTCTTTTGGCAAAGAAACCTACAAAATGTCAAGTGCAGTCAAGCCAAATATTGAGGAGCAGTTGGTCCTCTACCGACAACGTAAAAGAAAGGAAGAGGAGGCAAAGGCACGAAAAGAGAGGCTGTGGTTGTGGATGAACTGGATCATGACACTAGGAAGTGGCTCTGACAGTTCGACTCCTTCCTCCGCTTCCAGTTATACAGCTGATAGCGAAGACCTTGGCCCATGTGGCGAAGAACTAGATGAAGCCGAACACCAGAATGATTCGAAGGCGAAGGTACTAACTACCCTGGCTTAGAACTTTGTGCAGAGTTGTTTATTACAGTGAGGGTATTATAAATTTTTTCTTTCACTAGGGGTAGGATTTACCTCCATTTCGAATGATTTAGAGATTAATTTAATCCGTAAATGACCTCTAACCCCTATTTGGGGTTGAAGTCAAATATGAAGTAAAATCCTCGGAATCGACCGAAGTACATAATTTTCCTTTTTCATTTTTTCACTAGGGGAAGGATTTACCCATATTTCAAATGATTTTGAGACTAATTTTTGCTGGAAATTTTTTTTTCTTTTTTATTAAATTCACCTAACCAAACTAACCTAACCTGACCTAACATAATCAGACTTAACCCCTAGCCTAAGACACATTTGCGAAAGAAATGGCATAGAGAAGACCCTTCCCCCTAATTTGAGCAGCTTATGTCATAGAAAAGGCTGGAATACCTGACAGGCTTGACTATAATAAGTGACAATAACACCAATTTGTGGGGTGGGTCTACACGGGATCACAAATTTGATACTATGGTGACCCATAGTGTAAATTAAAGTTATTAATGTATAGCCAAGTTGGACAGAGTCAATAAAAGTACCTTCCAAGAGGTACTAACAGGTTCTTAAACATTAAGCAAAAAAGTTTTCATGGTTAATTTATACATTCATATAACCATCAATTCTGGGGGGTTTCTTTTGGAAATTGATATACTGTATGTCAGGTTGTACTAATGTTTAGTGTCTGTAAAATATTGTTGCAAATAGATATTACCAGAGAGAGAATTTTTTAGGATCTGGTGACTTTTAGGTTAATGTCCTGCTTTTCGGAATAGCAAAGTACTGGTACTGTGTGAGATTGATTACTAGCCAGTTTCAGTGTGATCTCATTAGGTTAAGGTTAGGTTAGGTTAGTTTAGGTTCTGAGCAAACCTGACCTATAAAATTAATGTGAATGCTTACTATACAGTGGATCTCATTGCTCTGTGAAGCAGAAGAGCATGACATCAAAACAAAACACCATCTCATGGTGTACCTTAGTGGAAACTTCAATATTGGTACAGTATTGTTTATTTGTGAGCATATTTCATTGAATAAAATTTGGTACTATCAGAGATACATTAACTGTCAAGTAGAAATCCCAGATTTGATAGTTGTACAAAGGCAGTGAGACTATAGCTACATACCATAGCATGTGTGCCTCTGTTATTCATTTCTGTTCACAGGTACTGCTTTTCTCTCTCTCTGTCTCTGCCTCTGTCTCTCTCTCTCTCTCTTTCTCTCTCTCTCTCTCTCCAAACTTCTGTTAACCTTATGGTATTTGCACAGAAAATAATGAGACAGCTTCTCAGATAGTAGATACGTTACTGGAAAAAATAGTGGAAAAACTTGTTTTTAGTCACCTACTGCAGAGAGTACATTGTACTGATCAGCTCCTCATGTGTATTATGTACTGTACTTCTAGCATATAGGTACTGTTTATATGTCTATCTGTCTGTTGCCAGATGCCTTAATCCCGTAAGGAGTGTCCACAAATAAATCACCTCCATGTTGCCCTATCCTCTCCATTTCACTGCCCTTCCCTCAGTTCAGACCCTTCTCTTTCATATACCTCTCCATTCCATCCCTCCATCTCATCCTTGGCCTCCCCCTCCCTCTCCCCCACTCCACGTCACTCACATGCATTCTCCTCATTAGACTCTCACTCTCCATCCTCTCCACATGGGCAAACTACATCAGTGTATTTCTTCTAATGCCTTCTGTTACCTCCACATCCACAGCACAATGCTTTTTCACTCCCTCATTTGTCAGTCTGTGCCTCCAGGTAACTCCACATGCTCCTTGCAGCTCATTTCCACTACTCTCACTCTTGACTTGCATCCCTCCAACAAGGTCCAAGTTTCACTTCCGTACCGGCATGTTGAGTTGGTATCAGTGTTATAATGCAGCGACCTTTTTTTTTTTACATCCATGCCACTTCCCAATTTCTTATCACTGCTTTCAGAGAACCAGCAAGCTTTCTCCCCTGTTGTACACTTTTAAGCACTTCATCCTCTGAACTTCCATCCCTACCGATCACACTACCCAAGTACTGTACTTAAATGCACTCACTCTTTCCATTTCCTCATCATCCAGTCTCACTGTACATTCAGTGATTTTATATCTCTTGAAGACCATAGCTTTACTTTTCCCTACATTCACCTTTAGATTCTGTTTCTTACACACTCTTCCAAACTCATCACCAAGCATTGTCGTTCCCCTTTGTCTTCGCTTAACAATACAGTATCATCTGCAAACAACAGTACAGGAAGTTTCCAGAAGTTGCTTTCTCTCACTAGGGCCACTCCAGCAACCACTGCCCTCTCTCATCAGGGCCACTCCAACATCCACTGCCCTACCTTGTACTGTATCTCTTTTATTACATCATCCATATACAGATTGAACAACCATGGAAACATGACACATCCCTGTTTCAATCTTACATTCAGTTAGAAGAACACTTTGTTCGTGATCCACATGGCCTGCAGCCTTAGCACCCTTGTACATATACCCATTGGAAAAAAAAAAAAAAAAAAAAAAAAAAACTACCTCCCCTTGAAAGCAACAAAAATGTGGCTACTTATGATTCCATATTGTTGTGTTTGCTAGGACACTACCACAAACATAAATCAGTAAAACATGTATTTGTGATACAGATGTAATATTATGAAACTGCTGGTACTGTACCATAGGACTTGAAAATATTCAGAAAAATGGAGGTGATACAGTAGATGCATTTAATATGGAACATGAGAACAAAACAAAAGATACGGACCTACAAGTTACAAATTAAAGAGAAACTCGCCAGATTTGGCAACATCAAAAGTGTTTTTTTGGTGCCAAGACTCATGGCAGTGTTTGGTGGTGGGACCCACAATGCAGAATTGTTTTGGTGGTGGAATTTCCGGCAAATGATGTAGATTTTGATTTGGGGTCTTCCCATAGAATTTTTAAAATTCATCCCCATTTGCTGTGACAGATATTGACACCTGCCGGATGATTGAGAGTTTACCGCACATTATATTGAAGGCTTACTGTATGCACAGTACCCTAGTGGAATATTACAGTATGCATCCCGGATCACATTATTCCTTCATAGAATAGTCTGTAGTTTATACAGTAGTGCTTGACAACAGTTAACAGAAATACTGATACCGGTTACAAGTATGTTGTGTTATCATGGCATTTGTACAACTGAATTACGAGAGAGAGAAAAAAAGTATTTTTTCATGTGTTATCATGGGATTACACAACTGAATTACAGGAAAAATAAAAATTAAAAGTCAGTTAAACAAACAAACAAAAAAAATGATCATCTCAGCATCTTTTAATAATAATATAACTATGTTGATTTATAATTTCATTTTTAATTATCACATATACAAAAGCTTTTAAATACATTTTGGTTGCTTCTTTGTTGTCACTAACAGGGAGCAGGAATCATATACACTATATATAATGTTCAGTATTTTGATTGTTAGAGGAGTGTAATATTTAGAATAACTTCACCAGTTCAGATCTGACTAAATACTTGTCCTACAGGTAAGGAGGAGAGGTATTCTCACCAAGACTTCCTCCTCAAGCAGAAGTAGTGACTGGAGTGAGAGTGGTACCACCAACACCCCACACTTATTCACTGCTTACACAGCCATGGACTGGGCTGCCCTTGTCCTGAAGCTGGTTCTTTGGGCCCTTCTCATGAAGATCTTCATCATTATTGAATTTGGGGCTGTGTTCTTCATCTTCAGTGCCTTTGTATTTATATGGTACGTATACAAGTTTTACCCTTCAGGGTCAGCACTGGGGGGAAGACTACCCAAGGTGGCACTGTGTACTTCAGAGGAGGAGGAACAACTAGGACCTCAAGTCTGGAAGCCAGTACTCCTCAACCTACCCTGTGTCCTGTGAGGAGGATCTTGGTCAGCTTGGTGGGTTGCTGTCTCCCACTTGGGGGCAGCTGCTTCTTATTCCAGTCTTTATGCAAAGACTGACTTCAGTAGTCACTTTCCTCTTCCTGTCACTCGCTGGAGACACAGAGAGCAGTCCTGGTGTCACCTGCACTAAGCTCATGCATGTACAATGTACTGTGTGCAGAAGGGTTATCCTTTATCTAAGTATGGGAATATGGTGTATGGTACTTTGTGCATAGGGTGTTCACATACATGGAAGCACACAGTAATCAACCTTATGCACAAAGTAATATGTATACATCCCTGTCTTTGTCCATATACTACATACTACTACTGTAAATAAACTATTTCCTTTGGTGTAGGTAAATCAAGAATTTTTGTGCAGAAATGATATTGACCCTCAGTTAATCATTGAAAATAAGCTTTTTATTATTCTCTGGCCAAAGATCAGGGATGTTGTTTGAATACTTCAGTGCATAGGTTACTCTGTGCATGTGGGGCATGTGACACTGGACCTAAACGTGATACATATGCCCTGTTTGCTCCTTACACATCATAAGCACATAGTGGACTTGTGGATCTGTTCAGTGTAGTTCTTCTAGAGTTGGATGCACACCACATGCACTACACTTACAAATGCCAAATAACAACTGAAGCACATGGGTATGTGGCAGGTGCAGCACATCCACAAACACTCCTCTAACACATCCACAAACACTCCTTTAACACATCCACAAACACTCCTTTCACTCCAAACACAGGTCACCCCCCCCTCACACACACACACACACACACACACACACACACACACACACACACACACACACACACACACACACACACACACACACACACACACACACACACACACACACACACACACACACACACACACACACACACACACACACACACACACACACACACACACACACACACACACACACACACACACACACACACACACACACACACACACACACACACACACACACACACACACACACACACACACACACACACACACACACACACACACACACACACACACACACACACACACACACACACACACACACACACACACACACACACACACACACACACACACACACACACACACACACACACACACACACACACACACACACACACACACACACACACACACACACACACACACACACACACACACACACACACACACACACACACACACACACACACACACACACACACACACACACACACACACACACACACACACACACACACACACACACACACACACACACACACACACACACACACACACACACACACACACACACACACACACACACACACACACACACACACACACACACACACACACACACACACACACACACACACACACACACACACACACACACACACACACACACACACACACACACACACACACACACACACACACACACACACACACACACACACACACACACACACACACACACACACACACACACACACACACACACACACAGCATCCAACAACTCCCCCTACTCACATAGCCATTACCACTACAACTCAGCCACTGCATAAAGACCACTCCTGCAACACAGCCATGCTAGATGCACACTGCCTGGAACGTGCAACGTAAACAGTACAACACAGTGTTGATGGCCTCTGCTCCAAAACACCACAACTTGGAGACACTTTTCACTGATGCAACATACAGATTGCACTCCTACAACAAGCAAACCTCACATGCACACACAAGGCCCCACACATCAGACACTGTTCACACATCCATACAGACAGAATTAATGGCCATGCAGGAGACCTCATCATTTTCATTCACAAATCCATCCTCTACAAAGACACAACACAGAGAACACAGTGACTCCTCCCTGATGACACCACATTAGAAATACAAGCACTCACTGGCAGCTCTGGTCACAAAAAAGAAATTAATATTTTTTAGCATTTACATTCCCCCTGACACTTCCCCCACCATAACAGTGCATTGCAATCCTCAACTCCTATCCCCAACACAGACACTCATATCTATCATTGGTGAGGGCTTTAATGGCAAAAACACTGCCTGGTAATATACACAAGTCAAACTAACCACTGAGGCCACAGCATTGCAAGATAGTTCAACAAAATATACTAAACATTCTTAGTGACGCTCCACAATACACACACATCCCGCACCAAGCACTCAACTCTTCCTCCTCCCCAGACACCACATTCTAATTGTCCACATATTCTTACACCACTGCCTGGTGGGCAGAACCCAAATTCCCTTCAGATCACCTCCCTATTTTCCTCACCACAAGAATTCACTTCAAACCAAAGCAATCACATATCATTTACACAAACTACAAAAAAGCAGACTGGACTAAATTCAAATAGGAAACAGAAAACGCTACAGTACACAAAACAGCACACCCATCACCAACAGGCACATTATGAAATTAACATCTTAATGCCGACAAGCACCATCTTCCTCAAGGCAGCAGAAGTCACTTCACTCCAGATGCTATGCCAGAGATTGCTTCCTCCATAAAACAATGCAGCACACACAAATGCAACTTCCCCCCCCCCACACACACACACACCACAAAGCTCCAGTAATTAAACAACAAAATTGATAGCAAAATTAACACTTAGAAAACAGAAAATTGGATTTCCTTTGTAACAACACCCAGCCACTCCACAGACCCCTAATGGCTCAACAAAACACTTAACAGCATTACTAAATCACAAACAGGCATATTCAAGACCCATGCTGCCAGCACTATCAACACCCAGCACATCCCTTTTTAGAAGGAACAAGCAAACATACTCAAGGACCACTACACAAACATAAATCACTTTACACCAGCATGCACTGATTCAGAAAAACAAGCTTCTCAGCATAAGCATCCCTTTCCAATAATCCACAGTGTAACCCACTTTACTCCAAAACAGACATGCAACATCATCAAGAAGATGAAGCTCTGTACATGTACAGTATAGGGCTGGATAGCATTAACAGCGTACATCTGTAACACCTAAGATCACATGGCATCCAGGCTCTCACAGACATCAGTGACTTATATGCACATCTTAGCATTCCCAGCATCTGGAAACATGGATCAGTCTTCAGTATGCCTAAACCAAATGAAAAGGAATACACCCTTCTTTGTACAATCCCATAACTACCAAGCATTCCATCCAAGATAACTGAACATCTGATTCTTAACAAATTCACACTTCATATCCTCCTTGCTCCATCACAACATATCTTTAGAACGATGCACTTGACTAACACCTTTCTAACCAACCATACACAAGAAACTTCTGATGGCATGAACTCTGCACTCTGCACAAGTTACACATATTACAATGATAGACCTATGATGCCATCCCGCAGTTCATGCTAATCACCAAAATCTACAGCACAAACATTGAGTACAATACCAAATACTGGCTTGTCATCTATTTATCTGATGTACAAAGGACACATTACACTCTAGAACAACTCATCACGAGCATGAAACTTTCCTAACGAGTTCCACTGGGCTTTGTCCTTTATCTTACCCTCTTCAGTCAATAGGTGCATAGTGTTTCCATACCCCATCTGCCCACGTATATTGCGTCATATGCAGATAACATTACCATATCATCCACACATCACATCACAGACACAGCCTGTACACTGTAACAAAACTTCCTCAACACACTTCAGGCATGGGTCAAGGACAGCAGGCCTTGACCGACAGTTGTTCCAGTCAAATCTACCACCAGACTCATCACCAGTAGCAAGGATGGGCATTGATACTCTCCTGATATCACACTTGACAATGTACCATTACTTACACTTCCATCAATAAGATCGTTGGAGTGACATATGACATTGGACTCACCTTCGAGGGTCACATACAAGACATCAAGAGGCAGTGCTTCCCTTAACTGCTCTTCCCTTAATTTAATGCACTCAGGTTATTTGGCAAACTTTGGGCAACAAAAAGAAAGTCTCTCCCTACTGTACGTTAGATCATTGATGTCCTTTGCCTCTCCTTAACACTCACTACAACACCATGCAGACCATACAGAAAAACGCTGTGCTCATCACTGGCTCCACCAGAACCACTCTCACAGCTCACTTACACATTGAAACTAAAGTCTTCCCTGTGCCCCCTCCTGAAATTGAGCTGATCAAGTACACATAGGTAGGCATAGATCAGGACATCATTCAGCCCTCATCATGGACCAGGTTAGGTATGGGTTGGGAGGAATCAGATGACATGTGCCTCACATGTGGAGTAGGCCCAAATAACATAACACACATAGTGGAGTATGCACAGCACATCCCATGTGCAGTTGCTTACCTGCAGTCAGTGAGTGCTTGACCAGGTGGACCATGGTTAAGCAACAACAACAACAACCATTCAGGACCCATAAAATATGGCTTGAGAGTGTAGTGTAGAGCTACCACCCTTGTCAGGTGTTTGTAAGCCAGGCAATACAATACAAACTGCTTGCATGCATAGCAAATAATGTGGGGGGGGGGGGAAAAGACGTAAGATGAGCAAAATGATATAAGCATCAGTGAGTAAAAAATTTGGAGGAAGTGAATTACTGCAGATATTCAGGAATGAATATTGCAGCAGATGGAGTTCAGAAACTTCAAGTTAGCCAAAGGATAGGAGAGGAGGCATTGAAGAGTTAGTGGAAGGAAAGATCAGCATCTGTTAAGTTGAGGTTGTTATGTTTGAAAGCATTGTTGTCAACAACCGCATGAATGCAATATATGAACCATAAATGCTGTAAATTGGAAAAGGGTGGAAATGATGCAAATGAAATATCTAAGATGATTATTTAGGGTGAGATGGTTTAGCAGAATGAGAAATGACCTTGGACAGTGAATGACATCTATCTAGGTTGCTGTCTGCAAGTTGTAGAAATGACTTTTCTTTGGATTGCTGCAGCCATGGAGAGGATGGAGGATGTAAGTACAGTCATAGTGAAATTATGAGTGTTATGGAATATGATAAAGAACTATCGGAGTGAGATATGGAGCTTCTTAGTGGAAAAGAGGAATACGTTGAGATGGTATGGATGTGGTCAAATGTGCATAGATGTGGATGCCAGAAAAATTTTGTGAGAGTGAGATTGAGGGCAATGTTGGTAGTGGCAGACCATATGTGGATTGGAAGAAGAGAGTGGAACAGCATGTTAATGAAAGAGTGGGAAGAGGAAGAGGAGTGTTTGAGAGTGAGAGAGATGTGTGAGGATAAGGTGTCCTGGAGGTGTTTCAGTCATGACCGTCGCCTGTTCAAGGGTTTCTAGGAGGAAGCAGGACATTGGAGGTGGTGATGAATATGTCTGTAGGTTGAAAATGATTGCCATGGATAGAAAATGGCTTCTGATTAATATTGTCAGCACTGGAACCTCCGCTGTAACACAGTTTATATGAAACTGCTTCCTATCCAACTTGTTCCACAAGGAAATGTTATTCATGCATCATTCATTCTCATCTCAGTTCACTCCAACCTGTCAGCATCATTCTTTGCCAGCCATATTTCACTGCTAAACATTACATTTCTCACACAAGCAGCATCTGCTTGCATTTGTGTGAAGTGAGAGTTCTTTCATTGTCAGGAGAGGAAGCAGATATTTAAATCTTTTCCAGCGACTTCTGTTTGTGGCCGTGGAATTACTTTTCACTCAACATGAAGCACTGTCTTGTCACTCGGTTAGCAAAGTTCCCACACACACCATGGTAACCTAAACACACACCTACCACAAAATATATATATATGTGTGTGTGTGTGTGTGTATAATATATTAGGGTGTTTGAAAATTCTCAATTATGTGCTCGGTGAATGCACACATGCTGAGTCCCATTTCATAAGCAATGACTTCATGCAAAAGATGAGCATAACTGCCTGTTCTTATTCCATCCCCACAAGGTAAGCATGTTTTGCCGCTTGTGAGAAATTATTTGGTCAACTGCCCATCGTTGTGACCGGTGCAGGTCAAATTGAAAAGCTACTGGCTGTCCGGAAACAGTTTTGGGATGGGAGAGGCGATGGGAAGAGCAGTATTGGATGTTCTAAAGCAGTGGTCACAAGTGGAAGACTGGGTGGCTGGCCTCTGCTTCGATACTACTCCAAGCAATACGGGTGTCCACAGTGGGGCTTGCATTGTCATCCAGAACGCCAATGGGAAACCGCTCCACTTCATTGCATGTCGCCACCACATCCACGAGCTTCTTTCCACTGGGGTCTTTGGCGTGTTCTTCTTCCCCCTCTGGCCCATAAATCTCCCTATTTGGCCGAAGATATCATCAATCAGCAGTTTTTCAAACCGTACAAAGCTCAGACCAATTGTTCTGATCCACAACCCTTAGGTAAATGGATTTCGAAGTACCGAGATGAGCTGGCTTCCTTCATCGTCGCAAGTCTCCAGGAGGGCCACGACTATGATGACTACAGGGAATACCTCGAACTTGCATTTCCCTTCCTGGATTAACCTCTCTCCAAAACAAGGCAGCGCTCTGACAGCAGATTCCGCCATCCAGGAGGATACAACAGGGCCAGATGGATGGGGCGGAGGATCTACTTGCTGAAGATTTACCTGTTCCGGGACCAGTTCCCTCTCACCCCTCACGAGGAACAAGCTCTTAAGTGGATAAACGTCTTTTAGCTTACAGTGCATCTTCAAGCATGGTACTCATCACCAGTTGGAATCGATGCGCCTGCAAATGATCCAACTCTCCTCAAGACACTACAGATCTATGAGAACGAGGTTCATGAGGAGGTGGGTGGCACAGGACTGAAAAAACTTCAGAACCATGGCTGGTACTTGAGTGAGGATTTGACAGGCTTTTACTTTTTCTTGAACCTCATGCCTGAGTACAAAAATGCTCAGATGCTCCTCAACCTTCACCAGAAGCTTCCTTGAATGGTGAGGGCGAGGAAGGTTGATCCCTGAGTGTTGTGAGACTCCATGGACATGAAGATTACTGATTTTGTCACGGTCCAAACACAAAACTTCATCAAGTGTTTGAAGATGGAAGTTACCAGGGAGCTTGCAGACATTGAGGAGCACTGCAGCTGGGTCATGGCAGTCAGTGTAGTCAACAACTGTGTTGAACTCTGAACACGGAGTCAAGCTGGCATCTGGTTTTAATGAGAAGCTCTCGAGGAGCAAGGAGAAGAGACAGCTGGCCCTCCAAATCACCACCAACCACAGGACGGAGGTTCCTCTGTCATGGAAGTCCATAAATATCTAATCATCATGTGTCCTGCTGTGAGTCGTGGTCATTTTGTCAGAAAATGTCTTCATTTTCATGGATTGAGTTTATTGTCGTCCTCATGAACCATAGTGTATGACACCATCTGTGGGGTGACTTATTTTCGTTCTAATAAAAAGAGATTTCGTCTGTTTACATTTCTTTCCAAACAGACTCCGAGAAATGTGTGTGCTTTGATCCAAGTCAAGCTTGAAAAAATAACTCTATGATAATGAAATGCCCTATATATATACAGTACTGTATATTGTATGTATATATATATATACAGTAATCCCTCCAATATCCGATGTAATAGAGCCATAGGCAGGTCCGGATAGTGGTCCTGTTCGGATATTGGGCCCCAGCTTATGGACTTGTACTTATGGACCCTAACTCAGAGAAACACCTATACAATTCCCTCTGGACATGCATAGCACCTATTTAAGACCCAAATCACACCAATAAGGCACATAAAAGACTGAAATAAATGCAAAAGAAGCATAAAATGAGGTTTTAGAGGTAGGTTCATACAATATTAAATATTCTGGGTACTTACAAGTCCCTGGCTACTGGACTGGTTTGAACCGCCAGTTTGCAGTCCACAGTTAATCCTCTGCACTCTAAATTCTAATTTCTTAACACTGCACAACACTGTAAATTCCTTTGTGTTCTAGTGGCGAGGTATTGCAGTTTATTCACTGTTTATTCACAAAAAACAAGCACCTGTGGCTTGCACTGCTATGAACATCTGCTTTCGATCGGAGTTAGGCTGTGACTGTTGATGATGGTGGGGTAACAGAGTTGCCAGATCGCAATGGCCACATTACCAATCTCCTCATCTTTCATTACCAAATTTAACTTTTCATTACCAAATTTGTAAAGCTAGCATTTATTCTTCACTAATTATATATACAAGTGGAAATACATGTAATCACTCTCCTTATAATTAACACCATGTTGATTATTTTCACGCTATGTAGGGTAGCAGATTAATCAGAGAGGGCAAACAATCCACCATCTCCATACTGTGTATCCTTATACATGTGATTCATTACCAAACGAATTTTTCATTACCAAATTGGCACACACTTGGTAATGAAAAATACCAAATGGTAACCCTGACAGGGGAGGGGGGAGGGGGCAGGAAGGAAGGAGTGAAGGGACCATGGTGTAACAGCTGTTCGGCGCCAGGCGGCAATTTCAAATTACGGGTGGGAAAAAAGTCAGATTTTTTTCTAATTCTTTGCAGTTTTTGGCCCATTTTGGGAATATTGGATCCCAGGACGATTATGTCCGGTTAGTGGGGATGTTCGGATATTGGGCGTTCGAGGGATTACTATATATATATATATATATATATATATATATATATATATATATATATATTATATATATATATATAATGTTGTTATATATACATATATACTTATACAGGCATACCCCAAGATAAAATACCTCTAGATATGATACCCCTGCACAGCGATGGAGGTAGAAGTACACTCAAACCCCAATTTAAGGGACTAAATGGGGTATCAACTTGTCCCTTACTTGAAAATGTCCCTTACTTGAAAATATCCATTGTTTTACCACATATAAAGACAATATTACTATGAAATGCAATGATTGTTTCACTTATTTCTTATTTATATGATTATGAATATTATGGGTACTGCATAAAGAAACATATTAATGTGTATAACCTAGACATTACGTATCATTACAAAACAATAATGTCCGTTTATCAGGTAGAATATGGAGCCCCTAAATCCGAAATCCCTTAAATGGAGGTCCCTTTAATCGAGGTTTGAGTGTATCACCCTACCCTGCTGAACAATGGCCAAACCTCGGTATAACAATGGGTTTTGTATTTTTAAAGCTGATTGTGATGATATTTTAGACTTAAATTTTGTATTTAGGTTGATTTATAAACTGTTTTTAGACTTAGAGTACTGTGTTTTATTCATAGGTGGGGTGAACATTGTCATTTTGGGGTACAGTTTACTAAGTTTGATTTTTTCCAGACTTATTTTTGATGATTTTCAGATTTTATTTTTGTGTTTAGGTGAGTTTTAACCCCTTAACCGCGGGGCGTCACTTTCGTGACGCTTGGGAGCAAGGGATCATACCGCGGGGCGTCGCTTTTGTGATTCTGTGTTATTTTGAATTCACCCGGGCTTTCAAGTGGGGGCTTGTATCATCTATCAGTACTGACAATGTCCAACACTAGTCAGCACTCCTAATCTCATCTGTACCCCCATCCATTGTTGACAATTTAGCCATTTCTCCCCGTTCTTGACTCCCCTCCCTACCCCCACTCCATTACCCTATCCTCTCGCCTGCCCGGCCATGCTACGCTAAGTAAATCTACCCTGGAATTTTTCACTGATTTCATCCATTGAAATAAGCCCTATGTCGTATTCTTATACCAAATAATATATACAAGAAAGAAATCAGGTAAGTGAGAGTGCCATACACCTGGAATTGGCTAATTATCACCTGACAACACCTCACGTGCACTCGTTCGCTAATTTTCGCTGTTTTTTTCCCCTTGAAATATGCCGTATAATCTATTTTCGTAATAAATATACATGTAAGGAGAGAAGGGAGAAGCCTAAGTGATATTTACATTCACCTGGAACTACCTAATTTATAATGTATTGTCTAGATTTCCTGCCAATCATATCAGTGCTACACAAAGCTGTTTCAAGATTTAACATTGGTAGCTCTGATTATATATCTCCTAAGGAGGCCTCTAATCTATTTTCGTAATAAATATACATGTAAGAAGGGAAGGGAGAAGCCTAAATGATATTTACATTCACCTGGAACTACCATATTTATAATGTATTGTCTAGATTTCCTGCCAATCATATCAGTGCTAGGCTTAGCTGTTTCAAGAGCTACGTTGGTAGTGCTGAATAACCCTCAAGTAGGCCTCTCAACCCGGGCCGGCCCTCCTAGCAGTTCTCTCTCAGATTCCGAAGAGGAGGTACGGCTCATCCTCTTGCTGACTTCAGGGCCTTTTTTCACCCCCATGCAAGGGCCCTGTGACCTTTACCCCCTACTAAACCTCGTGTGGAAAGAGGTAAAGGGCTGACAATTGATAAAAGAGTGACTACGATCTTTCTATTGAGTAAAACAGTGCAAGTGGAATTGTAAATAATGTGTAAATAATGTGTAAACAGCAAGTGAAAGTAATGAATGTAAATATACGTGAACAATGGAAAATAGTTTTATAAGTTATTTCAAGTGACAGTGCACAACACAGTGTAAATAAAATAGAAATGTAAATAACATAAATAAAATAGAGAACGTAAATAGAAATGTAAATGAGTAGTATTATAAGAATACGAGTATATACCCTAGGAGTAATGAAAGTGAAAGTTTCACTCTAGCATGTCTGAATGCTATGAGTTATGAGAGTGAAGATGAAAGTGACATTCACTCTCAGTGCCAGTATACAGGACGAGAAAGTGAATGCTACGTATTTTACTGAAAGAAATTGAATCCCTACAGTGACAATAAACTAATACTACTGAAGGAAACTTATGGATAAAGACTGTAGATATATATAAGCGTTATATAGTAATAGAAATATAAAGTGTGAGGGGTTTTATGAATAATAAATGACAGACTACCATGAGCGAACTAGTGCCAGTGCGACGATCAGACGCGCTCGTAATTTCCATTGCTTTCAAAGTGTTTTTTTTTTTGAGTATGGATCCCAAACTACTTGAAAATTGTAGAATAGTGTTTATAGTGTTTGTATCTGGCTGTGGTAATCATATTACGGGTTGTCGGGAAGTGTAAAGTGGAGACTTCGTTACCCTACTTCAGAGGTCTCCACAAGTCCTACGGTAACCGACGAAGGCTCAACAATCATTCCAGGAGAAAGCTGAAGGTATGTGCCATAAGCATATGTAATTTTATTATTCTAGGACTAATAACTGATTTTTGGCAAATATTTTTTGAGAGTCTGTCGGAGCCCAAATAACCCCGCGGCACACGCAAGTCATTGGTAAACAAGCCCGCGGTGTAGGGGTTAAACTGCTTTTGGGCTTAGTTTAGCTTGTTTTAAAGCTGTTTGGGGGTTTAGGTTAGCTAGAAACTTTTTTAAGACTCATTTGGGTGGGTTTAGGACTTGGTTGGGGGAAAACCCAGGCTCAAAAATGCATCCCTGTACTGTACTTTACATGTTAAATCTACCCCGAGACACGATACCCTGCCTAGCAATGGATTTTTACTTAACCAGTTGCATCATTAAACTGGGGTATGCCTATGTATATATATACAGTATATTCATTCATTGCCAGACGCCATGTATCCCAAACGGGGTGGTCAAGGGCTTAGAGTTAATTGTTTTACAGGGAGGGGCACTAATCCTCCACCAACCCCACTTGACACGTAGGGATGCCAACAGCATCTGGTGTTCCCAGGCGGTCACCCATCCAAGTACTAACCAGACCCAACTATACTGTATATATATATATATCTATATATATATATATATATATATATATATATATATATATATACTACAAGCCAAATGGTTTCCTGTAAGCCAAGAAACCATTTACAACACTTGGTGGCAACCATATAACCAACCCATACGTTCTCCCTACGTGTCAACAAGTGGGTTGGTGGAGGGTTAGTGCCCCTCCCCGTAAAACCAATAACTCAAAGTCAAATGGCCACCCCTTACAGGATTATGGTGTCTGGCAATATATATATATATATATATATATATATATATATATATATATATATATATATGGTAGGTGGGGGCACTCACCATCCACTCACTCGATGTAGTGCTGCTTTGAGTCTGTCCTTTCCTCTCTTCCTTCCTTCCTCTTTGTCTTTCTTTCCTTCATTCTTTCTTCTTCCTTCTGCCTAGAGGTGACTTTACACTCCCTCTTCTGTTTTTCTTTCCTTCATTCTTTCCTCTTCCTTCTGCCTGTGGATGATGCTGAGTGTTACCCAAATAATGGCGCCTGGTGGTGTAGTGGGTACTTGAGGTGCTCCAGTCTGCTTAAGCTGGTGCAGGTTTAAATCCAAGGGATGGTTAGGGTTTATTGCTCACATAATGCCACTCAGGGTTGAGTGAGGCAGGTCACTCTCATCTTAAATGTCAGGACCAACTTGCCCTGGGCTCCTATGCATCTCGTGGGGCGACATAGGGTTGGATGATGGATGGATGGATATATATATACTGTATATATATATTGTTACGTGGCTGGCAATGAGACCCGACACGGCTCACCCGACCATCCACCCGTGCCTGTTCGAAACCCGAATCTCCCACCTCCACTCGCTACCTCAGAATACATTTGGAACAGAGTCTGAACGAGTGGACCATGTTATGGCACACTGTTGCGATAACTTCAGGTGTTGAGGGTCCAGGACTTCGGCGGTTCGGATTAATTCGAATTCTGAACAGCACTGTAGAGGAAGCTGGTGAGGAGGGAGTGAACAGAACTACCTTGGACTGTGAAGGGGGAGGGTGACGAGGGCTGGTCGATGGTCGGCGGAGCCGGGTTGTGGTTTTACATCGATATATATATTGTATATCTGTATTTGTGAGTGATATTATCTGCTGACCCATATAGCAGAACTATGTATGTTTCTATGTTGTGATTATTATTATTAGGGTGTTTAGGGTGTTTATGTTTATGTTTATTATCAGGTAGGGGGACCACTGATGCCATATTCATTGTTCGACAGCATCAGGAAAAATATATTGGTAGGAGAAGGGATCTTTATTTTGTTTTTGTTGATTTGGAAAAGGCCTTTGACAGAGTCCCTAGAGAGGTGGTGAAGTGGGCAATGAGAAAGCTTGGCTTGGAGGAGTGGCTGGTTAGGGTGGTTATGGCCATGTATGTGGGTGCTCACACCCAGGTGAGAGTGAATGGAGATTTGAGTGATGAGTTTTCCGTGAATGTTGGTGTGCATCAGGGGTCAGTCTTGAGTCCCATGTTGTTTATCATGGTACTTGAAGCCCTTTCATGTGACTTTAGAAACGGACTCCCGTGGGAGTTGTTGTATGCTGATGATTTGGTGTTGATTGCAGAGAATGAAAGGGAGGCGGAGGAAAGGTTTAGGAAGTGGAGAGATGGTATGGGGCAAAAGGGTTTAAGGGTAAATGCAGATAAAACAAAAGTGATGATATCTAGGGTTGGTGGCGGTACTGTCAAAGACGAGGGAGAGTGGCCATGTGCAGTTTGCCACAAGGGCGTGGGAAGTAATTCCATCTTGTGCGGTGTGTGTGATAAATGGGTGCATAAGAGATGTAGTGGTATCAGAGGTAGACTGCGAGATAATGCTGATTTTATGTGTACGGCGTGCCGGGGTGAGCATGTGGAGATCGTCAGACGTGAAAGGATTGAACTTGCTGGTGAATCTCTTGAGTGTGTGGAAGAGTTTTGTTATTTGGGAGACATGTTGTGTGCTGGAGGTGGGGCTGGAGCTAGCTCTGTGGCTAGGGTGAGAAGTGGTTGGAAGAAGTTCAGGGAGCTCTTGCCTCTCCTGACATTGAGAGGGCTCTCCCTACGTGCTAAGGGGTCTTTGTATGCAGCATGTGTTAGGAGTGTAATGCTGTATGGCAGTGAGACCTGGGCAGTGAAGGAGGAAGATATTCGCCGGCTCAGACGTACAGAAATGACAATGATTAGGTGGATGTGCAGTGCGTCCCTGCGTCCAAGGCCTGGAGGGGCTGGGTTTACAATGGAAGAGTTGAGAGGTAGGATGGGACTGGAGTGTATTGGTGTTGTGATGAGGAGAGATAGATTGAGGTGGTTTGGACATGTGGAGAGGATGGGGGATGATAATTGGGTGAGGAAGGTGAGAAGTGTTAATATTGGGGGTGGGGTTATGAGGGGTAGACCGAGAAAGACATGAGACGAGGTCATTAAGTGTGACCTTAGGGTTAAGGGACTGAACAGGGAGGCTGCAATGGATCGTGCAGCGTGGAGAGCCGCCATTAGGTGACCAAGGCCGACACATGCAAGCATGTTGGAACCTTTAAAAACGAAACGAAACGATTCGGTGTGTAATGTGGTTCATGCTTTATTGTGGTAAATAGTGTTGGTGAAAGTAAATACAGGTTTTAGGGAATGAGGAATTTTAGACTCCCTACCTTACAGTACTCCACAATGAACAAATTCATTCAAGAAAACCCTATTTAATGAGCGGCGGTAAACAGTGATGAACAATATACGAGTACTACTGTAGCCTGAAGGAAAAGGAACACAAGGATTCCTAACCATTGTGGGTTCTGTTACGCACCTTGTTCGGGATCAGCCGGTGTCTGCTCAGAACTAAAGCTGCGTGACAATATATATATATATATATATATATATATATACACACACACGGTAAACCCTCGATATAACGAACCCCTGTATTGCGAATTTCGGATTTAACGAACTGCCAAATCGCGGCCAAACTTCCCCCGGATTTAGCGAACAAGGTCACTAAATGAGGGGGAGGTTCGGAAATCAGCCCACGGTGACAGCAGCATCCCTTCCTGGCACAGTAAGTGTACTTCAACAGCATCCCTTCTGGGCACAGTAAGTGTACTGTAGCAGTACTACATTACACTGTATTCTTATTATAGGTATTGTATTTATATGTACAGCTTCATACAGTATTGTATTTACATGTACAACTTCATAAACCATTGAATTCTTCATATAAAACTTCATAGAGTTACTTTAGGTTATGTTTGAGCAGGTAGGACCGAACAACTCCCCTTATATAGCGAACTGAGTTCGGTAATCCATCGGAAATACCGACCTCTCGTATATAGCGAACATTTGGATATAGCGACCCACCCTCCCCCCAATTAGTTCGTTATATCAAGGGTTTACTGTACTGTATATACATATATGAGATGTTGAGAATAGTACTGACGTAAACGCCATATATAAACAATGGAGAAAAACGCAGTTAAAGTTTTGCAGTCTTCAGACTGTGATAACTTTATAGTGGGATATGATAGGAAGCTCTTGTTTCTTTTAAATTGAAGCTCTATTACAGGGCTTTCCATACAGTAATACATTCATATACCACAATCTGAATATTGCCACATTAACTGCGTTTTTCTCCATAGGTAGATCTTAAAAAAAAAGTTTTACGTAAAATCACCGGATTTTGCACCTACTGAACCTACTCACATACGCTTCACCTAGATTGCGTCTCTTTTTCACCATGTTTGACCGCCACTCACTGCACTGGGGCCCTCTTTTTCTACTTAGAGGCTCTCCAGGGTCATCCTCACTCTCCGTTGAATCACTCATACCGCCGGCACAAACGTTCTTACGAACGCACACAGAGAAAAAGGAAAATCAATAAATTTCAGTGTGGTGGGGAGGGAGGAGGTAGGACGACTGTGGTGGTCAGGGAGAAGGGAAGAGGCGAGAACGGGGCGTCATCAGTCACGGGAGCTCGTTCCCGCCTCCCATTGGCTGCTCAGCCCCGCGTTTTCTGGCACTGGTGGATACGCTCACACAGGTAAACTCTGAGTGCAATTTTTCTGGGTGAGCCCATAGGGTCGGTAATACCTTCAATACTATAGGGATTTCGACCGTGTTGCGAGTTGTCTTCTGACTACTCGGTTGTGTGTCCAGGCACAGGAGGAAGAAAGTGCTATAATAACTCACCGGCAGGAGCAAGTTCCCTCATGCCATTGGCTGCCCGTGGCGCTTACGCTAGGCAGAGTCAACTTGAGAACATTTTTCTGGGTGACGCGCGTAGAGCCGCAGGTACCACTCTAAGGTAAAGGGTTTTCGACCATTTTCCGGGTTGAATTCTGACTGTTTAGTTGTTGCCGCAGACAGAGGAAGGCCGGAGGAAGACAATGGTGTACATAACTGAAAATCGTCCGAGGTGGCGCTTACGTCACTACTATTCTCAACGCCTCATATACAGTCTGTCCTTGTCTAATACGGTTAATTGTTTCCGCACCCCTACCGTGTTAGAGAAATTTCATGTTACAGGGATTCTTGAAACCCCTACTTCCTTCTGTACCCCTGCCCAAAGTCCACTTTTTTCCCCCTTTGTGGTGCAAATTTTTTTTATTCCCCCCAATTTTAACCTCCGAGAAAGCATTAATATGGTTCAAAAAATTATAAAAGAATATTATTACAGTTAAAAGCCACATTTTATTTACCTTATGGGAGGATAAGAGGAGACACACTGTGCCGGAGAGGAGGTAGAGGGGAGATCACTGGTTAAAATCCTTCAAAGTCAGTAGCACTTATAACACTTCTCATATCATCATCTATGTTATCCATGGCTTCATTCTGCTGGCATTGGATATCCTCTTCCTGGAGTTCAGCAACTGAAGTATGATTGGCTGGGAGGTAGATGACGCCCATTGGCAAGGCAACACTGCTATGATGCATCTCATCATCGCCCAACCGGTTCAAAAACCGTGTTAGCTTCATCAGTGGCCATGTCAGAGGCGATATTGCTTCCTGATAATTGTACCATGTTAGGCCATTTTCATGTTAGGGAAAACCGTGTTAGACAAGGATAGACTGTGTGTGTGAGTGTGTGTGTATGTGTATATACAGTATATATATATATGTATATATATACAGCGGAGTCTCTTTCATCCGAAATTCTTTTAACCGTAATATGCCATTAACCATAAGTTTTACTAAAATGTTCTCATTTCGATTGACCGGAAAAATCTGAAATCTACCCAAAAGTTCAAACACGGTGGGCTTGTTTCGCGCCACTAGCGTTAGTTTACGACTGCATATATATATCCCCTGCTAGGGAGTTGCCCACTCCCTCACCTGCATCCACCACCTTGGAGATTTGGATCATGTGGGAGATGATGTGGAAATGTTCGAATAAGGAAACAGAAAATATGTAAAAACAATTAGGTTTAAGACTTTATTTGTTCGAATTGCTTACAGTGCATTACATAATTGTTTTGGTGAAGGTTTATGTAAGTTATTTGAGTGAAGATTTATTTAAGTTGACAGTTTCAATTACAGTTACAAAAGCGCAGTTACATACGTAGTTACTACAGTGTATTAATTGTTTTGGTGATGTTGAGTGGCTTTTGATTGCTGGTGGTGGTGGTGAGCTAGACGTCGCCAGAAATGGGTGATGGGTGAATACAATACTGTTCTCTTGTATCCTACATATTATTACAGTATCTTTTATCTGAAAAAACCGATTAAACGAAACTTTGAAAGTCCCTTGATTTTCGGATAAAAGAGACTCCACTGTATATATATATATATATATATATATATATATATATATATATATATATATATACACATACATACATACATACAGTAATCCCTCAGGTATCCAGACGCCCACTACAGTATCTGGACCATCTGTTATCCGGATGCTGTGATCTGAATGTTCAAAAACATTATTCATACATTTTTCCATTTTATCAGGACAAAATGCTTGCATCTGGGTGGGGATTATGGCCACGCGAACATTTTTGCCGTTTTTTCCCCTCATTTTTTAGGGCCGTGATGATTGCTTGCCTGTGGTTGATGGGTCTGGTTGACCTTAATTATTGCTTGGCTGTGGGTTATAGGTCTGCTTGACCAGATAGAGTAGTGTAAAACACCAGGAATAAGTGTTGTACAAGGTTCTGTAGTGGCCTTTTACAGTGGCTTTCAAAGTTAGGGTATGTATAAAGGGGGAGCAGGGGAGAAGTCTACTATCTGGACAGAGCCACTATCAAGACATACCTTTGGCTCTGTTACTTCGGATAATCGAGGAATTACTGTATATAGAATGTCATTTGTAATATTTTGTTTTAATGTACTGTAATGCATTTATAAATCTTTTTACCAATCTCATATAGTCTTATATTTCAGGTACAACTTGAGAAGTGAACCAAAGAAGAAAGGGGAAGTGAGTGCCTACTCAGTGTTCAATCCCAACTGTGAATCCATAGATGGAACATTCACAGCGGAACAATTTGAAAGAGAACTTTTACATAAAATGTGATAACGGTTATAGAATCTGTATTAGTACACCATTTTCAGAACATGACAGAAACATTCATGAGGACATAGACTGACCAGATTTGTGAAAAAGATATTTATCCATTTTTCCCAAATAAATAAATATACATATATATATATAATATATATATATACTGTGTATATATATATATATATATATATATATATATATATATATATCGATACACTCTCATCTTAAATGTCGGGACCAACTGCCTAGTTCCTGGCTCCTACGCTCCTCATGGGGCAATGTAGGATTGGATGATGGATGGATGGAATATATATCCTTGTTGTGTGGTAAGTGGGGGCACTCATCATCCACTCATTCGATGTAGTGCTGTTCTCGGGTGTCTCCCTTTTCCCCTCCTCCATCCTTCTTTCCTTCCATCCTCTTCTGTCATTCTTTCCTTCATTCTTACCACTTCATTCTGCCTGTGGGTTACTCAACACTGAGTGACAAGCCAAATGGTTTCCTGTACACCAGGGAACCATTTACTACGCAAGGTGGTAACCATATAACCAAATTTTGGCACTTGGTGGTTTGGTGGGTAATTACGGTTCTCCAATCGGATTGAACCAGTGAAGTTTTATATCCAAGGGGTGGTTGGGGTTTATTGCTCACGTAATGCCTCTCGGGGATAAGTGAGGCTGTTCACTCTCATCTTATATGTCAGGACCACCTTGCTTAGCCCCGGTCTCCTATGCTTCTCATGGGGCGGTGTGAGGTTGGGTGGTGACGTGATGTGTGTATTTCTACAATCATGGCAACAACTGGTTTTGAGTTTTGTACTAAGTATTGTTTTAATTACACCAACTGACTTCTGTTGCAATTTAATATTGCTCAAAAGTTGTGTGGGTTAGCTGTCCCTTGCAAGTACAGATGTGGTTGCCCACCTTGGAGGTAAAAAGAGGTCACCCCAATTGGGGACATAACGCATCTTCAGGGTAAATTAGGGTTTAGACCTCATGGGGAGTTAGTCTTTCTGGGGGACATAGCTGAGCCAGAGACAGGGCTAGCCCCCATTGTGGGGTTAAACTGCTTGTGGGTTAGCCCATTTGGGATGTTAGCCCACCTAGGGATGGAGGTAGCTGCTACTAGGGGTTCCAGCACCCCCTTGGAGGGTAAAGGGAGGTGCACATTCTTGGGGCAATAAAGGGATGGGCAGTCCCCTTTGGGGGAAAGGGGGGAACAGCTCTCCTTGAGGAGAAAGAAAGGGAAATAGTCTCCCTTTTTGGGGGAAAAGAGGGGAGCAACTTCTTGGGGGGAAAAGAAGGAGCAGTCCCCCTTTGGATTTAAAAGGGGTGCAGCCCCCCTTTTGGGGGGAAAGAGTAAGGCAGCCCACTCCCTATGGAGGGAAAAGGGGGAACCACCCTTCCTTTAAAAGGAAAAGAGGAAATAGAACCATTTGCATGAGGGAAAGAGAAGGAACAGCCCTCCCTTTAGAGGGAAGAGAGGAAATAGAACCCTTTGTGTGAGGAAAGGGGGGGCATCCCCACTTTGGGAAGGGGGGAAACGGGGTGGCCTTCCCTTCAGGTGGGGGGGAAATCTGAGGGCAGCCCCTTTATTTGAAAGAAAGTTGTTAATGTTGTGGCCCCAGATTGTTATGGATGTGAACCCGGTGGTCTGTAGACTGAAATTAACCCTCTTCAGGAGTCTACCATCCTCTTTTTGGGGATAGGGAGGGAGCAATGAGGCTATTGTATAACAGCAGTGGAGCCATCCGTTTATGTCAGTGCCACCTCATGAAGGCATCGCTGTGCAGCACCATGGTAACCAAGTACCCAAGAAATCTATGGGTGGTGGCATAATGGGTTAAGGTGGTCCAGTTGGATATCGCCTTTAAAGGGTATAAACCCAAGGGTTGATTGAGAGTTTTGCTTTTCATATAATGCCACCTGGGGATGAGTGACGGGTCATCCTTGCCTTAAACATCAGGACTGAATACCTTATTACTGGGCACTATGCTACTAAAGAGTCAATGTAGATTTAATTTCATTTAAAATATACATATATTCTTGTATATGGATAATAAGCAGCTTTCAAACCTCTCAAGGTGCTGGAAACTGATGCCTTCACATGATGGTACTGATATAACACGGCTCACTACCTAAGTATACGAACATACCTCGAGTTCCTCCTTATCCCTGAAAGGAGGAGGATAAGCTGCAGCAGAAGGGCAGATTCAGCTTGCAGTCCATGAAATTCACATTTCAGATGAGGCTGTGACCACAAAAAGAGCTTATTCCTTATATACAGTATATATATATATATATATATATATATATATATATATATATATATATATATATATATATATATATATATATATATATATATATTGCCAATCCTTCACTTTTTATATATATATATATATATGTATATATGTATATATATATATATATAATATATATATATATATATATATATGTATATATGTATATATATATATATATATATATATATATTAAAAAAGGGAAGGATTGGCAACTTGCAAAAATATTTTCCTATAAAGAAATAAAACAGAAGGAAACAATAATTTTTATAGTGTTCAACCTGGCAAAGATTACTAGTGACCTTTACTCATTTACTCAGGTGATGAGCAGGTGTAGTCAGAGTGGATGGTTGATTTAACTAGTAACTAAGGAGACTCATCCTCAAAGCAAGGGCTCATCAGAGTTCATGCATCCATAACTTAGTACGGTATTCAAGTTTTGGGAATAGCTCAGTTCTGTCAGATGAAAACAAACTGACTATAGATGCCTGGATACAATGAAACCCTAGAGGTAGCAGGCAGGTGGAGTTGTTGCTGTTATGGCCCGAGGCTCACCTGAAATGTGAATTAGGTGGACTGGAGGCTTAGGTTATCCTCCTCCTCCTGCGGTTCATCATGCTTCTTTCAGAAAATAGTACAGTTGAGAGACATTTCTTATATCAGACAGCAGAGCAGCTGGGCTGTTTCAGTGCTAACACTTGAAGGCATCCCTGTCCAACCCCATCTCTGGAGGGGGAACTGTATTAAGATTAATTTTTATATTCCTGGACATATTGTGAGTGAAAGTCTTGACCTACAGTCTTTTTACTCTAACATGGCCCAAAATTGCCTTCTCTCCATGTTCATTGTTGAGTTATAGCAATAGATTAACACTAGAATATGGTGCTAGTCATGAAGTGCAATGAACAGGATGTAGAGTCATAGTATTGTCTTTTTCTGCCATATGTGATATAAGTTGCCAAAAGGATGAAAATCTGGGCCAGGTTAAGGAGAAAAGAATATAGCGGGTAGGTGCTGGAATTAAAAGTTTATGTGTTTGAAGTTTTGGTGACTCGTGATCAACTCAGATGTGAACCCAGCAGATTAAGGCTCAAGTTCCCCTTCTGCAGTCCACCATTCTCGTTTTAAGTTGATTTGGGTATTAACTAACTCCATCAGTTCCAAAAATTTCACCAGAGCTGATTCAAATCGTCTGGGAATAGCATGAATAAGAAAAATAAGTAATGGGGGGCTATATGTAACTCCTTCAGATATAAAACTTTCCCATAATGGTCTGGAAATAACATAAATGAAAAATGCCATGGTACTGAAAGGACACTTCCTTCACTTGAGTGACGTATGTGTAATTTTATTCCAGCCACATTCAGACAGGTTAAATCAGCTTTGTAGGCACTCCAAACTGGAAGGGTGAGATACAGCCTTCATTAACTCCATGAGTAGGTCTTTCTGAAGCTGAATAAAATTTTCTGAAGAGAGCATGAGTAACACTGTACACTTCACCTTAACTTTGCCCAGATTACTGACCTTTTGCAGTACAATATCAGAATATGACAATACTGTGGTTCCACAGTCCATATCACTACTTCACGACTAAAATAATGTTTTGGTGTTAACATGTAACAGTTCATCATTCAAGATGGGGAGATGGCAGTGATACTGTAGGCCAAGTTAGAGCAGAATTATATAAATCACTCAAAAGTTGAATAAAGTCTTCTGACGAGAACAAGAATATTGTTATTAGCGTTTTCGTTTTTAAAAGCTCCAACTTGCTTGCATGCGTCGGCCTTGATCACCTAATGGCGGCTCTCCATGCTGCTCGATCTCTAGCAGCTTCCCTGTTGAGTCCCTTATCCCAGAGGTCACACTTTATGACCCCCCCCTTCTTTTTAAGGAATTGTTTTCCCAAGAAAATGAATATCATATTTAGATAAAGCACATCAAAATGAACCCGAAAAAGCTCAGAATATGCCTGGAAGTCTTGACGATTCTTGCCCCCACTGCCACAGATCGTGTTTAGAATTAAAAAAAAAAAAAAAAAAAAAGGTAGAAAAATGTGATGGTTGTTGTTGCAGTGGTGGTGATGGTGGTCGTAATGGTGGTAGTTGTTTGTAGAGGAGCTGGAGGGGAGGGAGGACGTAAGGGGGAGGAAGGAAGCTTTCTTTTCAGGGAGGAGGAAGAGGTGGAGGGGAAAAAGACGAGACATTGGTGGTTGGGGGTGGTGGTAATAGTGAATGGTTGTTGGTTGTAGGGGTGTAGAAGGGAGGGAGGACGTAAGAGGGAGAGGTGGATGGAGGGGAGGGAGGTTGTAAGGGGGGATGGAGGAGAGGGAGGCTGTAAGGGGGAAGGAGGGAGGGGGGATGGAGGGGAGGGAGGATGCAAAGGGGAGGAAGGAAGCGTGCTTTTCAGGGAGGAGGAAGAGGTGGAGGGAAAAGGAAGGAAAGAAGGAAAAGGAAGATAGGGATGGAGGAAAGATAATGTCTGAACGGAGAGAAACGGTGACAACAGGTGGTGATGGTGGTAGTAATGGTAGATGGTTGTGCTTGTGGTGTGGTAGTAATGGTGGATGTTTGTGCGTGTGGTGATGGTTGTGCTTGTGGTGATTGTAGGTGGTTGTGGTTGTGGTGATGGTATGTGGTTGTGGTGATGATAGGTGGTTGTGGTGATGGTAGGTGGTTGTGGTGGTGATGGTAGGTGGTTGTGGTGGTGATGGTAGGTGGTTGTGGTGGTGGTAATGATAGGTGGTTGTGATGATGGTGGTGGTAATGGTGGTAGGTTGTGGTGGCGGTAATTTGTAGTGGGGATAAAAGGGAGGACGTAAGGGGGGATAGAGGGAGGGGGAGGAAGGAAGCGTGCTTTTCTGGGAGGAGGAAGAGGTGGAGGGGAAGAGGGAAGGAGAAAGACAAGGAGGGGAAAGGAAGGAAGGAGAGAAAGATAGGGGTGGAGGAAAGAAGGGGTGTGGAGGGAGGGATGTGATGGAAACAGGTAGTGGTGGTAATGGTGGATGATTGTGATGGTAGTTGTGGTGGTGGTTGTGGTAATGGTGGTGGTGGTTAGTGGTAGCAGGTCATGGTGGTTGATGGTGGCTGGCGGTGGTGATAGTGGTAATGATAGTAGCTGGTGATGGTGGTGGTGGTAGTGGTAATGATAGTAGCTGGTGGTGGTGGTGGTGGTAGTGGTAATGACAGTAGCTGGTAGTGGTGGTTGGTGGTACAGTAGTTAGTGGTGGTGGTAATGGTGGAAATGCAGTGGTGATAGTCGTGTCTGATCATCGTTATCGTGTAGATAATGTGTCTAAATTATCAAATGTTCTAGGAAGCCAGAGAGATTGGACAAACGAGTGGGGGAAGGAAGAAGGGGGAATGAGAGAGAGGGCGGAGGGGAGGGAGGGCAGAGAGGACGTAAGGAGGAGGAAGGGGTGGCTGGGATGGAGGAAATGTACTTTTAAGAAGGAAGAAGAGGTGGAAAAACAAGGAGGAGGGAGAGAGAGAGACACGTGGAGGAAAGACGGACTGTGAAGGGAGGGAGATGGTGGAGTGGAAGGGGGGAGAACTATGGGGGGGGGGGAGGAAAGACTGTGGGGCTGGGTGGAATGGAATCGGCCGGCCGGCTTTTGGTCAGTTTGACTTGATCAGTGAGTGGTGAAAGCTGTACGATTTTGGTAAGACATTTTTCCTTTATCTTCCAGTTCACTGCTTTGATGATGATATTGATTTTAATTTGTATTGTAAATACTGCTGAATATTTTTAAAGCTTACTCATAATTAAAATCACAATAAGGCAGGATAATGGAACTGTGTGTGTGGACTTTGTGGTGTGTGTGTGTGTGTGTGTGTGTAATTTTGGTGTTTGTTTATGGGTAATTTACGTTTATAGTTTTTAGTGTGATGGCATTTAAGGACTTTCTGTTTCAGGTGTGTGAACTGGGGAGAGGGTAGCCTGATAGTGTAGAAAAGACTGACATGGAGGCAAATTAATTTGTGGGCACCTTTCTGGCATCGAGGCATTTAGATGTAGAGGACTACCTCAGCTACCATCACCACAGCTGCCACAAGTACCACAGGCACAACAATCACTTTGGAAGGGACATATAATTGGATAATAATTTGGTGAGTATGGCAAGTTTATATTATTATTATTATTATTATTATTATTAATGAGTGACAAGGCAAATGGTTTCCTGTACCCAGGAAACCATTTACTACGCTGGGTGGTAACTATATAGCCAAATTTTGGCACCTGGTGGTTTAATGGGTAATTATTGCACTCCAGTCGGATTGAGCTGGTGAAGGTTTATATCCAAGGGATAGTTGGGGTTGATTGCTCATGTAATGCCAGTCAGGGATGAGTGAGGCTGGTCATTCTCGTTTTAAATGTCGAGACCAACTGCCTAGCCCTGGACTCCTACGCTCCTCATGGGGCAATGTAGGATTGGATGATGGATGGATGGATGGATTATTATTATTATTATTATTATTATTATTATTATTATTATTATTTTATGCTTGGTACTTCCACATGGCCTTTTTAGAGGGGTTAGGTATATTAAACTTCACAACTCAATTCTAAAAATCATTTGGTATAGCAAGCTTCTCAACTGAAAAAACTCATTAACCCTTTTGTTAGTTTATTGCCAAGTGTAGCTAGATTGGGAGGGTGATCTTGACTAATAACCAAGGAGACTTATTCCATATTCATGACAAAAACTCTTCATAAAGATCCCTAGTCCCTTTTCAGTTACTGTGGCCAAGTGTAGGCAGATTGGAAAGGTAATTTTGACTAGTAATTAAGGAGACTCCCTTAACTAAGGCTCAGATTCCTTGCAGCAACCTCGCAAAGATCCATCACTCCTTTTTAGTTGATGGCCAAGTGTAATTAATTTGAAGAGTAACCAAGGAGACTTATGGCCAGGGCCCTTTGTAAAAATCCGTAGCCTCTATGTAGTTTGTTGGTCAGGTGTAGTCAGATTGGGAGGGTAATTTTGGCTAGTAACATGGACTCATACCTTAACTAAGGTTAAATATTCATGCAACAACCTTAAGATTCCTTACGTCTTTTCAGTCAGCTGGTGGCTAAGTGTAGTCAGAGTGGGAGGTAATTTTGACCAATAACTAGACTCATTTCTTACTCATGACCAGGGCTTGTGATATTCATAATTAATTTTCACTATTGCCAAGCATAGACAGATTGTAAGGGTAATTTTGACTATTTACCAAGGAGACTCATTCTTTACTCATGACCAATTCTTTGTAAAGATCCCAAGCCCCTTTACAATTAATTCATGGCCAAGTGTAGTCAGACTGGGAGTGCAGTTTTAACTAGTAAGCAAGGAGACATTCACAATAACTTTCCCCAGATTTTCATTCTTTTGTAAATTATTTCACACAGCTTACTGGCAAAAAGACACTGGTATAGCTCGTAGTCTATAGGCTATTTATCCCTGAGCACTTCGTGACTAGCCTCATTTTCTAGTATTAATCTGATATTACAATTTAGCATTCAAGATAGAGATGGCATTTTAGGCCAAGTTAGAATAAAAGCAGTCCAGTAACCAGGGACTCTGTCATATCACTTCATGAATTGCCTCATATTTTAGTACAGTAGTTGAAAATCAGAATAGAAGCCAAGGAGACTCATTCCTACCTCGTAACTGTGGCTTATTAAATGCAACCGCATCTTCATAGTTTTTGTGGGAGTGACCACTTCAGAAAAACTGGCATAGATCTAAAAATGATAACTCACCTCTTTGAATACTTAGCTGCAACAAAAATTTATTAGAACATGATGCTATGCTCTTTTTTTTTTTTTTTTTTTTTTTTTTTTGTTTAAAATATCAGCATCTTTAATTTTTTGTTACAATAAATGAACACATAGAATGTTGCTGGTTATGAAATGCTGTGGACAGGATAGTCTGTAGCATTATCTTGTTCTGCCCCTATAGTACGTGAAGTGGACTGCATAAAGCAAATCTACTGTATATCAAGTAGGTACAGTAGTAGTGTTATTTAGTGTATAAATTGTCAACTCTAAATAATTTGTACTATATTTCTAATTTCATGGCAGCGGCGTTCCAATGGTGGCCATGGGTGTGAACAGAGTATCAAGATGGCCAGGTTCCAGGGAAAGGGCAGCCTGATTATGGTTCAAGAGGCGCAGTGGGAAACTACCTGGAGAACTCAAGTAGCGGAGAGTCAAACTTGGAGGAAGTGATAAGAAATCTGTTCTGATAAGTATAGTCTCTCTCTCTCTCTCTCTCTCTCTCTCTCTCTCTCTCTCTCTCTCTCTCTCTCTCTCTCTCTCTCTCTCTCATGTATGGTTTCCTGTCTGTTAGTATAGTAAGGTAGTCAGGTAATTATGAAGGCTGAATTGACTAAGCACACTCACCCCTACATTATAACCAAGGATGAGATGGAGGGATGGAGTGGAGAGATATGGGAGAAGGGGTGTAAGTGAGGGATGGAGTGGAGATATGAGAGTGGGGGATGTGAGATGGAGGGAGGGCATCCAAATGGCAGGGGACAGGGCAGGATAGAGGCAGTTTTTTTGTAGCCATCCGTATGGACTTAAGGTTTCTGGCAGTAAATTAGATAACTGAATTTCAAGCAAGCACACAGTATTAATGTGGGAGTGTTAGCTCTGTCCAGTGAAAATATATACAGTAGTAACCAAGGAGACGCATTCTTACCACCATAACTATAGTTCATGAAAAAATGTGTTGTATATACCATGTAGCTAGTTTGATTAGGTGCTAGTTCATTATTCCTTCCTTTCTACTGCCAGTGACAAGATCCATCCACTGAAAGGCATCTTGCAGTGGATGGATCTCGACTTTGTTCAGTTCTTGTTTGGAAAGATTTTTGTTTTAACTGTTCTAGCTTTCTCATGTAATCCAATCTTTGAAATAGCCTCTAGAATTACTTCAATAGATATAGATATACTGTAGATAGATAGATAAAGCACACGGAGTATAGTGGATTATCTTTAGGTGTATTAGCGGTGTTTACAGGTTGTCTTGTTTAAAAATTTGTCCATTATCATCATGATCATTGTTGTCGTTTAGTGGGTTAAGGTACCATTGGCTGATGTTTTAATTTGTTAGGTGGTTGTGTTTTACTGTATTTACTGTAGATGCCTGGTGATCCAGTGGGTAAGATGGTCCAGGTAGATGCGCTTTTGAATATAATAAAATCTTTTTACCTCTGGCGAAGCTGACATGTCCAAGAAGTTCTCTTTCTCTCTCTCTCTCTCTCTCTCTCTCTCCAAGAAAAGTTTAAATATCTGCTCTTGGAATGCGCTGAATGATTTTCTTATGAAGTACAAAGTTACTTAGAAATTTTGTTGATTTAACATGTTAGTTGTTACCTATGCTGCCTATTAGGTGCTTTTCAGTTTTGTCTACAAGGAGGCATTGTGGCGACTTATGAAATACAAAGTTGCCCATCTTGGAATTTTTAGTTGATTTGATATGTCAGTTCTTGTATCAGCTGATTACTAAGTAGTTATCAGTTTTGGATGTGAGGAGGCATTTGTATAAAAGTTTCACATTGTGAGTATCAAAGAAAAACTTTTAAAAATTGGCTGCAGTAGTTTTGCTGCAGGGCTGTGCAGATAGTCTCTTCTTGTTTAGACATGGAATTTAAACTTCTGACCATGTGTTTAGATAATCCAGTTGGCAGGTGTTTTATGTGTGTGCTGGTGTGCGTTTAGTTTAGGTGTTTAGATTCGGTTGTAAGTGTTTAGATTAGGTTAGTGTTCGTGTGCCAGGTGCCTAAGCAACCACCGCTTAGTATTTCAGTTTGGGAGTGGTTTAGTTGCATCAGATGAAAACAAAGCAGCTAATGCGTTTTTTGTATTTAAAGGAGGCAAGATGACTTCTGACAAGATATATGAAGATATCAAGACAGCAAGATCAAGCCGGCTGTGTAAAGAAAAATGCCATTCATTCCCAAGATAGGTAATGTGTTAAAACTGGCGCTTTCTTTTTGCTTTAACTTGGCCTGAAATACCCATCCTAGCAATGAAAAGTGCCGTGATAATGGTTTAACTTTGACCTAAAATTATTTTGCTAGTCAGGAAGAAGTGCTGTGAGAAGGGTTTAACTTTGGCCTAAATTACCATCTTTGAATCTTAAGGATTTAGCTATGACTGTAGATTAAAATTAGTGATGCTAGTCATGAATAAGTGCAGTGGGAAGGATGTAGAGCCAATGCTGTTTTTGTTTTTGGTATTGAACTAAGTGGTGTAAGCTGTGAAAGGATAAATCTTGGCCAGGTTAAAGTGAAAGAACTGTAGTTGTGTATACAGAAAGTCCTCGTTTGTGCTAGTCATCAAGTGCTGTTGACAGTGTTCATTTGATTTAAAAAAAATCCAAGTAGTTTACTTTTGTCCCCATGCTCGTTTATATGCTAGTTATGAAGCAGTGCTGAATTTTTTTGTTCCCAGGCTTATCTGAACGTGACCATAGTGGTTTGCTGGCTGAATTTGCCCTTATCCTGTAGTCCACCATTATCCTTTGTAGGAGGATAGGGAAGTATATGACTAGTAACCATACAGACCCTTGTAGTTCACCATCCTTGGGGAGGATAAGGAAGGGAATTGAGGGGTATTTTATTTAATGGGATTGTGAATTGAGGGACTAGCTGTTGTTGATCAACCCTAGTTTGTCTAGCCAAGCAGACCCATCAACCACAGGCAAGTAACAACCCCTTGCAGGGCCACCCCACTAAGTGAACCGATGTTCCCTTATGGTCAACAGTGCCCTGCAGCAGTTAGGTGTGGGGAATAGTGTGGAGCTTTGGTTCCTGGATGGATGCTGCATTTGCATCTCCATGCAGTTAACATGGACACCACAGTAGGCTCCACATCACCCTATATCAGGTTATATGGTTACCACCCAGCATTGTAACTGTTTTTTTGGGGGTTGCAGGAAACCACTAGGCTCGTCACCAGGTGTAGAACCACCCAAAGTGTGAAGAAGAGAAATAAAAAGAGACAGGAAGGAAAGGGAGAAGTAGAGAGGGAGGACAAACGGAACAATGAGTTGAAGTAAGCAGTATCACAGTGCAACCTCGATTATTCGAACCTCGAAAGTTTGGAAGCCTCCAAAGTTGGACTGTCATACTTTATGAGTTCTGTAATTTTTATTTCCCAATATCAGCTCACCAATACCCCAGGACACTAGCATCTAAATTGCCAGCTACACTTATCCGATACTAATGACCTGCTCACCTTAGTATAGAGCATCTTGTTGTTCATTAAAAATTTCCTTTCCTCCTTGTGGTTCAGTGTTCTTTGATTCAGTTTACCATATTCAGTTTTCACTGTAAATATGGCTTCAAAAAGGTGTCTAGCTTTTCCGGTTTGTGCAGTGCTGAAAAAAAAGTATTCAACATAACAGTGCATAGCCGCGTTTTCGTAACCTTGAAAGTCAAGATATTTTAACTAATGATATAACATATTTACTATCGAGGCACAAGTAGTGTGTGTGTGTGCCAACTGAAACTAGAGTAAATAACTTATTGGAGGTATTCTCAAAGATGGTGGTGGTTTTATACATGAAAGTATATGACAAGGTTTTTAAGTTCTCTATAGAGTGATATTATTGTAAATATTCCTTAACCATGCAACACCAAGGAACACCACTTGTCAAATGTCAACTGATTTTACTCACTTTTGACATGAAGATTATTGTTCCTAGGCAGCAGTCTCATAATATAATTATTTTAGATGATTTGCATCACTGTTAAACCACTGTGCAATCTATTTGAGTAGGTATTAACTTCCATCTTCTTCCACGCTTGCACGGTGTGCACACGTATTGCATCACTGTTTGAAAATTCAATATTTAATTGCAATAAGTGTACATCATCATAAAATAAATAATAAAATTAACTAAGCAATCGGTGAGCAATGCACAACACATGAAAAAAGTAGCATCACACTACGTTGGTCAGACTGTAATAAAAACAATCAGCTGATCACTTGCTACACAACGCATGGTGGTAGCCTATATTTTTCAATAGCCAGACATCATACCCGTAAAGGATGGCCGTTTGACTTTGGGTTTGTTTTATAGGGAGGGGTACTAACTAGCCCTCCGCCAACCCACTTTGTGCCGTGTAGGAAACACGAATGGGTTGGTTATATGGGTTGCTACCCAGCTTTGTAAATAGTTTCCAGGCTTACAGGGACCCATTAGGCTTGTCACTAAATGTAAAGCCACCTGAAAAGGAAAGAAGAGTAAGAAGAAGTGACAGGAAAAATAGAAATAGGAAGAGAGGAGGGCAGACATAGAAATAATGATAGCGGTGAGGGAAGAAGAGGTAGCACTACAAGTGAGTTGCTGAAAGAGGTAAACATTAATGTACAATAGTGTAGTTTTTACATAGATAAATGAATGCAAGGTTGTCCCTTACAACTTACTGGTGGATGTTAATTATGAATACAACCGTAAAACATTTTAGAACAAGGGCACTTACACAAGATGAGGAAAGAGAACTGTGAAAGAAAAATGCTTCATGGTTTGTAGCGATTATTGTTTTGGTGATTATTACCTTGAGTTCAGAGATTAGATAAATTGTAGTGTTAACACTGGAAAATAGGATCCCTTAAGCCAGCCAGTTAGGCCAAACTACAGTGCTTGTCAAAAGCATATCTTAGACCATGAGAATTAAGACAGCCACAGAAATGCTTTATTAAAAGTTCAAAATTTTCAAAAGTTCAAATAGTTTGGACACAAGCACCTCAAATTTTAGAGGTTGCACTGTGTATAAAGTGAGTAGATGATCAGTCACCTGCCACATGAGGGACTAGTAACCAAGGAGACTCATGACAGCAAGTCTCCTGTACCTGAACGGTATAGTCTATTGCTATACCAAATTGATAAGACTAGTAACCCAAGGAGACTGTGCCACCTCTTGAAGGCAACCTTCTCCATTGTCTGTTAAATTTAATTGTTACAGCATGATTTCAAACCTGAAAGATCCCTCTTCCCTTTTGTCTCAGTTGATGGCAGTGTGTAGTCAGATTGGAGGGTTGATATGACTAGTAACCGAGGATGATGGCATCTAGGGCTAGTGGCAGTACTGCCAGAGCAGAGGGAATGTGGCCATGTGTGGTATACCTACAGGGGTGTGGGAAGTAACTGCATCTTGATCAGTGTTTGGTAAGAGGGTGCATGAGATGTAGTGGTGTTAGAGTTAGACTGTGGGAAATGCTGATTTGGTGTGCATTGTGTGGGGGAGAGCATATGGAGATTCAGGCATGAAGGGATTGATCTTGCTGGTGAGTTGAGTGTGTGGAGGATTTGTTATTTTGGAGACATGTTATGCACTGGAGTTGGGGCTGGTGTTAGCTCTGTGGCTATTGTCAGGAGTGTTCGGAGGAAGTTCAGAGAACTGTTACCTCCTGACATTGAGAGGGCTCTCTCTCAGTGCTAAGGAATCTTTGTATGTGGCATATGTTAGGAGTATAATGCTGTATGGTAGTGAGACCTGGGCAGTGAAGGAGGAGGAGGTTCGTAGGCTCAAGCATACAGAAATGACAATGATTAGATTCGTATGTAGTGCAACCTTGAATGACAGGCCTTGGGAGGGGTGTTAGGACAGCAGTTGAGGAGTCGAGAAGGATGGAACTTGAATGTATTGATGTAGTGATGAGGAGGGGTAGATTGAGATCGTTTGAACATGTGGAGATGATGGAGGGTGAGAGCTGTGCTTGTCTGGGGTAGAGTTGTGAGAGGCGGATTGAAGAAAGATCTGGGATGAAGTCAAACAGTGAGACCTCAGGGATAAGGGACTGGAGAGTGAGACTGCCAGAGATCAAGTACCGTAGCATGGAGAGTTGCCATTAGATGACCAAGGCCAACTCATGCACGCATGTTGAAGCCTTTTTAAGCAGTAGGAAAGTAAACGAAGTGACGGAGGAGACAGTCATACCTCATAACTAAGGATCATGAAACAATGCAACCCCTCTCCCCCCGTCTTCATTTTTCTTTGTACAGTTCTGTCCATTGAAAAGTGTTCATATGAAGCTTAGTCAGGGTACAAAATTTTCCATTACCAGTTGTATGGGGGGAACACTTAGTTTAGGCCATACCTGTGGCTAAACGAGGACATCTGTATATGCATTGTCTGTATTTGTGGATGTGGGAGCATCTCTTGGCTAGTCAGTCAGACCATTTGATTTTTCAGCAGTTCTTCACTTGTGTAGATTTTAATATATTGCTGCCCTCATGATCCCACATCCATTATTTATCTACTGTATTAATATGTGCTGACCATAAAATATTTTCTTTATTCCAATAAATGAATATTTAATATAAATGTTTTAATATTGTATCTAGTGTACACTTTTTTGCCTTTAAGACGTTTGTAATATGAAAAACAGCTTGAGTTTGACAAGGCAGTTGTAGAATTTCAGATATTTTGGAGGTATTAAAATTAACCTTGCTTTTTATAATCTTATGTCAGTTTTTCCAATGAGTGAAATATTGCTGCAACGTGTAATCAAAATACAAAACATATAACCAAAGAGCTAAAAAAAAAAATCCATGCACCTGGTGCAGACAAAAAATTATTTGAAACTTCTCGACATTTTGCATTAGTGGCACTTAGTGATACAGCGTGCCAGTTTTTATTCCATCTGTCTACAACTGTTGCATGTTTATCTCTGTTGTATGTCAAAGGTCACTGCCCCTTTGAAACGTCTGCTTGCTTCCCTCCACCACTCTGGCTGGTGCGTAGCACCTGTCTGGCAGCAAACTTTCGTCCCATTTCTGTGCAGCTTTCAAATGCAGGAGTTTACATTACTCCCATTCCTTCATGTATGCAAGAGGTCGGCTCTGGAACTGCCTTCCTCGCTTCCTACTGCCTATGACCCTCCAGTCTTTTTAATGCTGTCCAGGCATCTCAAAATGAATGGTTCTTGACTTTGGCACTTAACTTAGTTTTTTGTTGGAGGGAACAGTCTTTCAGGCTTTCTAGCATTTGGTTCCTTCTTCCATGCACAAAATATTTAAATCGTTGTGGGAACAACGGTGCTTAAAAATTATCTGTTGTAGTGTTCATCTGTCGTGTTAGACTTAATCAAAGAGCAGTTGCCTGGGTATGAAATGGCTGGGTAGGCCAGGAACAGCATACTGATTTTATACATATAGTACTTTATTTGTTGCCTACTTGCACCAGACCATGAGTGATAAATTTAAACTTCAGCCTGTCTTAGTTAAGATGTCTGATTTTATTATATGACCAAGAAATTAGGAAGGTGTAAACTGTAGGAGGCTGTTCATAAATGCATTCGGAACCGTCTTTTCCCATTTTTTTTTTTTTTTTTTTTTTTTTTTAAGGAACAGTCTTAAAGGCGAGAAATGTTGCTTCATAACTTGTAAAATACCGGTATATAACTTGTGACCTTATTTATTATCACTGGAGTGAAGGTGTCATATTAAGGAAGACCTGTTTTGGTTGATATGCCTGCATTCCACATGTTAGTCTACTCAGAAACAGATAATTCTGTTCTCTTTCCACTCCAAAAATTAGAAATGGGAGACTGAGGATGATATGGAGATGATGGAGAGAGAGAGAATTAACTAGGTGTGTGTGTGTGTGTGTGTGTGTGTGTGTGTGTGAATGAGGTTGAGGGGGAGACTGAGGATGAGATGGAGGGGTGGAGTAGGGGTATTGGTGAAAGGATGGTGTAAGTTGGGGGGGATGGTGAGACTAACTAGGAGTGTATGTGAGTGAGGTGGAGGTGAGGGAAGAGGCAGGGGAGACAGGCATGGAGTTGATATATATATATATATATATATATATATATATATATAATGAGAGGGTGTGTGTGTTTTGGGGAATGGAGAGTAGGAGACTAAAAGGGTTTGTGATTGAGGTGAAGGGGGGAGGGGAGACAGAGGATGAGGTGGAGGGATGTAGTGGGGAGGTATATGAGAGAGGAGTGTAAGTTGAAGGGAGGGCAGCAAAATGGCAAAGGACAGGGAGGCAATGTGTCCCCCTACAGTTTTTGTGAACGTGGCTATAGGTAGAGATAGCTAGCTTGTCCACACCTTCACATTTTCGGTTATAGTAATATGGCCTTGAGTTACATATTTCAAAAGATATGTGTGCCGAGATTATACAGTACTCGGAACACACAACTTGACCAAAGATTTTAACCTTTCCTGTCTGAATTATGAGTTATAATAGTCTTTAAACATGATGCTAGTCACAAACACTGTGAAAAGGATTTTGAGGCATAGCATTGTCTTTCTATTCCCCAAGTTGTGACAGCTGGAAAAGAATTAAAAATATGGCCAAGTTACAGTGAAGAGTATAAAATGTTAGGTTCAGTGCAATGTGATTTTGTTGATGGACATTTAACATGCATCACAACCAGTGCATGTTAGTATCTTTGAACCCTTTCAGTACTGTGATGTCTTCTCAGTTTATTGTTGCTGCATCCCACATGATTTTATATAGGTTTATTCTTGCTGCTGCCACACTATTTTATTCCTCTTAGGAAGGATTTCTCATATCAACCCTGCCCTGCTGTCCTGGGTCAGGCCTACCCAGCCATGCCCTCCCCTACCTGCTGTTCTTGCCCTGTCCAACCCCTGCAGTATGAGAAGTCACTCCCTTGCCCTCTCACTCGAGCTGAGTAGTGTGGTGTCAGCATACATAAAATGTCCTTGTACTGAATAGGTTAATTGTCCCTAGTCAGTCCGTTGATATGCCAGTTTGACTAATGCGATTTTTGTGTACAAAACTATTTTATTTTGATCTTTAACATGCATAAATGCAAACAGGCTGCATGGATGCACAGTGTGTTTAGCAGTGCATGTTAATAAAGCCCTTCTTATCCTTTGTTGATTGCCATGTTTGCTTGTATAGCTCGATAGAGCAGTATGAGACATGGCAGATACAAAGTGATGAGCAGGGCACGCACTTGGAAGCATCTTAGGGAAGGGCGCTGAACCTATCTCGATAAATGGGCCACGAAAATACGGACTGGCAACCATCACACCTTGGGGTTACCAGTCCGTATTTCTCTGGCCCATTTATCGAGATAGGTTATTTTTTTACCTCCACCACTCTTGTGTATATTGAGTGGAAATAAAACCAATGTCTTATATTACTAATGCCTTTATTATATACCTTCTTTGTACATCACTTATATGTATATATATGAGTGGAAATCAGAAAAACACCAACAGACATGAATAGTACAAAGGATAGATCAGTTCATACTATATATATGGAAAAGCCAATTGTTGATGGACATTGAAAAATTTTTGAACTTAGACAAATTTTGCACAAGATACCTCAGAATGCACAAAACATAATTTGGAATTTTCTCAACTTGAAATATATACAAAACATTTTAGTAAATATCAGCAACTGGACTTAAGAACATTATCTGCATACAGGACATATGAATATGCAAAGCTGAGCATGAACATATATTCAGAAAGATACAATTCTGCTTGAGGTGTGATAATTACAGAAACTAAGAAATGAAAATTATAAATGAACATTTATAAAATAAACCTACACAATTTACAGATGGGGTAAAGCAAGGGAGGGAAGAAGAGAGCATGGCAGGGCAAGAATAGGACAGGACAGGACAGGACACAACATGGCAATAACAAAAAAACACTGCAGGGAAGGACACAGCAAGGTAAGAACAGCAGAGCATAGCAGGGATGGCAGGGCACAGTAAGGATGTAAGGGAGGGTGTGACTGAGTATAGCAAGAGTACAAGACAGAACAAGGATGGCAGGGCATGGCTGTGTATTGCAAGGGTGCAGGGGAGGACATGTCAGTGATGACAAGGTAGCAATCCAGGGAGGAAGGGATGGCAAAGCAGGGTAGGGCAGATTAGAGGGAAAGGAACAAGTCAGTGGGCAAGGCAAGGCAGAAGACTGAGAAGGGAAGAGGAGAGAAAAGGGCGGGGCAGTGGTGCTGGTAGAGTGGGTTGCAGGATAGTGGTAGTGGTAGTGGTAGGGTGGGTTGCAGGATAGTGGTAGTGGTAGTGGTAGGGTCGGTTGCAGGATAGTGGTAGTGGTAGGGTGGGTTGCAGGATAGTGGTAGTGGTAGGGTGGGTTGCAGAGCAGTGGTAGGATGGGCTGCAGGGTGGTGGTGGTGGTGGTAGGATGGGTTGGAGGGCATTGGTAATGGTAGGATGGGATGCAGGGCAGTGGTGGTGGTGGTGGTGTTGGTAAGGTGGGTCGCAGGGTGCTGGTAAGATGGGTTGCAGGGTGGTGGTGGTGGTGGTGGTAGGATGGGTTGCAAGGTGGTGGTAGTGGTGGTCAGGTGGGTTGCAGGGTGGTGGTGGGGTGGGCTGCAGGGTGGTGATAGTGATGGGGTGGGCTGCAGGGTGGTGATGGTGGTGGGATGGGTTGCAGGGTGGTGATGGTGGTGGGATGGGTTGCAGGGTGGTGATGGTGGTGGGGTGGGCTGCAGGGTGGTGATGGTGGTGGGGTGGGCTGCAGGGTGGTGATGGTGGTGGGGTGGGCTGCAGGGTGGTGATGGTGGTGGGGTGGGCTGCAGGGTGGTGGTGGGGTGGGTTGCAGGGTGGTGGTGGTGGTGGTGGGATGGGTTGCAGGGCAGTGGTGCTGGTAGGGAGGGTTGCAGGACAGTGGTGCTGGTAGGGTAGGTTGCAGGTCAGTGGTGGTGGTGGTAGGATGAGCTGCAGGGCAGTGGTGGTGGTAGGATGAGCTGCAGGGTGGTGGTGGTGGTGGTGGTGGGATGGGCTGCAGGGCAGTGGTGGTGGTGGGATGGGCTGCAGGGCAGTGGTGGTGGTGGGATGGGCTGCAGGGCAGTGGTGGTGGTGGGATGGGTTGCAGGGCAGTGGTGGTGACAGGGTGGGTTGCAGGACAGTGGTGGAGGTAGGGTGGGTTGCAGGGCAGTGGTGGTGGTGGTAGGATGAGCTGCAGCGCAGTGGTGGTGGTGGGAGGAGCTGCAGGGGGGTGGTGGTGGTAGGAAGGTTGGTTGCATGGTGGTGGTGGTGGTGGGATGGGTTGCAGAGCAGTGGTGGTGACAGGGTGGGTTGCAGGACAGTGGTGGAGGTAGGGTGGGTTGCAGGGCAGTGGTGGTGGGGTGGGATGCAGGGTGGTAAGGTTGGTTGCAGGGAGGTGGTGGTGGTAGGAAGGTTGGTTGCATGGTGGTGGTGGTGGTAGGAAGGTTGGTTGCATGGTGGTGGTGGTGGTAGGAAGGTTGGTTGCATGGTGGTGGTGGTGGTAGGAAGGTTGTTTGCGTGGTGGGGGTGGTACGAAGGTTGGTTGCGTGGTGGTGGTGGTACGAAGGTTGGATGTGTGGTATGGTGAGGATGAGGAGGAAGGAACAAGAAATGAAGAAGAAGGAAAAGAAAGAGAAGAAGGAGCAGGAGGAGGAAAAGAAACGGAAGTGGAAGGAGTGAGGGAAGTTAATACAAAAAAATAACTATTTGAAATACTAAAACACTCAGAAAATAACTCTCAACTGTGTTTTCATTTGTCATATAATGCCGACAAAAGTTATCATTAGTTTAAGCTTGAGAAATTGCTTGTTAATGTAAAATAATAATAATAATAATAATAAAAATAACTAACTGTGAAACCTCTATTAGTAATTCGCATTTAAGATACTTTCACTAACCACAGTTTCTCTCTTAATCTGTCAGTCAAAATACAAACACTTTTTCACAAACTTCTTAATCTCAAAAGTGTTTTGTGAAAGATCAAGGTTAATTCATCAAAAAAAATATCACTCATTTAAATTTGGCATTCATAAATATCTTGTTACTTACTTTCTGTCTTGAATATGATCCTTAAATGCTTTAGAAAAGTTCCCTCTTGCTGGGTCCTAACCGTAACTTCAAGCAATGTTCACCTATCAGTAATTTACAGGAATATATGTTGATTATTAAATAAGGAATTACTTTTTGCTTGCGTTATACACAAACGAAACTCACAATTTATGTATATTCAGTTTGTAATAGTGTGAAAAATGTGCTTTTAGATCTCAACTGATGTATTTAAATATATTTAAAGCCTATACATATATATACTGAGGTGCTGCAATAACTTGATATTCAGAGAATATGACAGGCCTGTAGAAGTGGTTCGTTATTTTCGTAACGTTTGTACTGTATCATATCATTTATAAAAGCTCCAGCACACATGCATTGGCCTTGGACACCTAAAGGCTGCTCGATCTCTGACAGCCTCCCTATTCAGTTCCTTGTCCCTGAGGTCACAGTCATACTATGACCTCATCCCAGGTCTTTTCCAGTCTGCTTCTCTCAACCTTACTTCCTACCTTCATATTTCTCACCTTCCATGCCCAGTTGCAATACAAATGTGGTGCTGGGAAGACACCTTCATGTGATGGGAGATATAACCAGGCTGTGTCTAGTAAAAAGAGCCAGATGCTCACTCACTCACCATTAAGCCTCTGGAATCCTGAGTATCTCATATTTTCTCTGCATAAGCACTTTGTAATTATCAGCTCCATGACTTTTCCATTCCACACCAACACCAATGCAATATCAGCTGGTGTTCTCAGTGCCAAAGATCTCTTATGGCTAAACACACAGACACAGGACAGCCAAAGGACTCTCAATCAAGACAAACACGAACACGTAAACATCATAAACAACCATCATACCCCAACAAGACCTTCACACAGACTGATGATGTTGCCTCCTCCCCCAGCCTCACTATGTACCTCTTCACAATAAGTTAGTTTACTCTTATCTGACAGAATTGGACCAATCCCATGAAACTTAGTCAAACTTAGTTATGAGACAGGAATGAGTCTCCTTGGTTACTAGTTAAACTGACCCTCCAATCTGACTGCACTTTATCAGAGTAAAGTAAATGCATTATGGCCATTAAAACCACCTAAAAAGTTGTACTAGAGCTCTCACTTGACCACTGGCCCAAGTTAATTAAAAGGCATCCTTCATCCAAATGAAATGGGAATGGAATTGCATTAGTGTTTAATTATGCCCTCTTTTTAAATTCATTTTTGTTCCATAAATATTTAATCCTGTACGTACTCACTACCTAGCCACTGCAGCCATTCAAAACCTATAACACTACATGCAGTGCCTCAACATCCCCCTTCCTCCTCTACCCAACACTACACTTCCCTCTTCCTCCTTTACTCAGTATTACACTTCCCTCTTCCTCCTCTACCCAACACTACACTTCCCTCTTCCTCCTCTACTCAACACTACACTTCCCTCTTCCTCCTCTACCTAACACTACACTTCCCTCTTCCTCCTCTAACCTAGACTAAACTTCCCTCTTCCTCCTCTAACCAAGACTACACTTCCCTCTTCCTCCTCTAACCAAGACTACACTTCCCTCTTCCTCCTCTCCCAACACAAAACTTTCACACTTTTCCCCCCCTACCTAAACAACCCCCATTCAGAAGGAACTGTGCTGTGAAAAGCATATGGAATTTCACTGTACAAGTCATCAGCTCTGACCATCTGCACTTTCTTCATTCCACTAATAACTGTGGTAATCATCCACATTTTAACTCTTAAAAAGTCTGAACAATTGGTTGTGATGTTTGTTAGAGAGCTTACAACTTTATACAACATACTCTGCCTAACCTAATATTGCATACTGCACAAAATAATCTGCTCAAATAATATTGCTAATTTCTGAGCTACAATTGGTTCACAGACGATAGGGACCTGACAGGCAAATTAGTTCTTGCAAATGCTTAAGAAAATACAGCAAATGCCTATGTGATTTGACACAGTATATCAAAATAGTTAGTCAATTGGGGCACCTCAGTTTCTTTCCATACAACTTTAAATATCTGAAGGTACAAGGGCACATTTTCCCATCCCATTACAAATAAGAAAAATAAAAATAACATAATAAAGTCATTACTCGTTTTACGATGATTCGGTTTACGATAATTCGCTACAACGATAATAGAAAAGTTCCACCCCAAAATTCAATTTACAATAAATTTCCCGCTATAACGATTTTGCCATCGGAAAGTGCCAGGCACACGCAAGGTGACCGTTGTTTGTCTCAAGCAAGATGGCAGCCACAGCGTGCATTGTTATGGTTCAGGTCCCACCACCCCTTCAAAGCCCTGTCTTTTCAACTTGTTCATGTGTGCCCCTCTGTTATAGTCACCTCAGCCAAACATCATACTACAGTACTGTGGATTTGTGTGCCCAGTGGTAAGGTCAGTGCTAGTGTAGGCTCTAGTGCTATGGTTGGTGCATGCATGGGCCGGATTCCCCTCCCCCTAACCTGTTCCTGTCAGAGGCTGACCACTAAGCACAGGCTTTTCCCACGGCCTCGGGGGGGACGGCTTGGAGATGACTTGGACCAACACAGGAAGGAATGAAGGTGGGTTGTCATGTATGGTTCAGTCTTGGTTAGGTGACTTTGGGATGTTGAGTTGACGTAACCCCCCTTTTATAATGGGTTTCAATCTCCCGATATATGATAAAATCAGCATATGATAAGGTTTGACCTGACGTAACCCCATTGTATAACGAGTAATGACTGTACAATTCAACACGTACATAACTGTAGTCAGTTTGTTTTCACCTGACAAAGCAAGCCAACTTTTTTACTTCGGTACTACATCATGAGTGTATATAATTCTAAAAGCTTAACTCTCTAGTCTGACAGCACTTGGCCATCAACCAAGCTAAGAGGTAATGAACCTGTCAGGTGAAAACTGACCACAGAATAAATCAAGAGAAATAAGCAAGCACCAAAAAACATACCCAAATCAATATATACTGTAAACGTATAGTCAGCCACAGAAAAAAAAAAAAATTAACAGGAAACATGAACTGTATTAACGAGAAATGTTCTTCCTGTAAACAGTAGATGAAGGGAAAATTCTCAACTCATTAATCTGAAATAAATGAAGGGAATCTAGTGGGGATGTTTAATGAAGGGAATCAACTCAGAATGGTTGTTATTCTTGGTTATAAATGAATGGAAACAACTCAAGATGCCCAATAATAGTTAACTAAGGATGATCATTAGTTCTTAATTTCTCAAAGCTATTTAGGCCAGTATTTTTTTTTTTTTTTTAATGCAGCGAACAAACAGAAGGCTTTAAGAAATAATAAACATGAGAGAGACTAATTTGAGATCCGTTAATATTGAAATTCCTGTAAATATTGCGTTTAAAAGACTGGAGGATAGGCAAAGGGAAATAAAGACTAAGGACGACAGTTTCAAAGCTGACTTGTTACCAATTAAATTATTACAAACATGGACTATAGGTGCATATTTCTTCCTGTGGCGGACTGTGCAGTACATCACTATGACATGGCAGTAATAAAATTGCAAAAATAACATATCAATACAAGAAAATAGGCATAAAAATATAACGCAACAAATATCAATATTTCAGGCAGGATAATACTCGTATATGGTATGAAAAACACCTATTGTTACTGTTGGGTAAAAAAGCACTATGGCTTATCAAAGCCCTTTTATCTGCCACATTTATTTATGATCTTTTGGGCTGATAATACAAGCTGTTGTGGTGGTCCCAGGCTCATTTTCATTAATAAGAATCACAGTCAATGCTAGAGAAACTAAATACTGTACCCGAATTTAATGAAAGAAAATGGGCAATATGACCTTCTGCTAAAGAGTTAAGCCCCAAAATTATCCTTACAACACAGATTATCCTCTAATAATCTTTTTCAGCTGTGTGTGTGAATCTTACTACCAGCAGTTTACAGTAATTTGGAAAATGACAAGCATATATCCGTCACAAAATTTCACAGCTCATTTAGTGACATCTCATTCTAGAACCTAGATGATCAGCACCCACATATAAGCTACACAAACAACTGACACTGTTTCACTTCGTCAGGGAGCAATTACTGTACAGTAGGCTACTGTAAAAATGCTAAAACCGATGCTATAGTGGTTCAGAAAAGTGTGGTTTGGTTACAGCACTACTACAGAGGAATACAGGACCACAGCAACAGCAGCCCACAAATACCTGAACCATAATACAGGGCTGCTCATATATATATATATATATATATATATATATATATATATATATATATATGTGTGTGTACTGTATATTGTGTGTTGTTGGCTCAGTCTGCTAGTATGGGGGATGCAGGTATTTTGATGACTTTCAGAAATAGCTACGGGTATTCAATTATGCTTCAGTTAAGGTAAGGGTATCAAATTACCATCTCCTTTGTAAATGCTATTTGAAACAAGACTGTACTGTACTATGGTGTTAGTCATAAAGAAGTGCTATGGAAAGGTTGTTGGGCCACAGGGCTATCTTATTCTGCTAGTGGGGTATGGGAAGTAAATATGCATAAAGAAAAAATCACATGTCTGCATATGTGTGTGTGTGTGTCATATCTCCTTGTGTTATGTTTTTGTGTCAGGTTTTTGTGTGTCATGTTTCCTGGTGTCATATTTCTATGTGTCATGTCTCTGTGGTTGTTCAGTATGTATATGGATTGAGCTATAAGAGATAATAGGTAGGGAAGTGAATATGCTGAGTGCTTTATGAGAGAGAGAAAGGTATGGAAACTTTCTGAACTGTTGCTTGCTGATGATACTGTATTGTTAAATGAGGATCAGTGTTTTTTTTTTTTTTTTTTTTTTTTTTTTTTTTTTAAATGTGTCCGACTCTGGGCATAGGCTTCACAGCCTGCTATCAAGGCCCAGCAGTCCTCCTACATACCATACACCTAGTGTGAGCTGCAAGGCTTGCTGAATGAGTCTGAGGGTGTAAGTAGGAAATGGAATCTAAAAGAGAATGAAGAGAAGAGTAAATCTATGGTTTTGAGGGAAAAGAAGTCACAACATCACAGTAAGACTGGACGGTGGGGACATCGAGAATGAGAGTGTATCCAAGTACAGTACTTTAGTATTGTGATGAGCGAGGATGGAAGGAAGTAGTGTGATAGGTAAGGATGGAAGTAGTGTGATGAGTTAGGATGGTTGTGACTGAAAAGGTACAGCAAGGTAGAAACGTTGCTGGATCATTGAAAGCTGTGATAAGAAATAGGGAAATGTGCATGGCAGTGAAGCTTGGCTTCTGTTGGAAGGACACAAATCAAGAGGGAGAGCAGTACAAATGAAGTAGGATTGTTTGGAGTTTAATGAACAGACAAAGACAAATGAATAAGGAAGTGTTGTGGTACTGTTAGCAGAAATATTTTGAGATGGTTTGGCCATGTAGAGAGAATGCAGAATGAAAGACTGACTAGAAGTGTGTATGTGTGAGGTGGCAGGGGAGAGGAGGAGGGAGAGACTAAGGTTGACATGGAAGAATGTTGTGGGAAGATACAAGGGAGGGGAGTGTGAGTTGGAGAAAGGCAAGTCAAATGGCAGAAGACAGAGTGATGCGATGTTACCGTAATTTGTTTGTGGCCTCCCCTTATGAGACTGAGGTGTCGGCATTAGACATATAAAAGTCAGAGGAGGGGAAAAATTTCTCCTTACTCATAATGAGTGAACTTTATGCAATTACTGGAAGCAAATGCAAGAGGAGATATTTGATCACCTTATAAAAAATAATGCAAACAATGGATGCAAACAAGCAATCACAATAAAGTAAGGAAGGGTTATGGGAAATAGAAAATGATGTACAGTACGCATTGGTAGTGCTGACTAAGCCGCCCACCATATCAGTCATCATCATAATCATTATAATAACGTCAGTCATCATATTATACTCATCATTGCAATCATCATCATCATGATCATCGTCCTAACCTCTTCTTCCCACCTAAGGACGGGGTTAGGTATAGTCCAAAAAGAAAGAATAAAACACACGTAATCAGACATGTTACATATGAACCACCCTGTACTTTGAGCATCTGTGGCATATATCCAGGACTTAGCTACTGCATCTGTTTGTGATGTACAGGCATGTGCAAAAGTATGCCAACAATATCCTACCACACTTGTTACTAACCTTACTCAAACTTTTAGCACATTTAAAAAAGTATATCCAATTTCTATTTGATGTTAAGAATACCGTAATTGCTTTTCCTGCCGCACACACTTTGATGGAACGATAAAGTTAACTACAGACAAGGGGGAACTGACAGGGCTGAGGTTTGTGTACAAAGAGATTTGTCAAAATCGCAGGGTCAGTTGGTGTGGGTGACTGAAACAGAAAACACAGCAGGTACATCCAAAAGTTCAGGGAATAATCTCAAGCACAGATAACGCTGAAGGGAAATTTGCATGAAAAAGTATATTGGTAAGTGGAGGTTTTTGGAAAATTGATCATCTGATTTGGGAGCTTACAATATGTACCAGTACAGTATGCTAATCATAACCATTTGAACTGAAACAACTGGGCAAACCACAGGCTATAAAAAAATATGTCCGCTGCACATCTTGCAAGCACAGCACAAAATAATAATAATAATATAATAATAATATTAATAATAATCAGTCAGTAATCACAAGCATGATTCACTGGGGTGTCTCATAGGTGGCATAGGAGGCTTGCCAAGAAATTATGTTAGGAAATCACCACAGCCACAAAGAAGACTAGCCACTTTCACTGAACTAACACCAGATAGTGGTCAACTGGGGGAAATACTGTACTAGCTGTCAAAGGCATAAAAAATAACATGGGGAACATTTCTATCTAAAAATTCTAACAGTATCTAGCTAACACCTATAACGATCTATCCACTACCTATGTGCATCTGTGTCATGTTTATCTATCAGTCTGTGCCCTTATTATCGATGTGTATGTGTAATGTTTTTCTATCTGCATGTGTACTTTTTTCTATCTGCATGTGTACTTATCTATATGTCTATCAACTTGAAATAATGTCGAGTGATGCAAGAGCTTTGCAAGGAGACATGCTAATCATGAAGAAGTGCAATGGAAAGGTTTCAAGACTATCTGCTACTGGTATACCTGGGGAATTTGCTTAGTATACTCTTTTTACTCTAACCTAGCATAAAATTACCTTCTCAGCAATAGTTTTAGTTTATCAGATAGAATAATGCTAGTCATGAAAAAGAGTAATGGGAAGGATGTAGACCTGCAGACTAATCTAATAAATACATAGGTTATAAACTAAAGATCATAGTCATCCTTAGACCCCCAAGAATCACTTAGTAAAAAAAAAAAAAATCTGGTGTTAGATGGAATAAAGCAGTTGCTCTCCCACTTACAAACATTATTTTGAGCTATGAACTTTTGCTGTTGACAAGATTAACGATTTACTAGCTTGAGATTTTATTAGGCCTTGTGGTTTATTTTACTGCTTAGCAGTCAACCTGATAGTGCCAAGAAATGATTCCTGGCACTGCATCATCATCATCACTATGGTCCATTAGCAAGTAAAATGAGTACCTACATGAAGTAACTGAACTTGAATACCCCAGTGTTGGAATGATCTGGTTATGGTCTTATGGAGTCTGGCACTGCCACTGATCACAATTATCATCATCATCAACCCTAAGTCCTTTTCCCACCTAAGGATGGGGTGTGGAATTCTCAAGAAAACTTTCCTAAGTAGGGGAGCAACTGTAAACATGTTCACATCAGCTTGGCTTAAAAGTGATTTGGAAAGGATGCAGAGCCACGGTATTGCTATTCTTGTCTTACTCTGCTTCTGAGTTACGGGAATTAGGCCACCAAAGAACAAAAACCTCTGCCAGGTCAAGGTGGACAAACCAGATAATGTGCAACTCACATATTTCAGGAGTGTGGTAGTAGCCCAGCGGCAGCAGTGACAGCATATCGTAGCAGTGGCAGCACCACCACCAACCACAGCAGTGCAATTAGTGCAGGGGTCCACTGAAAATATGACAAGTTTTTAGGAGATATCTCAGGTACATTGATGATTTAACCCTTTCTCTGTGGAGGAGTTCAGTACCCCCCCAGTATTAGTTCTGGAGAGGGACATATTCATGTGGTGGCACCAACAGGACTGAAGGGTGGAGCTATCTATCTCTATTGCCAGACGCCTTAATCCCGTAAGGGGTGGCTACAAACAAATCTCCTCCATGTCACCCTGTCCAACACCATTTCACTGTCCTGCTTCCAGCTCACATCCCCCTCTCTCATATACCTCTCCACTCCATCCCTCCATCTCATCCTTGGCCATCCCCTCCCTCTCCCCCCTTCCACCTCACCCACCTACACTCTCCTCATCAGTCTCTCACTCTCCATCCTTTCCACGTGGCCAAACCACCTCAGTGTGTTTCTCCTAACGCTTCCTATCACATGCACATCCACACCACAACGCTCCTTCACTTCCTCATTTGTCAGTCTGTTTCTCCATGTGACTCCACATGCTCCTCTCAGATAACTCATTTCCATTGCTCTCACTCTTGACTTCTGTCCCCCCAACAAAGTCCAGGCTTCACTTCCATACATTAGAGTTGGTATCACAATACTGTCATGTAGCAACTTTTTCACTTCCGTGCTCACTTCCCTGTTTCTTATCTCTGCTTTCAAGGAACCTGCAACCTTTCTTCCTTGTTGTACCCTTTCAAGCACTTCACCCTCTAAACTTCAATCCTTACTCATCACACTACCCAAGTACTGTACCTAAAAGCATTCACATTTTCCATTTCCTTCTCATCCAACTTCACTGTACATTCACTGACTTCACTTCTCTTGAAGACCTTAACTTTACTCTTCCCTACATTCACCTTTAGATTCCGTTTCTTACATTCCCAGACTCATCCACCAAGCCTTGCAGCTCCCCTTCATCTTCACTTAACAACACAGTATCATTTGCAAACAGCAGTACAGGGAGTTTCCAAACACTGCCCTCTCTCACTAGGGCTGCTCCAACATCCACTGCCCTACCTTGCATCTCTTTTATAATCACATCCATATACAGATCGAACAACCATGTAGACATGACACATCCCTGTTTCAATCCAACCTTCATTTAGAAGAATTCACTTCAGTTCACTGTCCACATGCACTGCAGCCTTAGCACCCTCATACATACTCTTCACGGCCTTCAGCAACTTCCCATCTACTCCATATATTCTTAATACTTTCCACAATCCTTGTCTATCCACCCTGTCATATGCTTTCTCCAAATCCATGAAGGCTGTATACAACTTCTTTCCCTTCTCATGAAACTTTTCCACTAAAGATCTAAGAATGAATATCTGATCTACACATCCACTTCCCTTCCTAAAACCTCCCTGTTCTTCTCCAACTAATTACTCTGTTACTTCCCTAACGCTGTCAATACATATCCTACCATATACTTTTCCTATTACACTAAGAGGACAAATGCCTCTATGATTACCACACACTTCCTCTTCCCCTTTTCCTTTGTACAGGGGAATAATTGTACCTGACTTTCAGTCCTCCGGGACTCTACCTTCCTCCCAGGCCATTCTGCACATGTTCCACATCCTTTCTACTACTCTCTGTCCCCCGTACTTCAGCCTTTCACCACACACTCCATCAATTCCTGGGGCTTTCCCAATTTTAACTTTCTTCAGTGCTTCCACAACTTCCATCCTACTGATTTCTTCCTCTCTTCTCACATCCCTCCGTCTCCCAGCCATTCCCCAGCCACTTATACTCGCATTACTGTCATTCTCTTTGTTCAACAACTCTTTAAAGTGTTCTCTCCATCTGCTCACTTTTCTCCCTTCTCTACTAGTAATCTTCCATTTTTATCTTTCACTCCCCAACTAACTACTTTGGCACCCTGTCTAACTCTCTGTACCTCTTTCCAGAACATTTTCTTACATTCCCTGCACTTTACACTCAGATTCCTTCCAAATTCCTCATCCACTCTCTACTTATTCCCTCTTACTAATCTTTTCACCTCTCTCTTCATCTCTACATATAACTCCCTCTTCCGTCTCTCAACTTCTTCCACGCCCCTGTTTCTCATCCACTCACTATACTGTATGCTTTCTTCTTTTGTGCCACAGCCTTTCTCACCTCTTCATTCCACCATGCTGTTCCCTGCACCCCCTTTCGTCTTCTCTTCACCCACACACCACCTCACATGTTGCACAGATTTCTTCTGTGAATATTTTGCACACACCTTCCACGTCCCCCATCTGCTTCAATCCATATTTAGCCAATCGCTCCTCCACTTCCCTCTTATATTCTGACTTTTTTCCATCCTCTTGCAAGCCTTCCACTCTCCGTCATGAACTACTTCCTCCTGTCCATCCCTTCTTCTGTTTCTCCATTTCCTTTGGACTCTGATTCTGACCACCACCAAGTGATGGTCAGAAAGTCCACTCCTCCAGCCTCTATATACTCTTGCATTCGTTACACACCTCATCCTTTTATCCACACACACATAATCAATCATTGCCTTCCGTTCATTCAGTTCACCACCCACCCTTCTCATCACACCCCACGTATACCTATGGATCATTTTGTGCCTAAAGAGGGTATTGACTATCACCAACCCCCTCCCGGCACAAATGTCCACTAAAGCACTGCCATTCTCATCCATCTTTGCAGGCACACCCCACTCACCAATTACTCCATCCACCTTCACATTTCCTACTTTTCCATTCATATCTCCAATCAAAAACACTCTCTTATTCCTTTCAAACTTTTCCATGCATGCTTCCACATTTGTCCAAAACTCTTCTCTCACCCTGCTTGCACGATCTTGCATTGGCACATACATGCATACAATCGCCCACATTTGTCGTCCAACTTTCAGTCTTACCCACACAATCCTTGAGCCAACTGATCCATACTCTCTTATATTCTCCTTCTATCTGTTACTTACAACAATACACACTCCTTCTCTTGCCCTGTCATTCTCATCTACTCCCGCACATACACCCCATCCATACTCCCATTCTCTCACATCTCACCTCTCCATTTAGTTTCAGTTAATCTACACACATCCACTTTCACACACACAAGCACCTGGACAAAACTCTCTCTCTGTCACCTCATCATTCGCACCCCTTTCATTCCAAGTAGCTATCCATACCATGTCCTTTGTTCAGTCCCTAGTCATAACCTTTTGGTCAGTCCTGGTCCGAGGCTTCTTGTTTTTATTTTTATTTAGTTGCTTTCCAGGGAGGGGCACTAACCCTCCACCAACCCACTTACTGTCACGTAAGGAACACGTGTTGATTGGATATAACGTTACCACCCAACGTTGTAAATGCTTTCCAAGTTTACAGGAAATCATGTAGCTTGCCACTCATTGTGGAGCTACCCTTAAGACAGAGTACCACTACACAAAGTGGGTGGATGATGAGAGCCTCCATCTACTTCCTGCTTATATTAACATTTCGCAGTCCCATCCATATCCCCCAAAAGGAGACTGGAGAAATACAAAAGGGTAGTTCCTAAGCCCCAGGTCCTTAAACTCCTCGTGGGGTTGTAAAAGGTTGGCTGATGTGTGGATGGGTGGGTAATCTTGCAGTACACACAACTCGCTATCATGTGCCATTTGCTTATCATTAGAACATCGGTATGTGTCAGAATCTGGAGTGCCAATTTTATAAAAGAGAAAGGGTTCTCACTGCCAATGTTAGAATGATAATGGCACACAGGAGGATGAGTCTTTTTGGTAACAAGCACTTGGCTCATATTTCTGACAACCGTGTGACACACATAAAAGAGTATGAGAAGGAAGGGTACTTTGTCATTCAGGGAGGACTGAGAAATATGAAAGACAGAACACAATCCTGGCAAGGACTGCCTGTGAACTTTTGGGCATAGTAATACCAACGGAACTCAAACTGCCATCTTCCCCCAGGATCTGACACACACACACACACACACACACACACACACACACACAAAACATATACAGTACCAAGGACTTTCAGATTATTCAGCCCCAATTCCTTACCTTGGTTCCTGTAGTCCGTGATTCCCCGGGTGGCATCACTCGATCAAAAACCTCCAGCCACCTCTTGAAAATTGAATATATGCAAGGCCGTCATCCCAACTGAGGCATTTTGACTAACAGACCACCAGGCACCTGAAACAAAGTCATGCATGAAAACACCCTGATCCATGAGAGCAAGAAAACTGCACTGTGAGATGAATATATGTACAGTATGTAAACCAGTATCATCATCAACAGCTTGTTTCCCACCAATGAATACAGTAAGGTGGGATTCAGAGAGCAAGAGAAACACATATACACACTGTGATAAGGTTCATTGGGCAACAAGAACACACACATTCACAGTGAGTGGGTTCAGAGGGCAAGAAAAACACACACACTGTGGTAGGGTTCAAAGACACACACACACAGTGAGGATGGGTTCAAAGAGCAAGAAAAACACACACACTGCAGTAGGGTTCAAAGAGCAACAAAAACATTCACAGTAGGGCTAGGTTCAAAGAGCAAGGAAAACACATGTATACAGTGAGGCTGGGTTCAAAGCAGGGGTGTACCTAGAGATTTGGGGGCCCGGGGGGCTAGGTTCTTCGCGAGGCCCCCCTCCAGGAGGGGGGCCCCGCAAAGAACCTAGCCCCCCTAATTCTCAAAACTTATCTAATATCTCAGCCGGGATTGTTGGGATGATAAGTATATATATTTTTGAATATTAATAAAAAAAGCTTATAAATTTTTAAGGCTTTGGGCCCCCTCCCCTCAATGGGGGGCCGTTTCAAGCAGCCCCCCCCCCCTGCCCTATTCTCAGGTACGCCACTAGTTCAAAAAGCAAGGAAAACACATATATCCCATAAATATTATATAGTATATGCAATCCTCACTGTAAATTAAGGACATTTCCAAAATATCACAAACTTCTTTCACATAACTGATACTGTAGAATCAGAGAATGTGGCAGATCTTTATGGGCAGGAGTGGATTCGTTAATAAGTAAGTTTTCTGAAATTTCCAGCTGATTTAACATGTGATCATTAAAAAGTAGCTAATAACAAGGATTAGTGTCTATGGGTGCGACATTGGGCAGTAACAGAAGACAGGTAGATAGATTGATAGATATAGTAAACAGGACTTTGATAAACTGGGTTTGTTAAATTGGTGATTAAATGTCCTTTTCTGATTTTTTAATTGTGTTTTCTGACTGTTTCTTGTTAATATCGTTTTCCTGATGATTAGCTATACTTAAAAAAAAAAAAAAAAAATCGATAATGGAGCCTATATTTTCTAATGAACATTACGTATGGTTAGGTTAGGCTAACCTGGATTAATTAAATGAGGTAAGGTTAGATCAGGATATTCCTTGGTATTAAAATTATCGTAGTACAAAAAAAAAAAAAAAAAATCAAACAGCCACATATTGTGCTGAGACCCTAACATAGAAATAATAAAGTTCATATTCCTACTGTGCACAGCTTTCACAGATGGGTTAAGTTCTGTATGTTTAATTCTATTACAAGATAAATTAAGAAAATAAAATAATATAGGGACAATCTGCAGGAGTTCCCTTTAACAAAAAAGTTTACAACAGGGATTTTTCATACTTGTAAATTCATTTTCGACACCCAGATCCTGTGGAAATATCCTTTATGGTATTAAAGATTGTTCAGTTCACTCATGACACTCAAACATGGAAGATCACTGGCTAAATGAATCATAAGGTCTATCGGCTTTTTCTGGCAAGTGACCATAACAACAGCCCTCCATTTAACAAGAAAAGCTAATATGTCTAAGGATTTTTGCGTGTAATTAAATCCATGGCGCCTGTAGAAAAACCTGTGAATAAATATTCAAGCCACGTACCTCCTATGACCCATAAAATAGAAGATTAGTTAACGAATAACCTCGTTCATGACCCGCCCATCTTTAAATATTAAATGCCAGAGGAAGGAGTGTTACCAATGCTGCTAGACCGACCTGTTCTCAAACCCTGCTAGAATTAATAGCAAAAATCTCTAGCATATCGCAAAAACATGATATAATCTACGGAATACTGATAAATATGGAGAAAATTTCTAGAATATTGGATGATATCTTCCACCTAAACGTTAGTATAATTGCTAAATAGGAGTAGAGCAAAAAACACTAGATTGACGCTAAATACAGTACTCTCAAGAAAAAGACCTGCAATCACGGAAAAAGATTGCCAGAGCTTCACAGTAATATAGAAAAAACCTACAACTCTTGCATCTAGACGCAAAAATTGACGCTAAATAGAATATCACATCGAGTAGAAAAATGGTTAACTTTGGTAATACGAATCCCTGGCACCAAAACTCGAAATGATCTCGGTAAATTCTGCATAAAACGGCTTCTTACCTTGATTATTGTTTTTTCTGTTAGACCTATCAACCAAAAAATAATATTATCTTGTAGAATAAATTGTTTACGTATTCTGTAAAACATTATTTTGACATCTTACGATGATTGTTGTACTTTTATTCGTCCTGTATCAGGTTTGAGTAATCACTGGAACTGAAACGTCGGGATGGGTGACGTGTTGTTGCTGGTGAGTAGTCTTTATTTGTTTCTTTTCTTTTTTTCCTTCCTGTCATATTTTACGTGAAATATGCAGAGTATGCCGTGTAATTAAAGACTCGAGATTGGTTGGAACGCACAAAATAAAGTTTTTAAAGAGTAATTTTAAGTGAAAGGTTAAATTTCTTTCGCTGGTAATGGTGTTGAAAATGTTGGTTCACAATGATGTGTTATATTTTACTAAGCTGCATTAGTTTTTCATCCGTGCTACCCTCAGACAACATTGCCCACCCTTGTGAGTGATATCAAATTGTGAGGAAGTTAAGGGCGGTTGTTTAACATTATGTATGGCCTTTCAAGAATTTAGAATTTTCTGGGGGTAGCATAAAAAAAAAAAAAAAAATGGATTGAGGTGTTTGAGGTAAGGTAGACCTATAAATCTATATACAGCACTTAAATTATTAGAAAACCATAAAACTGGATTATAGATATTAGTATGTATGGTATGGTATGTTTTGAGAAATTTGACCATCAGGTCGTTTGCAAATCACTAGTTTCATAGTTTTTGACCTGCTAACCCCATTAATTAGGAATTTGGGGGGACGATTTTCAAAGTAAAAATCGATCTATACATTATAATCATGAAATAAACATATTTTGATCTGAAATAAAACCAGATATTGCACAATTAAAAAAACAGAAAACCATAATGTCTAACCTAACAAGATGGAAATAAATGAATTACAAGTCATTTTTTACCCAACTTTTATTTCTTACTTTTCAGGAAGCTTGGGACAATCATATTATGCAGTTTTCCTCACTTTAGATAAATATATGTTTTTTAAAGCTTTCAGGGTACTTTGGTAGTGATATCAATTTTGTTTTTAATCCTTTACTTTTTTTTTTTTATGGTACTTTTCAGGGAGACTTGGGACTGTATTATTTTGCAGTTTTCTCCAGTTTTTTCTTTATTAAAGTCCTTACTGTTTTGTTTTTTGTTCTGTTATTGAAGGCTCCAACATACTTGTGTGCACTGGCCTCGGTCACCTATTGGCAGCTGTCTGTGCGGCTCGATCTCTTTCAGCTTCCCTATTGAGCCCTGTATCCGAGGTCACACTCATTGACCTCGTCCCAGGTCTTTTTCAGTCTGCCTCTCACAACCTTACCGCTAACATTAACACTTCTCACTTTCTGCACCCAATTATCATCCCCCATCCTCTCCACATCACCAAACTATCTCATTCTACCTCTCTTCATCATGACACCAATACACTCCAGTCCCACTCTACCTCTCAACTCCATCATGAACCTAGTCCCCCAGTCCTCACACTCAGGGACGCACTGAACATCCATATAATCATTATAATTTCTGTATGTTTGAGTCTGGGAATATCCTCTTCCTTTACTGCTCAGGTCTCACTACCATACAGCATCACACTCCTAACACATACTGCATACAAAGATCCCAGAATACAGAAGGAGAGCCCTGTCAGTGTCAGGAGAGGCAACATATCCCTGAACTTCTTCCACTCACTCCTCACTCTAGCCACAGAACTTGCTGCAGCCCCACCTTCAGCACATAACATGTTTCTCAAATAACGAAACTGTTCCTTACTCGAAAGAGCCTCACCAGAAAGTTCAATCCTTTATGCCTGACACTCTCCACATGATCTCACCAACATACTGCACACATGAAATCACCATTATCTCTCAGTCTACCTCTACCACTACATCTCTCATGCGCCCACATATTACAAACACTGCACAAGATGGAATTATTTCCCACACCCTTGTGGCATATCACACATGGTTACTCTTCCTCTTTGATGTTTTATTTATTATTATTATTATTTTTTTTTTTTGTCAGTGTGTTTTCAAGTTTTGATGCTTCTTAACCCTTTAACCGCGGGCATTGTTTTGACCCGACTGGCCCCCCCCTGCGGGGGTTGCAGCCAAAATGTAAACAAATTTTAAACCTTTATAACTCTGCACAGAATAAATCTAGAACGAAAAATAAGGTACCATTAGAAAGTACTAACCTTCGGCTTTGCAATGATGTAGGTTTCATGATATTGTTGACTATCACTGGACGGGCAGTGCCATTAGAAGTGAGCGATCCAAAATCACTATTTTTCGCCTCACACACCATTACCAAATGGCAACCTCACTCTGATAATAATACTATAAACATATTTGAACACTGCACATACAATAAACACCCACTCTGTGTTCACTGAGGCAGGTAAAAGGCACTGTAATTGCCGGCACTTCACTGCCACATCAGCGCCATTGTCACTCACAAAGCTGGACAGATACTGATGCGAGTTTGGGCAGGGGTGGGTTGGGGGGCCCGGGGGGTGGGAGGTGGGGGCCTGGGGGGTGGGAGGAAGGAGGTGGGGGTCGGCTGGAGTGAAAGAACTTAATAGCTACTCTCCCTTGAAACAATTGGCACGCGGAAAAAACGCACGGTATTCAAAATATTCACAAACATTCCAGAATGACACCTGCGGTTTGGTCCAGTTTTTGCAATGTCATTCTGGAATGACACCCATGGTTAAGGGGTTAAGGTGGTGTCACACAGGGCCAAAAGTTGCTAACGTGCGAGCAGCTTTTGCGGGGCGAAACGGCTAGCAAAGTCGAGTTGCTGTGGCATGTGTGTGTTTTTGCGAGCAAAAACGACGAGCAGTGTCATCTGCCTTGGCGCCTCATGGTCATTTGTAAACAAACCGACGTGGAGTACTGTACCCACTCCCTTTTCCTCAGTTTCTGCAACCACCTCTTGTACTTAAGCAACTCCAGAGCAACAAGGCAGTATAATAGAGGTTTCCTTGCTGCAGGATCTATATGGAATATTGGTCACAATCTGATTTCCACCTACTGTTTGGAAGCAAAACAGCCTCTGTGGCTGAGTGTCTGTATTTGTTTCATGTCATAAGAAATAGAAATGAATAAAAACCATAAGAATTAAATTATATTTACAATTTTAGTTAAAGTTTCCTTCTGTGAATAACAGAATATTTTCTCACCAGTTACAAAGTTAATACAGTATAGGCTTCTTTGAGTTCTAATCCTACGAATAAGCTGTGAGTGAAAATTGTTATGCATTTCGCCTTGCAAGCAAAATATTGCTCACTGTGGGTCAGTTTGGCTAGCGGCTCGCATATTAGCCACTTTTGTCCTTGTGTGACCTTCCTTTATAATTTTTTATAAGTAGTGCATGGTGTTTAAATATTGGTCTTTGTTTACAGTCACAGTAGTGCCAAAAACAGACAGCCGCCATCCTTAAACACTATTTTAGTACGGTACTGAATTGTCCTCATTAGTGTTGGTTTATCTAAACCTAACCCAGATTATCTTAACTTATCCTCATTTATTCTACCCTACCCATATCTAACCTAATTTGTTCTAACCTAACAACCTTTCATAACTAACCTAATTTATCATACCCTAACCTTTCATAACTTACCTAATTGATCCTAACCTGAGCATGTTTAATTTCCTTTATCCTAACATGGAAAACTATTTCATTGGGAAACAAACATCACTCTGAGAGAGAGATGGGAATGGGTATTGCGTAAATAGCACTCCACAAGAAACACATACAGATTTACCTTGATATATGATACCCCTAGATGTGATACCTCAGCGTAACGATGGGGTAGAAATACCACCATACCATACCCTGCCTAACGATGGCCAAACCCTGGTTTAACGATTTTTTTTTTTTTTTTTTTTTTTTTAAGACAAAAAAAATTGTGTTCAGGTTGATTTATAAACTGTTTTTAGACTTAGATTAATGTGTTTTAGCCGTAGATAGGGTGAACATTGTCATTTTGGGGTACAGTTTACTACCGGTAAGTTTGATTTTTCCCAGACATTTGACGATTTTCAGATTTTATTTGTTGGTTTTAGTGAGTTATTTACAGGTGTTAGGCTTAGGTTAGCTTCTTTTACAGCTGTTAGGCCATTTAAATTGGCTTTAAACTTGTTTTTGGTCTAATTTGGGTGGCTTTTGGACTTGGTTGGGGGGGGGGGGGAACCCATGGCTGATAAATGCATCCCATTACTGTACATGTTAAATCTACTCCAATATATGATATCCCGCCTGACGATGGGGTTTTACTTAACCAATTTCATTGTTAAACCGGGGTATACCTGTAGTGGTATCTTCTGTGGTGTGGGGAAGGACGAGTTGGCTAAATTGGGGTACTTGTAACGTTTGGAGTAGGAAATAGGTAAATGGTGCAGGGCAAATACAGTGCTGATAACACAGGTAGAACTGTCCCCGCAACACACAAGAAATCACTCAACATAGTGGAAGTTGTCGTTTTCATTTTTGAAGGCTCCAACATGCTTGTATGCGTTGGCCTTGATCACCTAATGGCGGCTTTCCATGCAGCATGATCTGTTGCAGCCTCCCTGTTCAGTCCCTAAACCCTGAGGTCACAATGACCTCGTCCCATGTCTTTCTGGGTCAACCTCTCACAACCCCACCCCCAATATTAACACTTTTCACCTTCTGCACCCAGTTATCATCCCCCATCCTCTCCACATGCCCAAACCATCTCAATCTACCTCTCTTCATCACAACACCAATACACTCCAGGCCCATCCTACCCCTCAACTCTTCCATCGTAAACCCAGCCTCCCCAGGCCTTGCACGCAGTGATGCACTGCACATCCACCTAATCATTGGAGTGTTAATCTGTATAAATGGTAGGTCAGCCTGTTTTTGGTTGAAACTGGTCCTTCCAAAGACTACTGCCATCCCTATAAAAAAAATCACATGCAGTAATTTGAGTACCAAATGTTAATTCAGATAGTGTCACCAAATGAGGAGAGAGACCCATATAGTTTTTTTTTTTTTTTTTTTTTTTTTTCCCCTTCCCCAGGAAAAAAATTCACATCATAAAAGGATTTCCTGGGTACCCGGTGTCTTGATTTTTCCCTGAGTCTCAGGGCTGGAATTGACCACTTCCAAAGTTTTGAACTACAAAGTTCATTATATCTTATCTCTCCATCTATTTTTTGCTAGACATCTTTATCTCGTAATGAGTGGCCACAAACAAATTGCCTCCACGTCGTTCTGTCCACTGTCATTTGGTTTCCCTTCTACCAATGCACACACCCCTCCATCTCAACCTGTTTCCCCCTCATCTCCCCCTCCACCTCGCTCACACACTTTTCTAGTCAGTTTCTCCGCCAGATATGATTGGTAATATTAAATATCAACATTTATATTAAAAACTGACACTGATAATTTCATAGTGTTAGCAGAAGTAATGTTGTAAAAAGATATCGTTTGAAAATAGGTGGGGGAGCTCACCATCCACTCACTCGATGTAGTGCTTCTGTCGGGTGTCTGCCCTTTCCTCTCCACCATCTTTCTTTCCTTCATTCTTTCCTTGTCCTTCTGTCTGCGGGTGACGGTTTATATCCAAGGGGTGGTTGGGGTTGATTGCTCATGTATTGCCACTCAGGCATGAATAAGGCTGGTCACTTTCATCTTAAATATCGGGACCAAGTGCCTAACCCTGGGCTCCTACGCTCCTCATGGGGCAGTGTACGATTGGATGATGGATGGATGGAAAATAGGAGATATTTTTAAGTACAGCATAGGTCAATGCGCCTTTGTATTACTGAGGATGTGCTTAAGAAAAAAAACTGCAACGATTTTCATATACTGTATATCAAGTGAATTATAATGGGTCCAATCGGGATATGTTTTTGTCTAAAGGGTCACTCACTCTGTGAAGTCTAAAAACAAGTTTGGAACCCATCTAAACTGGTATAGTCAGTCCTCCGCTAATGCGGGTATTTGCTTCCACACCGACCTCACGTTAGGCAAATATCGCGTTAGAGGGACTTTTGAAAACCCCTATTTCCTTCCACACCCCTGCCCAAAGTCCACTTTTTCCCCTCGTGGTGCAAAATTTTTTTTATACCTCCCAATTTAAACCTAAAAGCATTAATATGATTATAAAATATACATTAGGTCAGTAGGACTTTTTTATTTATTGTACCTTATTTGAGGAGAAGAGCAGACACACGTTGCCAGAGATGAGGTAGAGGGGGAGAACATGAGGCAGGCTGAGGAGGATGGTGTGAGTAGGAGTGGGCTGGGAGGGGGAGGTGGGAGGGAGGTAGGGGGGTTCTGATTGGTTGGGTGGCTGGGAGAGCGAAAAAGGCAAAGCGTGATTGGCGGGCAATGACGTCAAGTATTGTGAGGCTGCACGACTCACACCGCGTCACAGCCTGCCCAGTTCAAATTACCGCGTTACGCTGACAGTGCCTGCGTTAGAATGTTTATTTCTGTCCATAAAATCGTACCGCGTTAGAGCAATATCGCGCTACAGCAAACCGCGTTAGGAGAGGACTGACTATTTTTTTTCACTTTGCTTGCTGCTTACCACCAGAAATAAGTATAAAAGGTAGTTTCTGTGGGATGTACAGATATGTTAGAGTACATTATGTTGTCCCAGCAGCTGGCAGCACAGCCAGTCCTGCTATAAATTCAAATTGAGTGTGTTGACTGTCCATCCTCAGGAGAGCTGGAGAGCAAGATGTCACTTCAGTAAGCCCAAGAGTTATGCAGTCATTTCTTTCCTGTCTCTCAGTTTCTATCTCACCTAAGCTGGTAGTACATTAGACCCTTCCTGTATCAAACCTTGACTTATGAAACTAGCATTATTCCTGTTTTTGTTTTTTTGCCCCTATGTTCATTTGGATATGACCCTAGTAGGCTGCAGGCTGTAGTTGTCCTGTAGTGTACCAACTTCATTATGGTGGATAGGAGAGAATACAGGGACATGCATACAACAGGGCACTGAAGCTGCTCAGTTAAATCACTGACACCGCAGTTAGATCACTGACACTGTGTCAAGGCGTCCTGACCCACTAGTTTATTTATACATACTGTATATACAGTACAGTAATTACTCGGTTGTCCAGTAATTACTCGGTTGTCCGTACAGTCCATATCCGCTCATGTTCTGTATCTGTTCATTAGGCCTTGGCTGTACTGTATTGTTACTGTAACTGGATATATTTGTGTAACCATTCATAAAAGCCCTGGCTTCGGCAGCCGGCCTGCCGCCAACGGAGTAAAAAAAAATTCGTTCCGTGGCTCACCGACTTCTGTGTCCACGTATGGGTAATAGACACTAACCCACAAGGTGAGTGAAAATGGCTTTGCGGATCCCAAACGTATGGTTGAAATCACCCGGCCATCCTGATCAATGGAAACATACTGGCTGCGTGCGAGGAAATCAGACTTAAACCACAAGCTGAGTGAGAATGGCTGTACAGGTCCCTACCAAATGGTGGAACTCCCCCGGCCACCCCGATCACCAATAACATTCCAGAGGTGCTTGAGGAAGATGGAGTGTAACCCTCAAGATGAGAGAGAATGGCTGTACGGGTCCTTATCATATGGTCGAAATACCCCCAGTCGCCTGGATTAGTCAGAAACTCCCGGCCACACACGGCCATCCGCTCCCTTATCGAGTGGTCAGAGTCGCGCTGCCCTCCGGATTACTCGGTCACTCCTTAGGTCTGTGATATACGGGGACCCAGTGTTTCTGCCATGTTGCTACACTTGCCTGGGCGAGCAAAAAGGGTCCATGCGCTTGTAGGTGAGTGTGCTGCTTTTTGCTTGCATGCTCAAAGCCAAGCTTGGGTACAGACATGGCAATGCTGTACACTCCCAAGCACTACCGCACCTCAGTTCCCGCCTTTGTCTCTCTGCGTGTGGATGTGCTTGGCTTAGGTTAAGCAATGGCAGCTTCCATTGAAGCATTTGTGTTGTGCCCTACCTTCTGCAGGCCTTAATTCTCTCTGTGGTGTTCCCGTATGTGTGATGATGGCCCCATCACCACCCGAGAAACGCAAGAGGAGGATTTTGACTCTGGAGAAGATGCCTGAAATACCATATTGGCCAAGGTTGACATGACCTGGCCAACTTCATGCATTCTGCGTGAATTTGACCTGCCCTGCTCAACCTTTTCTGATACCAAGATATAACAGAAACTGTGTCAGTACGGACAGGACCATGGGGATACCACCCGAAAAGGTGACCAGAAGGTGATGTCCCAGCCCGCTACGCCATCATTGTCCAGTTGGCTTTGGTTCGGTTTCTCCAGCAACAGGGTGCCGGCATGCTTGTACGTGGGACTGAGTTGAAAGCTGCAGCCGAGTAGTTTGCATGTCTGTCCAACTTATATGACTTCAAGGCATCCGAGGGTTGGCTCATCCGGTTCAAACTTCGAATTGGACTTACTGGCCGTAAGACACATGGCAAGGGTTTGGATGTGACAGTGGATGATAGCCATTTTGCCAGAAAGTGCAGCGCCTGACCAAGAAGGAGGGCTTTGTTCTTGGTCAGGTGTACAGTGCTGACGAAACTGGCCTATTCTTCCGCTGAGCCCACCAACACCCAGGCAGAAGAGATGGAGAAGACTGTGCATGGTCAGAAGTTGTCCAGACAGTATGTCTCGGTGTTGTGTTGTGCCAATGCCAACTGGATGCACCTCCTCAAACCCATTGTTGGTGGATATGCAAAACAGCCACATTGTGGGTTGATGGATAGCCTGCCTGTTGTGTGGTACCAGTCTGTGAAGGCCAGGTTTACTGCAAAGATCTTCAGAGATTGGTTCCTCAGACACGTTGTCAAGGAGATTGTCCATTATCAGACAGTGGAACTAGGAATCCCTCGTGGCCAGGTTAAAGCTGTACTGATCCTTGACAATTCCTCTGCGCGTCTATTGGAGAAAGATTTGGTTGCTGATGATGGACGTATTAGGTGCTTTTTTCTGCCACCTTATATGACTGCTCTCATTCAACCAATGGACCAGGATGTTGTCGTGGTGGCCAAGAGATTGTGCTGTTGGAGGTTTCTTGATGAGGTGGTGGTGGTTCCTGAGGACGAGGAAGGGGGGTCAACACACCTTGGAGAATCTGCAGCGTTACAAGGTCAAGTCTGCGATTTTCAACTGGGCCAATGCATGGCAGGAAGTTTCCACCAAAGCCTTGGAAAGTGGTTGGTCTTGTCACCTTCAGGGGTGCAAGGCCATGCATGACATAGAAGGATTTGGCGTGGACAATTTCCGCCTTTGGCTATGAAACGCAGGAAGGATTTGACATGGACGATTTCCACCTTTGGCTACAAAACGCAGGCGAGGATGTGGACATCGACGACATGAGGGATTGGCTGGACAATGACGGCTGTGATCCAAGATTGCTGCTGCTGCTCTCTCTATGGGACCAACAGAGGAAAGCAACGAGGACGAGGACGAAGACCCTGACTCTGGCCACCGCGCCACTCCATCACTACCTCGTCTTGGTGCGCTGCGGGCTGGCATTGAGCAGGTGCTCAGATATGCCGAACACCCTCAGTATGACAGGGAGTTGATGCCATTCAAGCTGGCCATGGATCTGCGGGCAATCAGGGATGGTGTCATCTCTGACAAAATTGCCGCACCTATCATCAGGTGAAGATCGACTCCTTTAGTGTTGAGGATTACATGGCATATTGGAATGTTTGTTTTGATGTCTGAAAACAGCTGAAAGACCTCAGAACACTGCCAGAATTAGGAGGGGTAATGTTCATATTTGTATGATTTTGCATATTTTTCATTTTTTTCCTTTTAGTGTTTAGGTTTATATTGCATATTGCAATGTGTATTTTGATGTCTAAAAACATCCAAAAGACTGCAGAACACTGCTAAAATCAGGAGTACCAGTACTGTATTTTGTATATATCTATCTATCTATCTATAGCCCGACGCCCTAATCCCGCAAAGGGTGAACGCAGACAAAACCACTCCAAGTCACTCTGTCACCCACCATTTGACTCCCCTCCCCCCAACTCACCCCCCCCTCCCTCATATACCTCTCAACTCCATCCCTCCACCTCATCCTCGGTCTACCCCTCCCTCCACCTCACCTACATACACCCTCTTAGTCAGTCTTTCATTCTCCATTCTCTCCACATGTCCAAACCACCTCAGTGTATTTCTCCTAATCTTTTCAACCACATCCACATCTACCCCACAACGTTCCTTCACTTCTTCATTCGTCAACCTGTCACTCCACATGCTCCTCTCAAGTAACTCATTTCCACTGCTCTCACTCTTGACTTGTTCCCCTCTTGCAATGTCCACGCCTCGCTTCCATACGTCAGGGTAGGGATCACAATATCATCATGCAGTGACTTGTGTGTATATATATATATATATATATATATATATATATATATATATATATATGTGTGTGTGTGTGTGTGATTTTGGGGGGGCACTCACCATCCACTCACTCGATGTAGTGCTGCTCTTGAGGGACTGCCCATTCCTCTCTTCCTTCGTTCTTTCCTTCATTCTTTCCTCTCTCTTCTGCCTGCGGGTGACTACACTTCCTCTTCTTTCTCTCCTTCATTCTGTCCTCTTCTGCCTGTGGATGACTACACAGAGTGACAAGCCAAATGGTTTCCTGTACACCAGGAAACCATTTACCACGCTGGATGGAAACCATATAACTAAATTATTGCGCCTGGTGGTTTAGTGGGTAAGTAAGGTGCTCCAATTGGATTGAGTCTGTAGGTTTATATCCAAAGGGTGGTTTGGGTTTATTGCTCATCCAATGCCACTCGGATGAGTGAGGCTGATCACTGTCATAAATGGCAGGACCAACTTGCCTAGCCCTGGGTTCCTATGCTCCTCATGGGGCGACACAGGATTGAATGATGGATGGATGGATATTTATAAAAATGAATTTTAATAATATTGCTCAGCCATTATGATTATTACATAGCTGTTGTTGTGTTGTTGTGATCCAACCTCGTCTTGATATGGATTAAATGGGCCGTGGGCTGAAGTTTTCCTCCTGCAGCACACCATTCTCTGTTGGGGGAATAGGGAAGAGTTGAAGGTTTATAAAGCTAGGTAGTAGCGCTGCCAGGTTGTCATTGCCAGCATGTGAGGGCATACTTCTTCAGCACTGATTTCCTAAACTAAAAAGATTTATGACGTAACTCCTCTATAGCAAAAGGGTTATCTGATGTTCAGAGCACTAAGGCATATTACTGGATTTCAGGGAGTGTCCTTATGTTCCAAATGATAACTGAGAAGAGGTACCAACACTGCTACTATTACAAGTACCTACCACCAACACCATCACCATAAGCACTGCCACCACCACCACCACCACCACAAGCATCACCATCCCCCACCACCAGTACACGAAGCTGCTGTTTGTGGGCTTGTGTGAGTAACAAGATATTTTTTCATTATTGTTGCATTAGTACAGAAATGGTTCTGCCAGTGCTATTCACCCCATGTGAGATTAAGGCTTTTGGTTATATGTATACTCATTTCACTGTAGCATGACCTATGATTACTATTTTGCGATTGGGAATGCTTGGGATTAAGGAATTTGGCTACAGACCGATATCAATTGAGAAACGTTGACGTAGGATTATAGGTCTATGATTTGGGCCGCATTCAGTTAAACTTTTGTTGAAGCCCTTGGATATGAACCCACTGGACTGCAGGCTGAAATATCCATTCTCCTACAGTCCAAAATCCTCGTTATGGGATATATGAAAAAAGATAGCTGAAGGGCATTCCTATACTTCGCCCTTTGGTATCAGTGCCACCATATGAAGGCACCCTTCTTAATAATTGCTCATTATCAACAAAAATAAATGTTAAGCTTCTGAGTTTCGATGCCCCATTTTTTAAGTATAGGTACAACACCAGTTTTCTGGCACCCTTCATTCCAGAGCCATGTTGGATGAACCGTTTTGCAGGACTAACCGAAGCTACTTATGTCATATACAATAATTTAAATGGGACAATTGGAGATCATGTATAATAATTCAGCTTTTCATCTCTGACCCACTATCCTTCAGAGTAATCACATGCATGTTCTAATTTAATTTTTTTTATGAAAGAATTGAGCCTGGTTTGACAAGTCTACTTCATCTGATGCTGTCGAAACCTTTCCATATCATGTTCAGTACTCTTACCATCTTTCATAGTTTTTCTCATGTTCGTTTGCTTTTTCAAATCACTGTCTTCCTAGGAAATCAGTATATTTTTCTGTTTATTTTTTGATGCCATAAGTTGAACCAGTACCATGTGTTCACACAACTTCCACATGGGAATGCCACGGTCCAGGTTTTTCAACAGTTCTATCTTATCCTGCTATATTGTTTTTGTTTTTAGCATAATAAAATGTCTGAATTGCATCTCCCCAAATAGTCGTTAAAATGCTATTATGGCCAAACAGGTGAGTGAAAATATACTTGAGAGTACAGGCGGCCAGTACAGTAGGTCACTGGGTAGCTGCGTATTGGTTACTGTGGTACAGCCTGTGTCACGGACTCATGGCGAATGGCTTTCACATGCGAACAACTCCGAAATGTAAAAATGTTTTATTCACTCCACCCTCATTTTTAAAGCTTCAATAGATGCCAATGAAAATAATCTTTTGAATTTACTGTGGTTGTCATTAAGATTATTAACTGAAATGGCATAAATAACTAAAGAATGAGAAATTAAGTGGTGTTGTATTCACAAGAACAAAATTGATGGATAGGAATGGTTAATTGTGAGAATTTCATATTCACAAAATACATTGATAACAATGGTGGCTCAGGAAATTAATTAGAAGTAAAAGAGAGAAAGACTGCGTGTTCACAGTCGTTAGTACCAGAATCAGTGTGGACATTGCTGATCCAGTCCCTTCAGTCATTTAAGGGATTATTATTTGGGTATTAGGCAAAAGAGTGAGTGTAAACTTGTGGGACCTGAATCATTAATTGCTTTAAGTGGTTATTGATGGGTTTTGTCATTGTGGTTCACAATTGAGAGTACCAGAATCAGTGTAGATATTGCTGATCCAGTCCCTCCAGTCATTTTAGAGATTATTGTTTGGGTATTAGGCAAAAGAGTGAGTGTAAACTTGTGGGACCTGAATCATTAATTGCTTTAATTGTGTATTGATGGGTTTTGTCATTGTGGTAGTTTGGCAGACCACTTAACCATGATGAAGGAGGTTTGACCGTATTGGAATAGACTGGTGTTTATGCATGACACCACCACTGGCACCTGCATCTTTCATAGAAGCTGTAGCTAGTGTTAATGTAAGTAAAATAAGAATCAGACAAAATACAGGTGTCACCACCAAGACATGCAGCATAAGAAATTCCATTGAGTACATGCTACATTGAACACTATGGCCACCTCAGGCGCGGGAATATCAAGTGCCCTCTCATGATGTCCAGATTAAATGCTGGACCATCTGATGTTGGAAAATTGATGTTGTACCCATACCATATTAAGTGTAAGAGCTTTGAACCCTACCTCACCTTGCAGTCCCCCATCCTCCTTGCAGGGGGAGGGAGTTGAGGGGCATTTATATTGGGAGCTACTATCTTCACTGTTGACACTGGAAGACGCCTGTGTTCAGTAGTTTTACTAAATTTTAAGTATATTACAAGATAAGTCTATTAGTGTTTTTTGTGTGTGCTGGAATTTGTGGGTGATGTGACAGCTCTTTGTATTATAATTCTTTTATCTTAAATTGGCCTAAATGCCATTGTTTACCTTGTAGCTTAGCCGCTGTAGCTCATTGGCAGAAAAAGACATTGCATTGACTCTACCTCTTATCCATAGTACTTCTTCATGACTATGATCGTGCAGGCAACTTTCCCAAGTTCAAACTTCTAAGCATGAAATATATCCAGTGTTCAAGTACAGTAAAAACATGGCAGTTTATGAATTTTACTGTATTTTTAATTGGTACTCAGACAACATATAGCAATCCACATTCAGTCCCTAAATTAACCCCTTGGGTAGACAATTCGATCGACCGCACTGATGTGAAAATCTGTATATATAGCCGATTTTTTTACTTTTGCAGGAATAAAAAAATGTTATGCCCAAGTTTTAGAGCTTGAATTTACACACCTTATGCCAAAACCAGAGCATTTCAGACCAACTGGTTCATGAGTTATAGCCCGTCAAAGTTGAAAAAAATTAGCTTTCCGGGCGGCACGACTTCTGTTTTCTATGCACTCCCACCTCATTCCTCCCTCATTCCTCCCCTCCCTCCTTTCTGCCTATTCAGCACTTAGTTCTGATTGGTTGGAAGGGATATACCTCACAATTGGGGTGGAGCATGTTTTCCCCAGTTTTTCCCTGAGCCCCTCAATTGATCCCATTTGGTATTTTTCATAATCCTGAAAAAGGATCGATCGATGCTGTTACCACTTCAGGGGTTTGTTGCAGGCTGACAGTGCATATGTGTTTCTCTTTGACTACACTAACTTGAATTTTTACTTCTTGACAGTGGCCATCAAAATGCAACCTATTGGTAGTTTTGAATGCGATGCCCACAAAAGAGAAATATGTGAAACTTACCATTGTACAAAAAGTTGAAAGATAGTGCATTGTTATAGACGTTAGACAAGGCTGTGCAACCGGTTCCCAAGAATCCATTATGGTATTGGAGGTATAATATGTTATAACAATAAGCAACGTTGGGTCTGGTTAGTACTTGGATGGGTGACCGCCTGGGAACGCCAGATGCTGTTGGCATCCCTACGTGTCAAGTGGGGTTGGTGGAGGATTAGTGCCCCTCCCTGTAAAACAATTAACTCTAAGCCCTTGGCCACCCCATTTGGGATATATGGCATCTGGCAATGAATGAATGAATGAAACAAAGTAATGAAAAGCTTTTTTAGTTGATGGTGAATCAGATTTGGGAATTGCCTAATGAAAGTCATTGCAGAGTGTTAAGTCAGCTAATTATGTCCCCAGGTTTTAAGTATTGTAAGTAAAATCATTTTATTGTTATTCTGATAAAGCATCCTTGCCTTTTTTCAGCCTCTTTAATTTGATTATCCTTACTCAGGGAAATGGAAACAAGAAGTTTTGATTGAAAAGGAGACTAAATATCAATATGAATGGAAAGGCTGGTTGCATTGTATTTGTTCATTTCATCCATTTATAAATTATAAAGGCTTCAGCATGCTTGCATGCATCATCCATAGTGACCATATGGTGGCCCTCTATGCTGCTTGATGGATTGAGAAAAAAATGCATTATTTGAATTCATACTATAGTACATCCTTCTAAAGTTCTCAGTTACTTCTAAAATTTAAACACAGCTTCATCCCAAGGAGTTTGAACTTAGTAAAGTTGACTATCGTAGTCTCAGTCTGTTATTACACGTCTGTTTTCAGCATAAAAGGATGGCAAATTTAGGCAGATTAAAATAAAAGGAGTTTAGGTGATGCAAATGTGCAAAATTCAGCTGTACTCTACCATTTTGTTGGCTTCATAGGGCTGCAGATCAAACTGTTTATGGTCCTGAAGGGCACAGATCTTAAGTCATGGTTTCCTTATGCTGATATTTGCTTGTAAAGACGCTCAGCACTGCTCAGTTTCTTGCAGCCATTCTGTTCAGTCGCTGATCCCTGGTGTCACACTGATGTTGTCCCAGTCCATTTTTGGTGTACCCGTCACAATAGACATAGCACATTGCTGTTAGTTATCGAGTTTTAAAGGTCATAGGTGCATGGTTAGGTTTTACTTACAGGACTTTTCACTAGACTCCTTTTCATTCAGTTGTTTTTCCTATAGGCTTTATTTTATGAAGGCAGTTTGGGTGGGGCCGCTTGAGACCTCACAGCGTTAACTCAGTTGCCACATTGCTGCCACACACATGCTGCTGTCTCTCTCTCTCTCATATTTATATTAACTACTTTAATATTATTTTCTTTATTTCTTTTCTCATGTTCTGACTTTTTTTCCACAGCACCCTAGGTAAAAGTCTATAGTTTTTTTTTTTTTTTTTTTTTTTTTTTTTTTAATAAATAAATAAATTGAGGTTCCATGGCGGAAGACTGACCAAGTATGGCCCGCACATGCATGGGTCTCCTTTGTGTCGCTCCACTTGACAACGTCACAGAAGCAACTCTGACAAGTCTTATGGGATTTATACTATACTTTAGCATTTTTGTTGAATTACATCTATACAGAGTATTTAAAATTTATAAGTTGTTACTAGCATGAAATAGGAGAGAGAGAGGGAGAGAGAGGTGAGCAGGAGTAATTACATGTGCGTGGCGGCGGCGATGTGGCAACTGAGCTAGCAGAGTGGTCTCGGGTGGCCCCACCCAAACTGCCTTCATAAAATAGAAAGCTTGAAGGAAATTATACGGAAATTTTCATTTATAGTTCACAGCTGTGACTTAGCAGTGGTTTTTGTCCATTTTCAGCATAATTCCCTTAGGTGAATTGTGATTAAGACAGTGCTGTGGCTCCACACCTTTTTGTGACTTTTCTTTTTGTGACTAGCACCATAAACTAGTGTTAATATCTTGCACAGTAACAGCTCAATGCCAGAACAAGAGTATTTTACTGTAGGTTTGTTCCCATTCCATAACACTTCCTGTAGTCACCAGCCCCATAGGTTACAGGTCATTGTCAGATTAAAAGTGTATTTTACTATAGGTCTGATCTCATTCCATAGCACTTCCAGTAGTCACTAACACCACATGTTACAGGTTGTGGCTGGTTAAGAGTGCATGTTACTATAGGTTAGGTCTCATTCCATAATACTTCTAGTAGTCACTAGCACCATGTGTTACAAGGCACCATATGTTGCAAGTCATTGGCAGAATAGGACATTTTTTCATTACTTTCACCATACCTTAGAGTTAATCTGTTGTCACAGCTTACCTTTCAAGATGGAGAGATGGCAGTTTTAGGCACAGTTAAAGGGGAGAGCATAGATAAAGCCTTTCCATGCACCAGCACTTCACTCTGTGAGAGCCAACAGCCAAATGGTTTGCCTGACTCATTGCAGACTAAGGTTTGAAGTTTCACTCATTCTTAGTTCCACGTCAGTGAAGCATAATCCCCGTATAAAATAGCCACTCTGAACAGGGATTCATCTTACTTGAAGCTTCAGATTAGTTTCATCTGTCTAATCTCTCTCCATCCTACCTATCTCCATATTTATGTGGGAATAAAGGTCAGAGTAATGATAATGATATTTATCCTGCTTTTTTTTACCCCCTTTCCTTGATTTAGGTGGGGGCTATACCTATTTTCCTCTAGTTGATCTATTTGTCCCCCATTTATCCATCTTCCCCCACACCTCTGTATCCCCCCCCCAGTGGGTTATTGTCCCCCAATGGGCCTACTTTCTCCAGTGGACCTATTTTCCCACAAGAACCCATTTTTTCTCAGGGCCCTATTTCATCTTGCATCATCTTTCCCCATGGACCTATTTTCACCCACTGACCTGTTTTACTTTCACCAGGGACCTGTTTGTACCTGTGGACCTGTTTTTTACCCATGGACCTATTTTATTTTCCCATGGACCTATTTTCCCCCATGGACCTATTTTTACCCATGGATCCGTTTTTTACCCATGGACCTATTTTATTTCCCCATGGACCTATTTTTACCCATGGATCCGTTTTTACCCATGGACCTATTTTATTTCCCCAGGGACTTGTAAAACTATGGACCTATTTTATTTCCACTCAAGGTCTCTACTGTCATCCATGGACCTATTTTATTAACACTCGAGGTCTTTACTGTCATCCATGGACCTATTTTATTATCACTCAAGGTCTTTACTGTCATCCATGGACCTATTTTATTATCACTCAAGGTCTTTACTGTCATCCATGGACCTATTTTATTATCACTCAAGGTCTTTACTGTCATCCATGGACCTATTTTATTATCACTCAAGGTCTCTACTGTCATCCATGGACCTATTTTATTATCACTCGAGGTCTTTACTGTCATCCATGGACCTATTTTATTATCACTCAAGGTCTTTACTGTCATCCATGGACCTATTTTATTATCACTCAAGGTCTTTACTGTCATCCATGGACCTATTTTATTATCACTCAAGGTCTTTACTGTCATCCATGGACCTATTTTATTATCACTCAAGGTCTTTACTGTCATCCATGGACCTATTTTATTATCACTCAAGGTCTTTACTGTCATCCATGGGCCTATTTTATTATCACTCAAGGTCTTTACTGTTATCCATGGACCTATTTTATTTCACTCATGGATTTATTGTCATCCATGGACCTATTTTATTATCACTCATGGATTTATTGTCATCCATGGATCTGCTTTCACCCTTGCATGTATTCCCTTCTTGGACTTACTTTCCACATAGACCTGTTCTACCCATTATGAAGCAACCGTATCTTTCATGGACCTATATCCTTCCTTGGAGCTATTTTTCATACTGGGTCTCTCTCTCTCTCTCTCTCTCTCTCTCTTTCTTTCTAGTACTGTGTAGGCTACAGTGACAGTATTCTAGACAGAGCGGTAGCAGTTTTATGTATACAAAGGTCCTACATTTATTTCTTTGCCCCATGGAGGGAGAAAGGTGGACTGCAAGAGGAAGATAGCTTAAGCCTGCAGTCCACTAGGTTCACAATTCAGATGAGCCTTGGGTTGTAACTGCTACTACTATACTACCCTCAGCATACATACCTGTGACCTTTTCAACTAGTCACCCTCCCCCTTCCTGTCAGCATATCCAAACATACCAGTTTACATCTCATCCCTCATGGTACTTCTGCCAGTTCTCTCACAGCACACTTTTCTCAGGTCTGGCGGCACACCTTGAGACTCAACAGTTCTTCATACGCTTTACTTGGCAAGGGATTTTCCTCTTGCAACTTATTTCCCTTAGCCCATTGGCTGTGGAGCCTCCCTGTTGTATCAGTACCACCACATCAAGGCATCCCCCACCAGCACTGGTTTACACTTCCCAGACCAACACAGTTGATAGATGGAGGGACTGGTTGTGTAGGAACAAGTATTTTTGAGTGATGGTATAGGGTGTTACATTTCATAGGTAATATTGAAAGTTCATATATTTATTTATTTTTTAATTTTCTTTACAATGATTTACAAAAATATTGGATATTAAAGCACCTTTGCTGCATGTAAATGTTGATTTGGCAGTGTCACCAAGTTTTCAGTTATAGATGTCTGTAAAAGGTGTGAAATATTGATACATATTGGTAACATGTTGCTGAGGTCCCAGGTTCATCTGTCAGATAGACGCAGTGGACTAGAGGCTCATATTGCGCTTCTCCTGCAGTCCACCATGCTCGTTCAAGGGGTAGGGAAGTGATTGAGGGATGGTAGCATAACCAGGCAGTGGAGCCACCTGGTTAATGTATCCTCTGAGCATTGAGGTCTTACTGTACAAGATGTTAAAAAAAAAAATGGCTGTCTACATATGAAAAAAAAAAATAATAATAATAATAGAAAACTGTTCATCAATGTATGTAGGTCTGTAAGCATTTGTATGTACCCAGTATATTTCAGAGGATTCTATAGTGCATCATTATCATAAAATGTATTATGTGTGTAGGAGCTCTATAAGCATTTTTATGTACCCAGTATATTATTTTTGAAGCATCTGTTGTTCATCATCATCTATCATAAAATGGAAAGGCATGAATGAAGAGTGGGATGTGTGAAATCAATGGTTATCAGTACTCTATTTGATTAGGCTGCCTCGTTATACCCATACACTATACCATTGCTCAAATGCATAATGCTGCATATTATAGAAAACTTATGGCTTTATGTTTTAATTTCTACATGAATTCCATTTAATGCACAGCTGACAGCTAACCATTTGTAAATGTTGTACCCTAAGCTTCACTCGATATTAACCCAGTGTACCGCTGGTTGAAATGGTCGCCTCTGCAGTACACCATTCTTCTCTTGGAGGATTGGTAGAGTTGAAGGGCATTTGTATAATCATGCAGTATCCATTTTGTGGTCACTTTTTATTTTTTTTTCCAGGTTGAAGACAAACCATTACTTAGAGTAATAGCACTGCAGTATTATATGTATAATTTTCTGTTAACTTTTTTCATAATCCGAATTGCTTTTTCCCAGCTAAGGATGGAGTAAAATTTAATTACCTTTATACTTGGTAATTGTGATATTGAAATGTTTTGGTAGCTGTGTTTGTATGTGAAGTGTAGTACTTTGTACTGTTTACTTGACTTTCCTGACACAAGAGCATAGAGAGAGAGGGATGCAGAGGTTTATCTGATGATATGACTGTTATGCATTGTAACACTGAGTGGAATGTGGTGAATATAGGTAGAGTACTTTGAGTGAAACTGAAGTGGAGAAGCTGAGGAAGAAACAGTGTCAGATGAACACTAGCTAAAGGTACTGGAGGAGTTAGTTAACATTAAGAATCTCCTTGGTTACTAGTCATATCAGGCCTTCAGTTTGTATCCTGCAATCAGATGTTAGAATCTCCTTGGTTACTAGTCATATCATAACTCTTTCCTGCTATCATACTCTAGAATCTCTTTGGTTACTAGTCAAATCAGATCTCAATTTCTTGCAGTCAAGCTTTAGAATCTCCTTGGTTACTAGTCAAATCAAACCTCATTTCTTGCAGTCAAGCTTTAGAATTGCCTTGGTTACTAGTCAGATCAAACCTCTGTTTCTTACAATCAGGCTTTAGAATCTCCTTGGTTACTAGTCAAATCACAACCTCCTGCATTCACACTCCAGAATCTCCATGGTTACTAGTCAGATCAAACTTCTATTTCATGCAGTCAAGCTTTAGAATCTCCTTGGTTACTAGTCAAACTTCTGTTTCCTGCAGTCAAGTTTTGGACTTTCTTTGGTTACCAGCCAAATCAAACCTTTCTCTTGCAGTCATACTATAGAATCTTCATGGTTACGAGTCAAATCAAACTTCTGTTTTCTACAGTCAACCTTTACAGTCTCTTTAGTTACTGGTCAGATCAAATTTCTGCTTCCTGCAGTCAAGCTTCATGTTGTTGTCATTGTTGACATCTAAGTTAAATCCTCGTTATCAGAGTGAGATTTGTCAGAGATGGAGGTATTTAAGTAACCTCTCCTTGGATTTCTTCACCTCTTTTGTTTCTGTCATTAATTTCATGACACATTTCCTCTTTTAGCCACATGTACTCTTTTTCAAATTTATCGAAGTTATGTCCTTTTTCTCTGATTGTTTATGGATGGATGGAAGTAAAAGTGCAGTTTTAGGCCAAGTTAGATTGAAAGGAGTATATGACATTTTAACCCAGCCATTGAGTTGTGTTTGATCCCAGGAGGAAGCCAGCTCAACTCAATGCCGGTCCCAAGCCCGGATAAATTGGGGAGGGTTGGTGTCAGGATTGGGCATCCGGCCGTAAAAATTTGCCAAGCCCTGACACGGTATGGTTCATTACTGTATCGTTTACCGTACTGAATTTCAGGTGTTTTCACTGGCTAAATTGAGTAAATGTCCTCCCCTTCCGTCCCCCTTATCTCTCTCACTATCTCTCTTCGTGTGAAGTCTGGGTGGCTGGGTACTTAGAATAGTCCACACATACACACCCCGCCAATTTCTGTCAATTTGATGTCGTTTCGCCATATGTGTGGTAGTTGTGTGTGGATGGGCATCTTACGAGGGGGTCGCTAAGAAGGGGTCTTAAAGGTGATGCCCTGGCCCTAGGGTGTACCGTGCGAATCCACAACAGGCACGTAAGGTGAACGGCGAGATGTCTTAAAGGCGGGACGTTCCAGCCATCACATGCACTCGGCCCTTGCGTGTGACAATCACGTGGTTGCTTGTTTTTTATTTTTTTCCATTGAATAATGTCTTTTCAATTTTGATTTTAATAATTTTTATCTAAAATGTTTATTATATGCCGTGTGGGTGTTGGCTGTACCTGAGAGGACGCTTTTGAGGCCGTAACCCTTGGGCACAACAAACAATCAGGCTATATGCCATTTTCACCCTGTCTGGCACCTTATCTGTGAGGACATCAACATCTGAGGCATTGATGTCATTCCTGATGGTGTCGGACTTGTTGAATTGAGTATAGTCTGGGCCGATGTGTTGCTCGTTAATCAGGGCACCAGCACTTATCTGAATGTCACACGTGGGACGCTGATACATATTTCACATCCTCTCAGTCTTCACCCACCATTGCCTAGGTAGGCAAGAACCCCAACCACCTGTCATGATTTAGATCCGTTATGGTCACATCTACATGCAGCACCTGAATATTCTACCTAATAATCCTAGGGTGCCTCCATTCTGTTAGGTTTCTAAGTGGGTGAAGTTGTTTTATATTATATGTAATATAAAACATCCTCCATCCTATTTATATTATGTCACCAAACAGTAAGGATTCAAAATTGGACAAACTTTTCTATATTAGAAAAGTAGGTTTCCAAATTGGATGAACTTTTCTGTATTAGAAAAGTAAGATGTCACCAAAATGTCACCAAGCTATACCTTACAAAAGCATCTGCGCAGAGGCCGTGATATGGCTGGCATGATTCGCTCAGTAGAGCCCGTGATGCGGATTAGTTGGGTGGAAGGTGCTACATATGCGCGACCGGAAATTTGTTTTGCGGCTGGCGTTTGATTCTGTTCTCAGTGTGAGCTTGCCATTCTGTGCACACCAGCTCCTGTTCTTGGTGTGTTTTCTGTGTCACACACACCAGTTCCTATTGGTGTGTTTTCTCCATGCACACCAGTTCTTGTTCTTAGTGTGTTTTCTTTGTCTCAGGCACACCAGTTCCTGTTGGTGTGTTTTCTTTGTCACGCACACTAGTTCCTATTGGTGTGTTTTCTCCATGCACACCAGCTCCTGTTCTTGGTGTGTTTTCTTTGTCACACACACCAGTTCCTATTGGTGTGTTTTCTTTGTCTCAGGCACACCAGTTCCTGTTGGTGTGTTTTCCTCATCTCAGGCATATTAATTCCTGTTGGTGTGTTGTCTCCTTCTCACACACACCAGTTCCTGTTGGTGTGTTTTCACCTTCTCTCACACACCAGTTCCTGTTGGTGTGTTTTTTCCTTCTCACACACACCAGTTCCTGTTGGTGTGTTTTCTTTGTCTCAGGCACACCAGCTCCTGTTGGTGTGTTTTCTCCTTCTCACACACACCACTTCCTGTTGGTGTGTTTTTTCCTTCTCACATACATCAGTTCCTGTGGGTGTGTTTTCTCCTCACTCGCACTAGTTCCTGTTCTTGGTGTGTTCTAAAGAAGATCAAGATGAAGGCCAAGAAGAAATTGAAGGCTGTATTTAATGCCTCCAGTTTGAAACGTTTCTACTAAAATCTCACGTTTACTGCCATCAGTCAACAATTTTACTTCCGTGAGTCAACAAGTTTACTGCCATCAATCAACACAGAGACAGACTAATACGTAAAACTGCAAGGCCTATGCAGTGATGATGATGGCAGCATGTCCAGTGGTAGGGTGGTTGGGACGGGCATGGTGTGGGTCCGAGCAGCTTACCTCCTCGTGGTGGACCTGGGTAGGGTGATCTTCATGTATATATTGTTGCTTTGGCTCCTGGTTCATTGGAAATATGAATCCTGTGGAGTGCAGCCTGAAATTATCCTCTGGCATCCCACAACCTTTGTTTGGGAGATGGGATGTGGAAATTGTCCTGCAGGCCACAACTCTTGTTTGGGAGGTAAGAGTCGAGGGATGTTGAAATTGTGCTCCTGCAGTCCACGACTCCCATTTGGGAGATAAGAGTTCTCCTGCAGCCCACAACCTTTGTTTGGGAGATGAATTAAGGAATGTTTGTGTAGGTGGGCAGTAGATGCACCCAGTTATATCAGCACCACCTCATGAAGGCATCCCTCTCCACAACCATATATTAGAACTACTAGAAGCACATGAATGAAGATCACTCTAGCTGAAAGCTGCAATTTATTGACAAACTTTGTCTAGCAACACACAATTACTCGTACTTAGTGGCATTAAAATATGGTTGTTGGCATTAAAATACAGGTATATGCTTGGTGACATTAAACTATATGCTTGGTGACAAAATATATGCATTGTGACATTACAATATACTGTATGCTTGATGACTAACATATGCTTGGTGACACAGAGAGGTTCATAGTGACAGGCAGAGGTTTGGTGACATAAATGGTTGTTGACATTACTAAGAAGTTTGGTAACATAATACTTGGTGACATTGCATAGAGGTTTAGTAATGAGAGGTATTGAATTACCTTTTGGTTTGGTGGCATCTGAAAATAATGGTGACATCCTAAAGCGAATCAGCTTCATTAAAAAAAAAAAAAAAAAAAAAAAAAAAAAAAAAAAAAATTCACTCCACCATGCAGCAAAGCATAGTGTAATAATATTGTATTTTATATGTAGATGTTTGAGATGATCTTTTATAGGTCAGTATGAAGGTACAGTATTTTGTCTCGTTATACCTTACATTGCTTCTTTTTGGTGTTTTCTGTTATACTGCAAGGCCAGTATTATGCTTGTTATATTTTTCAGATATATTTTGTCTTGTTTTACCACATACATGTTTCTGGTATATTTCCTGTTATGCCACAAATCTGGTATTATGCTTGTTATATTTTTCTGATATATGTTACCTTGTTATACCTCATCACTTATTTTGGATTATTTCCTGTTATACCACAAGTTAAGTATTATGCTTGTTATATTTTTCAGTTGTATTTTGTCTTATACCTCATATTGCTTCTTTCGGTATATTTTATTTAAACCACAAGTCTGGTACTGTGTTATATTTTTCAGATATATTTTGTCTCTTACCTCAAATAGCTTTTTTTTTTTTTTTTATATATATATATATATATATATAGTTCCTGTTATACCACGAATTCAGTCTCACGAACGTAGCAGTGTGTGGATTGTTTATCTGTATTATGGACAAAAGTTGCAGTGCTTGTAGCAGTGCAACTATTTCTGGCTTTGTGTAGGTTGGTTGTTGTAACACAGTGTAGGCTATGCTGTTTTGAAATCTGAAGTGTTTGCTAAGAGTAATATTCAGACATGTGGAATACTCAGGATGCAACTCTTACAGAATGTCCTAATTGGGAGAAGAATTTAGAAAACTTGTTAAATGGTTACTGTAGCTGTTTTCATAGATGTTTTGTTGAGTTTTATGTTCAAAGATTGCTTGTGTTATGACTGTGTGGTACCTGGTGTGAGAAAGTGTGTTGTGGTGTGAGAGGTTGTATTGCAGTTTGTGCATATTGAATTTTCTGAGTTGTATTTTGTGTTGGCATTGTAGCAGGGAAGAGTGGTGACTTTGTTGCATTCTGGTTAGGTGTAATCTTGTCTTTCTGGGCTCGGTAGTTTCGGTAGTTTCTTAGGGGTGTTGTGTGGTAGAGGTTTGTGACGGGTGATATTTGGTTGAAGGTTTTGGATGGCTGTGTGTGTGTGTGTGTGTGTGTGTGTGTGTGTGTGTGTGTGTGTGTAAAATATTGTGCTGGATGGAGAAAGAGGAATGTTGGTGAAGCAATTTGTATAGTGTTTGGTGGTTTTCCTTTTTGTTTCTCTGTGGTGGAAGGTGATGCCTTGAGAAGAGTGTTGACCCTTTCGATACTTAGGGTAGCGGTGCAAAAGTCACCAGCTTGTTATTGGATGATGCAGGCTGCGTGGAACCTAATCTCACCCTCTCGTTACTGGACAATGCAAGCTGCGTCCATCAAAATCGCCCCTTGATGGAAAGAAAAACATTGTAAATTAGTGCATAATTTATCTTTGCTGAATGTTTTTATCAACACCATAAGCAAGTACAACTATTTGAGATTTTGTCAGTCATAAATTAAGGCAGAGGAAAAAATAATTTAGCAATAACTTTGGCCATGGGAAACACTGGTCCCACACTGCTGCACAATTGTAAGATAATTTTGCGGTACGTAAAACCAACCCGAAATGTCCTACAGTAAATGTTTATATACCAAAATGTGGCTAATGAAATTAGGTCGTAAAACTCTTTCTCAGTAACAATTACCATTAAATATACCAGTATATTTCTATGATATAGATAGATAGATAAATATTTCTATGAGGAAGCAAGGACAGAAAAAACATTGTAAATTAGCGCGTAATTTATATTTGCTGAACATTTTTATCTACATCATAAGCAAGTACAACTATTTGAGATTACATGAATTAAAAATCAGGCAGATAGAGGCATAGGTGGGGGAAAAATAATTTAGCAACAACTTTGGCCGTGCGAAACACCACTCCCACCCTGCAGCGCGATTGTAAGGTAATTTCCTTTTGCAGTACGCAAAACCGACCCGAGCTGTCCTACAGTAAATGTTTATATACCAAAATGTAGCCAGTGAAATTTCCTAAAACTTTCTCGTAACAGTTATCATAAAACATTTATTTTATGAGAAAACACAAAGGAATAAAAAAACGTCATAAATTAGCACACAGTTTATATTCACCAAACGTTTTTATCAGCACCATAAGCAAGTGCAGCTATTCAAGATTATGAGGGGAAAAAAATCACGGAGATAGAAGAAAAACTAAGGGTGTGAGGATAAAATGTTTAAGAAGTACTGCAGGCGTAGAAATGGGGGGGGGGGGGTTCTCCCAGCACACAGCCAAGGCTGAGCTGGCCCACATCCTGAGTACTTGCCTGCAGTTGAACGCAGCTTGCATTGCCTGGAAACGAAAGGGTTTACCTGAAGTGATGAACTGTCTCTCTCATATGATCCTTATTTGGGAGTACTTTTGTTTCTTGATAGAAGTGATCTGAATTTGTGGCCTTTGTGCATCCAGTCATTACTCCAAAGGCTTTGTTTTGTGTTGTCTTAAGCTTTACCATTTTTGTGCCAGTTAAATAGGGGGCTTATCTTATGCTAGTGTAAGGCACTGTTCTAATGAATCGTTCATAGAATTCATGTTGTATGAAGGTGGTACCTGTTATTGTTTTCAAGAGATTGAGTTTATGATATGCCTTTGCTGTGAAAGTATCATCAGTCAGGTGGTTGATAGTTGGACAATAAGCATTATTTATTTTTTTCCTCCAAGTATTTGTGAATGGATTTTGTTACATAAATTTAATTCTTGATTTATTAAAAATGCCTTTGTCAATTTCTCTCTCCACCTTTTGTCCTCTTCACTCCTTGTTCTCCCCATCCTCTTCCCCTCTTACTCTTACCCTCCCTCCTCCCACTACATCCTCTCCTCCCTCTTCCTTTCCTCCTGCTACATCATCTTCTTCCCTCCTCTCTCTTCCTCTCCTCCCCCTCCCTCTTCCTTTCCTCCTGCTACATCATCATCTTCCCTCCTCTCTCTTCCTCTCCTCCCCCTCCCTCTTCCTTCCCTCCCCATCCTTTTACCTCTCTTTCTCCTCCTCCCTCTTCCTGTTGTCCTCTCCTTCTCATTCCTCCTGTCCCCTCCACTTCTTCCGTCTTCCTCTGCTTCTCTTCCCTCTTCCTTTCCTCCCCTCCTTCCCATTCTTCTATCTCTCATCCCTTTTTCTCTCCTCCTCCTTCCGCTCCTCCCCTCCTCACTTTTTATTTCTTCCCCTCCTTCCTCACCATCCTTCGACCTCTTTTCCCCTTCCCTCCTCCTTCCTTTCCTCTTCTCCCCTCTTCCTCTCCTCCCCCTCCCTCATGCTTTTCTTCTCCTTCCTCCTCCTTGCTCTTCCTCTTCCTCTCCTTCCCTCTTGCCCTCCTCCTCCTCTCCCCCCCTTTCTTCTCTCTTGCTCTTCCCTCCCCCCTCTTCTCCCTCCCTCTTGCTCTTCTTCTCTCGCTGCCCTCTCTCCCCCCTCATCCCCCTCTTGCTCTTCCTCTCCTGCCCTCATCCTCCCTCTTGCTCTTTCTCTCCTTCCCTCCTCCCTCTTTTCCTCCTCCTCTCCCTCCCCCCCTCTTGTTCTTCCTCTCCTTCCCTATTCTCCTCCTCCTCTCCTTCCCTCTACTCCTCCTCCTCCTCTCCTTCCCTCTTCTCCTCCTCTCCTTCCCTCATCTCCTCCTCCTCTCCTTCCCTCTTCTCCTCTTCCTTCTCTTCTCCTCCCCCTTCCTATCCCCCCTCCTTCTCTCTCTCTCCCATCCTCCTTCTCTACCTCCCTCTTGCTCTTCCTCTCCTCCACCTCCCTCTTGCTCTTCCTCTCCTCCACCTCCCTCTTGCTCTTCCTCTCCTTCACCTCCCTCTTGCTCTTCCTCTCCTCCCGCTTGCTCTTCCTCTCCTTCCCTCTTCCCTTTTCTCCTCCTCCACTCCTTCCCTCTTCTCCCCTCCTACTCCCTCTTCTCCCCTCCTACTCCCTCTTCCTCTCCCCCCCCCTCCTCCTCCTCCCTCTTGCTCTTCCTCTCCTTCCCTCTTGCTCTTCCTCTCTTCCTGCCTCCTCCTCCCCCTTCCCTCCCTTTTCTTCTCCTCCTCTCCTTCCTTCATCCCTTTTCTCCTCCTCCTCCTCCTCTCTTTTTCTCTCCTTCCTCCTCCCTCTTGCTCTTCTTTTCCCCCCTCCTTCTTGCTCTTCCTTTCCCCCCTCCTCCTCCCTCTTGCTTTTCCTCTCCTTCCCTCCTCCTCCCTCTTGCTATTCCTCTCCTTCCCTTGTCCTCCATCTTCTCCTCCTCCTCCTCTCTTCCCCCCTCCCTCTTCCTCTTCCTCTCCTCCCCCATCTCTCCCTCCCTCTTGCATTTTCTCTCCTCCCCCTTCCCTCCCTTTTCTCCATTTCCTCTCCTTCCCTTTTCTCCTCTCCTCCCTCTGCTTCTCCTCTTCCCTCCTCCCTCTGCTTCTCCTTCCCTTCTCTCTCTTCTCCAGAAGAGAGGAATAGGGGGGTAGAAGAGGAGAGGAAGAGGGGAATAGAAGAGAGGAAGGGGGGATAGAAAAAGGATGAGAGGAAGGGGGAGTGGAAAGCATCAGGAAGAAATAAAATTGTGAGGTGTCAGCAAGAATTAAATAAAATCATGAGGACTCAGCAAGAACGAAATAAAATCGTGAGGTGTCAGCAAGATTTAAATAAAATCGTGTGGCGTCAACAAGAATTAAATAAAATCGTGTGGCGTCAGCAAGAATTAAATAAGATCGTGTGGCGTCAGCAAGAATTAAATAAAATCGTATAGCGTCAGCTAGAATTAAAATCGTGTGGCGTCAGCAAGAACTTTATATCGTGTGGCATCAGCAAGAATTTACTTATTGTACGGGCAAGAAAAAAAAATGGATTAATAAGCCTATACCATTTTATTCTACACACAACACAAGCTACATGAAAGCAGTTTGATAAAAAAAAAAAATTGGGAATGGGGGTAGAAGAGGAGAGGAAGTAGAAGAGGAAAGGGGGGGTAAAGGAAGGGAGGGGTAGAAGAGGAGAGGAATGGGAGGTAGAAGAGGAAGGGGGAATGGAAGGAGAGGAAGGGGGGGGGTAGAAGAGGAGAGGAAAGGGGGAGATGAAGAAGAGGAGAGGAAAGGGGGAGATGAAGAAGAGGAAAAGGAAGAGGGTAGAAGATAAGAGGAAGGGGGAGTAGAATAGGAGAGACGGGGGTAGGGAGGGGTAGAAGAGGAGAGGTAGGGAGGACTAGATGAGGAAAGGGGGTAGAAGAGGAGAGGAAGGGAGTGTAGAAGAGAAGGGGCAGTAGGAGGGGAAGAAGGGGGGGGGGTAGAAGCAAGGGTAGGAGAGGAAGGGGGGAGAGTAGAAGAAGGGGCAGTAGAAGAGAGGAAATGGGTTAGAAAAAGGGAGGAAGGAGATGTAGGGGAGGAAAGGGGAATGGAAGCAGGGGTAGATAGGGGAGGAAAGGGGAATGGAAGCAGGGGTAGGAAGGGGGGTAGAAGAGAATAGGGAAGGGGGAGTATAAGAGAAGAGGAGGAAAGGAAGGGGGGTGGAAGAGGAGAGAGAGGGAGGAGTAGAAGAGGAATGGGGGGGGGTAGGAAATGGGAGGTGGTAGAAGAAAGGAGGGTAACAGAGGGGGAGGAGAGGAAAGGAAGAGGGGAGTAGAAGAGAAGAGGAGAGGTAGGGAGGAGTAGAAGAGGAGAGGAGAGGAAGTAAAAGAGGAGAGGAAGAGGGGTAGAAAAGGAAGAGAGGAAGGGGGGTAGAAAAGGAAGAGAGGAAGGGGGGTAGAAGAGGAGGAGGAGGAAGGGGGTAGAAAAAGAGAGGAAGGGGGTAAAAGAGGGAGGATAGATAAGGAATGGAAGGAAGGGTAGAAGAGGAATAGGAGATAGAGGAGGAGAGCAAGAGGGGTAGATAAGGAGAGGAAGGAGGGATAGAAAAGGAGAAGTGGGGAACATAAGAGGAGAGGTAGAAAAGAAGGAGGGGGGATAGAAGTGGAGGAAGAGAGGGTTGATGAGGAGAAGGGAGGATAGAAAAGAAGGGGAGATAGGAGAGGAAGGGGGGACAGAGGAGGAGATGAAGGGGGGGGGCACAGGAAAGGAAGGGGAGGTATAAGAGGAGAGGAAGGGGGATAGAAGAGGAGAGGAAGTGGGTAGAAGAGGAAAGGAAGGGGGGGGTGGTAATAAGTGGAGGAGAGAAAGGGGAAGAAGTAGAAGAGGAGGAGAGGAAGGGGGGAGAAGTAGAAGAGGAGGAGGAGGAAGGGGGAAGAAATAGAAGAGGAGGAGGAATGGGGAAGAGGTAGAATAGGATAGCAAGGGGGAGGAGAGGAAAGGGAATAGAAGAGGAAGGGGGGGGAGGAGAGGAAAGGGGGGAGAAGTAGGAGAGGAAAGGAAGGGGGAGTAGAAGAGAGGAAGGGATACAAGATGAGGAAGAGAAGTTGTAGGAGCAGAAGTGTGTAAAGAAAATAGTGGAGGTGGAAAGGAAGAGGTGAGTAAAGGGGGTAACAGAAGAGAAGGAAAGGGCAGGGGTAGAAAAGGAAGGGGGAAGTGGTAGTAGAGGGGACAAAGGGGGGGAGGGGCAGAAGAGATAAGGCAGGTTAGAAAAGGAAAGGAAATGGAGGGGGGGGGGAGAGGAATATGGGATAGAAAAGAGAAGACAGGGTAAGAAAAGAATGAAGGTGAAGAGGAGAAAGGAAGGTGCAAGAGAAAAGGAAAGGATGGGAAAAGAGGAAGAACAGGGGGGATGGGGGAAAGAAGGAGGATGTGGAAGGACGTTAGAAGAGGAAGAGACAGGAAAATGAAAAGAATACAGGGAAGGAAGAATGGTACATACAGTAGAACCAAAAGGGAGGTGCAAGAGAAAAGAAGGAAGTGGAGGGGATAGAGGCAGACGAAGGAGGAGAGGAAAGGAAGATGACAAGGGGGAAAAGGGAAGAGTAAGAGGAATGGGTGGAAGAGAAACAGGTGGAAGACGAGGGGGAAGAAAGGGAGGAGAGAAAAATAAAGAAGGAGAAATGGGTGACAAGGAGAATGAAGAACGGGAGATAGAAGAGGTGGAGAAGACAAGGTGAGAGGGAGGAGAAGAAAGGAATCGGGGGAAGAGGAGGAGGAAGAAGAGGAATAGTAGAGGAACAGAAGAAGTGGAGAGGGATGGGAGAAAGAGTAAGAGAGGGAGTATCAGGAAGAGGGAAGCTGGAGATGGAGAACAGAAGGAAGGAGGGGTAGAAAGAGATGAGGGAGAGCACAAGGAAGGAGGGGTAGACAAGAAGAGGCAGATAAGACAGACAGAGTAGACAAAGAAGGACAGAAGGAAGAAGAGAAATGAGTAAAGAGGATGGAGGAGACAGGTGGAGGGGGAGAGAGAGGAGAAGGATGGAAGGAGGAGGAGGAAAGGAAAGAGGATGAAGAAAATGGGTTGGGTGGAGGATGAGATAGAAGAAAAGAAGAATGAGGAAGAAGGGGAGGAAAAGATGAAAAGGGAAGGAATGAGAGGTAGAAGAGGAAAGGAAGAAAGCAAGGAGGAAGAGGGTAAAAACAGGAAGGGAAGGGGGAAATGGAGGAAGGATATATTAAAAGTGATAAGCAGGACAGAGGAAGGCAAGAATAGCAGAACATAGCAGAGATAATATGGCAGGACAGGGCAAGGCAAGAATAGCATAACAGCAGAGATGACAAGGCAGGACAGAACATGACAAGAATAGGAGCAATGGCAGGGCACAATAAGTATGCAGAGTATGATTGGGTACAGGGATGGCAGAGCATAGCAAGGATGCAGAGGAAGTAAGAGCATGACAGGGTTTGCAGGACATGGATGGCAGGAATAGCAGGGCATAGTGAGGGTATGCCTGTGTACTGCAAGGGTGCAGGGGAGGGTATGGCTGTGCATTGCAAGGGTGCAGGGGAGGGTATGGCTGTGTACTGCAAGGGTGCAGGGGAGGGTATGGCTGTGTATTGCAAGGGTGCAGGGGAGGGCATGGCCGTGTATTGCAAGGGTGCAGGGGAGAGCATGGCTGTGTATTGCAAGGGTGCAGGGGAAAGGAGGACAGTGCAAGGGTGCAGGGCAGGTAAATGATGGCAGGACAGGACCAGGATGACAGGAATAGCAGGGTACACCTGGCAGGGCATAGCAAGGGTGGGTTGCACGGTGGTGGTGGCAGGGTGGGTTGGATGGGTGGTAAGGTGAGGAGGAGGAGAAAAAGGAAGGAAGAGAAGAACAAGGAGGAGAAGCAGAAGCCTAATACAATACTTAGCTATATGAAATACTAAAACACAGAGAAGAAACACTCAAATGTGTTTTCATTTGCAGTATAATGCCAACAAGGGGTATCATTAATTTAAGCTTCAGAAACTGCTTGTTAGTCAAATAATAACAATAACTTACTGGCAAACCCCTATTAGTAATTCCCCATTTAAGATACTTTCACTAAGCACAGTTTCTCTCTTAGTCTGTCAGTCAAAAATACACTTTTCACATAATGTTTCTTAATTAATCTCAAAGGTGTGCTGTGAAAGATAAAGGCTAATTTAACTAAAAATATTACTAATTTAAATTTAACACAAATACATACTGTATCTTGATACTTGCTGTTGTCTTGCATTATGATCCTTAAATGCTTGAGAAAAAGTCCCTCTTGCTGGGACCTAACCCAAACTTTCAAGCAGTGTTCAACTATCAGCAATTTAAGGGAATATTTATCAATTATTAAATGAGGAATTACTTTTTGCTGGCATTATACACAAACAAAACTCACAACTTACACCTATTGCAATAGTGTGGAAAATGTGCCCTTACATTTCAGATGATTTTTAATATAATTCAATCTTATGCATATATATACTGAGCATCTTAAGTAATCTTGAAATTTAGACTGCATGGTGGGCCTGTAGAAATGGTTCAGAATTTTCGTATTGGTCATATATCATTTGAAAAGGCTTGTAATATTGTAAACAGCTGGTATGACAAACTTGTAATATTGTAATCAGCTTTATGACATTATTCACACTAATACATTTTACAATGCAAGAATCTTGTAAAAGCCTGAAGTCCCATTTTTGTAGTGGCATATATCTTCCAGTAAATGGTAACCACTCTTTCCAAACAGTATATAATTTCTCCCTGTATTGATAAGCATCTGATATGGTATCCTAAATAAATGCTAATACTGTGAAATGTGATATTGCCACAAACTGGTCCTGGCAGAGCTCCAGCAGTGGAATGTTTTACGAATCAGGTTCCTGAACAACAAACTTGATCTTATGATTCAATTATTACGTGGCAATCAGTGTCAAGGCAATTTGTATGCACTAACTCCAGGGCTATATAAATCCATTCTCTCACTTTTTATTACTCTTCTTTCCTTTTCAGGTGGCTTTACATTAAGTGACAAACCTAAAGGTTTCTTGTAAGCCAGGAAACCATTTACAACACTGGGTGGTAACCATATAACCCAACCATACGTGTTCCCTGCATGTCAACAAGTTCTTGGTGGAGGGTTAGTGCCCCTCCCTGTAAAATAACCAACTCAGACAAAAAACCACTCCTTATGGGATCATGGTGTCTGGCTATAGATAGATGGACTATGTACACCAAATACTTGCTGTGGTAGGAACTGTCTCCCTATACTGAGAGAGAGTAATCAAATGTAATCTGTTCTTGTACGGTAACACTAAAGAGAGGTGGGTGAAATCATGTTTATCAACCCTCCTGGGATATCATTAATTACATTTTGACTTTTGGCAACACTGACCCCCTCCTGCACAGACACTTGTTTTAGCTACTGTATACGCTCTTTACCCACCACCTACACCCATTCAACTCCTACACTGACCCCCTCCTGCACAGACACTTGTTTTAGCTACTGTATACACTCACTACCCAGCACCCACACCCAATCACTACCTACACTGACCCCCTCCTGCACAGACACTTGTTTTAGCCGCTGTATACACTCACTACCCAGCACCCACACCCATTCAAAATCTACACTACTGTTTAAAAAACATGTTCTTATCCTACACCCAGTACTAAATTTTACAAAGATATATCTGATACATTTGTTTTCTCCCCCTAAAACGGCCCCCATTCAGAAGGAACTGTGCAGTGAAAATATATGAAATTTCACAGTACAGGTTATTGGCTCTGATCACCTGCAATATTCGCAGTCCACCAATGGCATTGACCATCAACTTTTTTTTTTTTTTTAATATATACAGTACTTTATTTATATTTTTCAGACTGTACATAGCTACTACCTATACACACAAGGCCACTACAGCCATCCAAAAATCTCCAGCCAAACAGGAACTTTTAAATACCATCACCAATATACCAGTCTTGTATGAGACGGCCCTAGCATGTATTCAATACGGACGGTGGGTGTTAGTGCCTAAGTGGTGACATGTGGAGGTGTATGATATGCAGGAGGACTACTGGGCCTTGGGAGCAGGCTCTGAAGCCTATGCCCGGAGTCAAACACAAAAAAAACGTAAAACCCTTCAGAATCAACTGTACCCAGAGAAACATGAATACACCTACTCTCTCTCTCCCTATCTTTAACTTGGTCTAAAATTGCCTTGTGCTCTCATGAATGCTGAGTTGTAAGCACAGTATATATGCATTAAAATACGATGCTTGTTATGAAGAAATGCTGTGGAAAGCATGTAATCAAAACTTACACTACACAGAGTACTTCAAAAAAATCTATTCTAATCCTATGCCTAACACTAAATTCACTGGGATACATATTTTCTTCCTATCTCCTTAAAACGGCCCCCATTCCAATGGAACTGTGCTATGAAAAGCATATGGAATTTCACAGTAGAGGCCACAGGCTCCAACCATCTGCAATACTGGTAGACTAAGTGCAGTCCGCCAGTGGCTGTGGCCATCAACTTTTTTTTTTTTTTCCTGATGGTACATACCTACTACCTAGATATACAACAGAAGCCTTCAAAAACCATCACGAGACACCCACCCTTCAGACACAACTATACCCAGAGAAACACAATTACACCTATTACTCTCTCTCTTTTGGTGCCTGGTGGTTTAGTGGGTAATTATGGCACTCCAATTGGATTGAGCCAGTGAAGGTTTATATCCAATGGGTGGTTGGGGTTTATTGCTCACATAATATCACTCAGGGATGAGTGGGGCTGGTCACTCTCAACTTAAATGTCAGTACCAAGTTGCCTAGCCCCGGGCTCCTATGCTCATGGGGCAACATGGGATTGGATGATGGATGGATGGATGCTCTCTCTCTTTACTCTAACTTGGATTAAAATGGCTTATGCTCTCTCATGAATGCTGAGTTGTAAGAATACAGTAAACAAGCATTAAAATATTATGCCTGTCACGATGAAAAGCTATGGAGGTCTACATTTTGTTTCTGACAGTCGGAAATTTTTTAAAAAAAGCAAAAACACGAACATTTGTGCCAAGTTAGAGTGAAATTAGTATAACCAAACTTCAACACAATCATCATCTTTCTCTACTTCAGTGCCAACACAATATACAACTCTCAAACAAAACACTATGCCCACAGTGTAATGCCTCCTGCCACACCACACCACAATCACATTTACCACAGTGTAATGCCTCCTTCCACACCACACCACATTCACCACACACACTATCACACCACACTACCACAAAACACTCACCATAAGTACCACAGTGTAAGGCCTCCTTCCACACCACAACACATTCACCACACTACTACAACATATACCACCACACTACCATAATATATACAGAATCTTTGGGACTGCCAGGATTTCTGTAGTCAATCAAGTGGCATTACAAGCCAAGATTTACTAATACATAGCAATATTCTTCAAAACAGCATAATCTTGATCTAACAGGTTTATCATCTATTGACAAAGGAATTAAATTTATCATGGGAATTAATTTGTCCACCTGAAGGGATGGTTAGAGGGAAAGTCTGTCAATCAGGTGGCGGGATGGTCAGAGGCCTGTAATGATTTTTAACACTAAGGCAAGGTTTCTCTCCCAATTTCTCTTTCTCCCTCTCAATTGTATTTCCAGTGAACAAGGAAAAATGAACAAGCTTTACAGTGGGAGAACTATCGGTACCATGCCTACAGTAGTGAAGTGGACTAATCATCATTGTCATAACCAATTATTTTTCAGTCATCATTGTAACCATTTTTTTATCTTTTTCAAGCAGTCATTACCACCCTGTTCATTTTTTTTTTAATACATATGGTTGAAATGTATAGGGTGCATAAAGCAAAGAGTAAAGCCAAAAGAGAGAGAAGCTGGCCAACTGCAAGCCCAATGAAATGGCTCATACACTCACCATTCAAATCCCAGCATTTTCACACACACACACACACACACACACAAAACCATGGGGACATCACACATCCTTGCTCATTCCAACACCGATATTAAATCACTGCCATTTACCTCTCTCTCTCATCATAAACCACCACAACCCAACCCAACAGACACCAACACCATCACAAACAACCAAACAATACATAGACAAACAAAATGCAACAATGTCAGAGAAATATCAACATCATAGCCTAAGAATAAGCATAATGATGATTCTAATATGTATATACAATTGGCTGTGATGTTGGAGAGCTTACAACTTTGTACAACATAGTCTGCCGTAATATTGCATACTGCACAAAATAATCTGCTCATCACATAATATTCCTGATTTCTGAGATGCCATGGGCTAATAGACGATGGGGACCTGACAGGAAAATTAATTCCTGTAGCTACATGCTTAGGAAAATATGGCAAATAACTGTGTGATATGAAACAGTATATCAAAATAGTATAGTCCATCGGGCATCTTAGGATCTTTCTATATCTATCTATCTATAGCCTGATGCCCTAATCCATATTGTTATAAAACTTTAAACATCTAAAGATGACATTACCAGGGCACATTTTCCCACACTACTAAAAATAATAGAGATACAAAGATATTACATTTCAACACATACAGTACATAACTATAGTCAGTTTAATTCCATCTGACAAAACAAGGTAACTTTTATAACTTCAGCACTAAATCACTGGGGTATAAAATTCAACAGGTCTTAGTGGTGAGGTAGGGATGAGTCTCCTTGGTTATTATTCAAATTAACTCTCCAGTCTGACAAAACTTGGCCATAATCCAAACTAAGAGCTTACGAATCTCTGTGGCTATATAAAATTTGATAAGCCTTAGTGATGAGGTAGGGATGAGACTCCTTGGTTACTAGTCAAATTAACTATCGAGTCTGACAACACTTGGTCATAATCCAAGCTAGAGGTTATGAATTTCTGTCAGGTTAAAGCAAACTGACTATAGAATAAATCAACAGAAATAAACAGGCACCAAAAAAAACACACCCACATCAATATATAAACATACAGTCTGCCACAGGAGAAAAAAAAATAAAAACATAAACTGTATCAACGACAAATGTTCGTATACATGTATATGCAGGGAAAAATCCAACTCATTAATCTCTGACCTAAATGAAGGAAATCAACTGGGGATGTTCAAGGAAGGGAATCAACTCAAGATGCTCATTAATCTTTGAGATAAATGAACATTAATTAACTAAGACTGCTTGTTAGTTTTAAATTCTCAGTGCTATATAGGGCAACACATTTTAATGCAGAGATGAAAAAAATACAGGCTGCAAGAAATAACACACAAAAGACAGCCAATGTCAAGATCTGTTGATTCTGAAATTCCTGCACACATTGTGTTTTAAAGACTGGAGGTCATAGGCAGAGGGAAATACAGACTGAGGATGACAATTTCATAGATGACCTGTTGCCAATTAAAATCAACCAAAGAAGGACAAGAGTACATATTTTTTTCAGGATATTTTTTCCTGTGGCACAGTGTGCAGTACACCACTATGACATGGCAATAATAATAATGCAAAAATAACAAGAAAATGGGCATACAAATATAACAACCAATATCAATACTTCAGGAAGGATAATATATGCAAAACACCTATTTTTATTGTTTGGTAAAAAAGCGCTATGGTTTTTTCCAAAGTCCTTTTATCTGCCACATTTATTTACGATCTTTTTGGCTGATAATACCTGCCATTGCGGTGGTCCCTGGCTCATTTTAACTACTAAGAATCAGAGTCAGTGCTGGAGAAATTAAATACTGGAATTTAATCAAAGAGGCAATATGAGCTTTTGACTGAGGGTTAAGCTCCAAAATTCTTACAACAAAGATTATCCTCTAATAATCTTTTTCAGACGTGTGTGCATCTTTCAGTGGTCTACTTTGGAAAATGACATGTATACATCCTTAGCAAAATTTCTCAGCTCATTTAGTTACATCTCATTCAAGAAGCTAAATAAGCAGCACACACAGAGAAGCTACAAACAACTGACACTGTTTTACCTAGGTAGCAAACAGTGTATCGGCAAAAATGCTGAAACTGACGCACTATAGGTTCAGAGAAGTGGTTTGGTTACAGCACTACGACAGGGGAATACAGGACCACAGCAACAGCAGCCCACAATTTACTAAGCCATAATACAGGGTTGCCCACATACATCAGATGGTGTCGGCTCAGTCTGCGGGTATTGGAGATGCATGTATTTTGACACTTTATTCAATTATGCCCTGTTTAACTGGGGATTAAATTACCATCTTTCCCATGTAAATGCAACCTGAAACAGGACTAACATGGTGCTAGACATGAAGAAGTGCTATGGAAAGGATGTTGGGCCACAGTGCTATCTTACTTTGCCAGTGAGGTATGGGAAATGAATCTGCATAAGGACAAAGATCTCATGTCTCATTGTGTCATGTCTGTGTGTGTCATGCCTCCTTGTGTCACGTTTCTGCGTGTCATGTCTGCGGTTGTTCAATTTGTGAATGAATGGAGCTAAAAGAGAGATAATAGGCAGGGATGTGAATATATTGGAGTGTCTAATGAGAGAGGGTAAGGTGTGGAAACTTCTTGAACTGTTGCTTGCTGATGATGCTGTACTGTGAGGAATGTGAACAGCATGGCTTGGTGAATGAGTCTGGGGGTATATGTAGGAAACTGAATCTAAAAGAGAATGTATATATGAGCAGAGTTTATGATCTCTGAGGGAAAATAAGTCACAGCATACACAGTGAGACTGGATGATGAGGAAAAAGAGAATGAATGTGCACCCAAGTACTTGAGTGTGATGAGTAAAGATGGAAGGAAGTGCTTGAATGGGTACAGCAGAGCAGAAAGGTTGCTGGATCACTGAAAGTGGTGATAAGGAGCATGGAAGTGAAGTGAGAAATGTGGAGACAAAAATGAGGAAGTAAATTGTTGTTACGAAAAATATTTTGTGATGGTCTGGCCATGTAGAGGATGGAGAAAGAGAGATTGACTAGAAATGTATGTGAGTGGGGTGGAGGAGAAGACCAACGATGAGATGGAAGGATGAAATGGAGAGATATATGAGGGAGGGGGGGTGGAAGTGAGCATGGAAATGAAACTTGGATCCTGTTGGAAGGACACAAGGGTATGAGTAGTAAAAATGAGGTAAGGAGTGTGTGGAGTTTTATGGACAGACAGATATACAAATGAGGAAGTGAAGATGCATTGTGGTGCTATTGGGAACAATACTTTTAAGATAGTTTGGCCATGTAGAGGATGGAGAATGACTGACTAGAAGGTACATGTATGATGTGGAGGGGGGGAGGGGAGACCATGGGTGAGATGGAAGAATGGAGTGGAGATGCAAGAGGGGGGTGTGAGTTGGAGAGAGGGCAGTCAAATGGCAGATGACAGTGCAACACTGTTTGTGGCTCCCCCTTATGGGATTGAAATGTCTGGCAGTAAACAAATAAAAGTCAGAGGAGGGTAAAAATTTCTGCTTACTATAATGAGTGAACTGTAAGCAATTACTAAAGCAAATGAAAGAGGAGATATTTAATTGCATTATAAAAAAAAATGCAAACAATGGATGCAACCACTATAAAGTAAGAAAGGGTTATGGGAAACAGAAATGTTGCAGGGTAGAGATGGTAATGTTGACTGAGCCTTCACCATATAAATCATCATCATAATCAAAATCAATATAATAATCATTCATAATTATTAAAATCACCACTGCATTCATCATCATCATCCTAGCCTCTTCTTCCCACCTAAGGATGGGGTAAGGTGTGGTTCAAAAAGCAAGGACAAAACACATGGGATCAGACATGTTATATATGAACCACCCTGTATTTTTTTTTAGCATCTGTGGCATATAACCAGGACTAACTGCATCTGTCTGTGATGTACAGGCATGTGCAAAATTATGCCGACAATACTCCGCCAGCATTAACTTGTACTTCATATTTATTACTCTTTCCCAGATGACTTGAGAGTAACATTCCTTCTCTTGTTTGTTTTACTAATGCTTGGAACAGAGACCTTCATATGGCAATGATCAGATATCAAAGCTGTCAGGTTATACTAACAGCCTTCAGTTCCTTTACAATCTCCCTAAAGGAGAATGATGGACTATGAAAGAATGCAGTCCTTACCACAAAAAAATATTTCAAACAACACCTTCCATTTCTAAAGCCAGCAGGGAAGTGCCTATATACTTTTGCTCATGCTAAACATTTCATAGCCTATGGCTGTGTACGGCTGGCTAGTTGTCTATAACCTTAGTCGCTTCACTTGAATCTGGTGAAGTAGTCTTCTTTCAGAGCTGACAGCAGGATGTAATGAAACTGGTTGTTTGATATGACCAGTATCATGACTACGATGCGTAACAAGCCAAGAGGCTTCTTGCTACCCATGATATAAGTTACTACATTTGGTGGTAAAATAAAACTAGACAGTCACATGGTGGTGTAAGGAGTTATGGCACTCTCATCAAGTATTACATCAGTCAGCAGCTAGTCCCAGATCTGTTGCAAAAAGGGGAAACAAAAAACTGGTGAATGAATGGGTGGCTGTGAACTGGTCCAGCATCTCATAGATGTGAACAAAGTTTGCAACGTCTGGCTTGCAATATCCACTTAAGAGTGTATGCCCAATCCTTGAACCATTGCCTGGGGCGTAAAAAATAAAAAACAAAAGAACCGTGAACACAACCCCCTCATAGAGCATTCCGCCCCCTTACTGTACAGCCACAATGTGGTTACTGCAAGCAAGGACTGTGTGGATGTTTACTTATATAATCATCCACCTGTGTGCCACTTATCCTTCCAACATATGCAATGAGGACCCCTCTCTTTGAACTCCGAAGGCCCCCATATACCGATGTTGGAACCGATATATATATCATGGCACACAATGGTGGGTTGTGTGTGCTGTAAAAGTGAGTTACCCGACCACCCAGTCATTCACCAAGCCCCCACAACTCCACTAGTAGCAAAGGGACTCGGGGCCATGCTACACAACAGTAAAATGGCAACTAACTCAGCATGAAATTTTTAAAGTTTGTTTTTACGATGCAGACTTTTCGTTCATTTACTGCCAGCGTAAAACTTTAATCTTCTCAGTCTGATTTGGCGCTTATTTTTTTTTTTTTAAACGCATACCAGTATTTAGCAATAGTTTATTAAGCAGAATGTTAGTCATGAAGAAGTGCAATGAGATGGATGTAAACCTCCAGTACTGTGTTATTCTACTATTGAGATTTATGAAAAAAGCTGGTGAATGGACAAATCCTGGGTCAAGTTAAGATGCAAGAACTATGATAATTGAGCACGGACTAATATAAATAAGTTAAAAATAAAGATTATTATTATCCTTAGACCCCAAGCATCACTCTTAGTTAAATAAAACTATCTAGTGTTAGTTGGAATAAAGACAGTTGCTCTCCCACTTACGAACATCTGAGCTAAGAACTATTGCTGTTGAGATTAAAAACTTATCAGCTTGAGATTTCACTAGGCTTTGTGGTTGCCAGCCTGATAGTGCCAGGGATTGATTCCTGGCACTGCATCATCCTGTCCTATCATCAATCACCCGTTGTCGTCGCCACCGTCGTTGATTGGCAGGTAAAATCAGTACCTACATAAAGTTAACTGGCCTTATATACCCTAGTGGTGGAATGATCTAGTTATGGTGCCTAGCACTGCCACTGATAATAATTATCATCATCGTTAGACATTACCATCAACCCTAACCCCTTTTCCCACCCAACGATGGGGTGAGGAATTCTCAATTAAAACTTTGTAAGTAGGGGAGCAACTGTAAACATACTCTGTCCACCTCAACTTGGACTGAGTGATTTGCAAAGGAAGCAGAGCTAAAGTATTGCTATCCTTGTCTTTGCTTCTGGGCTTTGGGGATTAGGCTGCAAAGGTCAAAAATCTTTGCCAAGTCGAGGTGAACGAACCAAAACTTTTCTAACTCACATTTCAGAAGGGTACAAATAACTGTAGCTGTAGTTGTAGTAGTAGTGGTATTAGCAGAAGAAGGACTTGAGGTGTAATTAAGACTAGAAAATGGGTTGCCAAAGGAAGCCTCTTCAGGGCTGTCTGAGGTATATCCCCAGGGGTTAGAGGCCACTGTGAGAAAAAACTGAACCAGCTGTGGGATCTCCAGCAAAACAGCAGTGGTAGCGGCACCCCCAGCACGGCAGCAGCGGTGCCACCCCTGTGTGGCAGCAGCAGCAGCATCTCGTGTGGCAGCAGCAGCAGCATCCCCAGTGTGGCAGTAGAAGCAGCAACCCCAGTGTGACAGCAGCATCAACTACAGTGCCAGCACCAGCAAGAACAGCTGGACAGCTGCACAGGTGGACCCTGAAAACATGGCAAGCCTTTAGGAGACATTCTCAGGCCTGATGATAATTTAACCCTCTGTCTGTTGAGTTCAATACAGATCTTAATTAACCCCTACAGTACTGGTGCTGGAGTGGCACAAATAGGATAGCGGGTGGGGGGCTACCTGATAACATTTCCCAATCCCATCTCTATCCCCCAGCAGGAGAATGGTGGACCACAGAGTGGCAGCTCTGCCTGCGGTCCACAGCGTTAATATTCTTATAAGCCTGAGGTTGCAACTACTATAGTCGCGGCGCGCGACTCTGAGGTTGTTATTATCGTGTCCTGGCAACCTATCATTCAAAAGTGCGTCTGATTTCGTATATAATATGAGACGCATTTCATTCGTGTATAATATGTTTGTATATAATAACATTAGTGTATAATATATTCGTGCATAATAATATGATTCGGGTATCATATGATAAGTAATCGGACGCACATCTGAATGGTACGTTGCCAGGGTACGATAATGACAACCTCGGACTCGTGAGCCGCGACTATAGTACAGTACACAAGACCTAAGATGAAATGATCTGCTTTGTCAGTTGTCTGGTTCAATTCCTTGGTTATAGTCCCTCAGGTACAGGCAAACCCCAATTTACAATACCCCTCTATGCAATACCCAAGAATAATGATAGGGGTGGAAATACTACTCTACCCCATCTATTGTAGGCCCACCTCCAGGATTGCAATGGGTTTTGACTTTTTAAAACTGATTTTGATTATATTTTACTTAAATTTTGTGTTTTGGTTGATTTATAAATCGTTCTTAGACTTAGATTAATGTGTTTTAGTCATAGGTCGGACGAACAGTCATTTGGGGTACGGATTCTCACTCATGTGGACAACTAAGCGACTCAAGAAAGAATATTTTGTGTCTGACCACTGAACATCCCTAACCTCTCATGGAATAAATAATTTAAAATAAATAATAATAATTATGAAAGCCTTAAAAAGTACATAATTCATGCACTGGTGAAAACTGTGACATTGATAAATCATGTCTTTACATTTGGGCTGTTCATGGGAAAATGCGTCAAAAATTCAAAGGGATTTCTAAATAAATGTTGGAAAATAAGAGAGAAAAATGGAGCTCAGCATGCCCGGATGCACAAACGGCCTTAAGGCTACACACGGCCTTAAGTCGGGTAGTTTAAGGCCGTGGGTCGCTAAGGCCCATGCACGAAGCACCAACAGGAGGGTAAGCCTCGGTAAGGCCGCCTCAGCCGCTGAGGCTGGGTCGGAGCAGCCTTACCGTATTGAGACCCGTAAATAAAGTAACTCCGATTTGATATTCTCTGTAGCACAAACCGGACCCAACTTGTTATTGTTTGCCTCAGCATGGAGTTGATGAGTTGCCTGTGAGCTAGATCGTGCTTTGCGAAGGGAATGGAGGTTTCTTGGAGCCACTGAACCCCTGTAACATAAATGACGAACATGTTTTGAGACAATATCGCCTCCCCAGGAGCGAATTCCTTTGTTTAACGGAACTTGATCCTCATATTGAAAGTGTCACGTTACACTGCCCTGACATTCTTGCCTACGCAACAATTTTTGGCAACCCAGAGGTTCTACGCTAGTGGGAATTTTCAGAGTGTTGTTGGAGGGTGGTATTCATGAGTCAAGTGTATGCAAAGTGATATCACGTGTGACAGTTTATACAGAAAATTACTGAGAAAAATTAAGATGCCCAGTGGTTTGCTGAGAAGGACAGAGATGAGGGTTTCCACAAAATAAATTTCCTAAAGTATTTGGGTTCCCATGGGAAGGGAGGGGAAGAATACATCTCCAGTATCCCTGCTTGTAAGGGGCAACTAAAAGGGGCCTTTTTGTCTCCAGACTTCCTTACTGCCCTCCTCTGTCTTCTGTTCTACTCCCTTTTCTTGATGTTTGTGTTTCTTATGGTTTGTATTTTCCTTCTACTATGCCATGCAGCCATATTATGGATTGGTGATAATTCATCATTATTCCTAACTTCCTAAAGTGCTTGGAGCAATGGGTTGAACCCTAATACCAATTAAGGCCCCAGATCACAAAAACATGTATTTGTCAGCTGCAAACGGTTTCATTCACTGGCTGTGCAAGTTGTTTGTGACAGCAACAAAATGATACTGAGCTGTAATTACAGATACCCTGACAGCACTCACGCTGTCTTTATCTGGGCTAATTCCAACCACCAGAGATCCCTGAACCAAGGCGTCTATGGTGACATTTTATGCCAGGTAGCTGTGGTTGCTGATTACTTTGTTTAAAGTTAGACAATGGTTAGGTAAAACATGGCAAACATAATAAGTTCCCATTCATATTGCTATTTTGTTTCTTTACTCCTAAACCCTCTCATCTTACTGTTTTAAAGGTTGTGTGGGTGTATTGCTCTTCATCACTAATATTGGGACGTCTTTTCATTGCACCCAACATTTTCAATTAATTACCGGCACTTCACGTGCTTATCCTTGACTGTTGTGTTTTTGTTACCGCATTTTGTGAAAATAAGGTATTGTATAGAACGCCTAGGAATTCTATAGAATGACCAACATTTTTTTTTGGCAAAGTATGTTTATTTCATTCTGACTGTATATATTTTACCTAACCTGGGACTTTAATAGAATGCATAGGTATTCTGTAGAATGTCTAACATTTTTATGGCAAAGTATAATGTAATAAACAACAGGGGGTAAGGCTGGGATACTGTAGGTTAGGTTAGGTTAGTTAATATAGAAGAACGTTATGTTAAGCACTTAACTAAATTAACCTAACCTAACCTACCGTAATCGAACTTAAACGTAGCCTAGACCATCCCAGCTAAAACTAACCGCAGCCTAAATTAACCTAACGTACTGAAATGACTGGGTTCACAGTTTGCCGGTTTGCTGCAGTTTGGTCGTTTCTCACGTTGCCAAAAATGAACACGGTAATCTACAGAATACCAAGGAAATGTGTACAGATGATTCTATCCTATACCTTGGCTTGAAGTTTACCTAGGCATTCTATACAGCGACGGGTTTCCAACTATGACGGTAACATAAACAATCCTCTCGCCTCTCACAGCCAGCTGATTCATTGAAGGTCTGTGATTGGCCCAGTGTTTGTGTTCTGCCGTCTGATTGGTCGGCAGGGTCGCAGCTGACGCATTAGATTTCCCCCAAAACATTCCCTACACTTAAGGCCAGCCTTAGCTAAGACCAATGCACGAAACTTAAGTCAGCCTTAAGACAAGGCAACGGGTCGTCGTGCATGGGCCTTAGAGGCAGCCGTAGGGCCGCCTTTAATATTTCATATAAGGCCAGCCTTATGGCTGCCATCCGACGGAGTTTTGTGCATCCCAGCCCTGGACAGTAACTAAAACAACAAGTGGAGCTGTTGAAAAGGCTATCCCGATCGCATCATCAATCACATTCCCCATCATAAGAATTCCCCGTCAAAACATCAATCCTCTGTCACAATTCGCACCTTGGACGATTCTGCATCATTCATACATTTATATTCTGCATAACAGATGTTTAATTGTCCCAGGACCGTCTGATAGCGGGATTGTATAGTGTTGCTGCTTCTTCTCTACCAAGTTTGAATATGAGTCAGAGATCGCACTCTGGTGCCCTTGACTTGGTACAAGCGAGATAGGCTTAGGTTAGCTTCTTTTACAGCTGTTAGGCCGTTTAGACTGTCTTTAAACTTTTTTTTTTTTTTTTTGATCCATTTGGGTGGGTTTAAGACTCAAATGGGGCGGGGGGGGGGGGACCCGAGGCTTAAAAATGCATCCCTATACTTTACATGTTAAATCTACCCCAAGATAAATTTCCCCAACTAGTAGTGAATTTTTACTTAACCAACTGCATCGTTAAGCCGGGGTATGCTTGTATCAGTTTGTAGAGCAACCCACGAGGAAAAAATATCCTAGATCTTATACTGGCGACATCAGAAAACTTTGTTCTTTATGTTCAATTATGAGAAGAATTTAGTACTAGTGATCGTGACATAGTCACATGCAACCTCAGTTTCTGTAACACCGACCAAAATTGTCTATCTATCTATATACCTAGGCTGCTTCCCCCAAGGAAAGGGAGGTAGCCCAGACAGGACGACACACTCCCCATTTACTCATCCATTCAAACACATTCATTAGCATCTCAGCCCCAAAGGGGAGAAGGGACAGATTCTCACTGCACCACACCACACGAGGGTCAACTGTGCAGTGCAAATTGTAGTTACGAGAAAATCCAGACAACAAGAAAGCCAATTTCACAAATTAAAGCTAACTTTACATAGCAATGAATGGGAACTGATTAATGAAAGTACAAATATACACACAGTATGGACAGAGTTCACAGAAATCCATAAAGCGGTTAAGGAATGTGTATCAATGTGTAATCGAGGACCAGTGAAAAGGAATAGGCCAAAATGGTGGAACAACAATATTAAGAGAAGTCTTTCATCAAAGAACTTGCTTATTAGAAATACAAAGCCCCTAACAATGAGGAAGATAAAGATATTTACCATAACTTATGCTGAAATGCTAAAAAGTTAATTAAGCAAAGCAAGAAAAACCTTGACGCGCATATTGCAAGCATCAGTAAGTCAAACCCCAAAGAACTGTTCAGTTATATCAGAAATAAGAATATATTAACACCAACAATAGGACCACTAGTATCAGCTGATGGTGAGCATACAAATGATGAAATTTAGATAGCTAAGATTCTTAATACTTATTTACATTTGTATTTACAATAGAAAGTTCATGCTCGATCCAAACATTGTCCTTCGCACGCGTAGATGAAGACAACACACTCAGAGAAATTACAGTATTATCTGTAAGAGTAATGTACTCCATGCACTAAATAATCATCATTCATCATCCAACCATACGCTGCCCCATGAGAAGCATAGGAGCCCAGGGCTAGGCAAGTTGGTCCTGACATTTAAGATGAGAGTGACCAGCTTCACTAATCCCTGAGTGGCATTATGTTAGCAATAAGCCCCAACAATCCCCTGGATGTAAACCTTCACCAGCTCAAATCTGACTGGAGCACTGTAATTACCCACTAAACCACCAAGTGCCAAAATTTGGTTATATGGTTACCTCCCAGCACAGTAAATGATTTCCTGGTGTAGATGAAACCATTTAGCTTGTCACTCAGTGTAGAGTCACCTGCAGGCAGAAGAGGAAAGAATGAAGGATAGAAACACAGAAGTGTGTAAAGTCACCCGTAGGCAGAAGGACGAGAAAAGTAAAATGCAGTATAGCACCATAGGAGGCCCCCAACACCTCCACAAGGAGCCCATAGAGAAGAAACGACAGCATGACGGGACTCGGAGCAACAGCGGCATAAGTTCACCCAGGCCACGCACCTGTATGACCCGGAGCTCGCCCGCCGCCTCCATAGAAGGAATACCAGATTACCTTCCGGCCGAGCCTTCCCCTACCAGCTTCGGGGTGGAGCTGTTTCTCCAGCTTCTGCCAGCACCCCTGAGACGGCCCGTGGCCGCTCAACCCTCCTGAAGGAGACGGCCTGTAGCCGCTCTGAGGGGGATAAGGGGACAGCCTGTAGCCACTCCCGCCTTCATCAGGAGATGACCTGTAGCCGCTCAATCCTCCTGAAGGAGACGGCCTGTACCCACTCTGAGGGGAATAAGGAGACGGCCTGTAGCCGCTCTGAGGGCAATCAGGAGACGGCCTGTAGCCGCTCCCGCCTTTGTCAGGAGACGGCCTGTAGCTGCTCTGAAGGTGTTCTTCTCGAGACGGCCCGTAGCCGCTCAACCCTCCTGAAGGAGACGGCCTGTAGCTGCTCTGAGGGGAATAAGGAGACGGCCTGTAGCTGCTCTGAGGGGAATAAGGAGATGGCCTGTAGCTGCTCTGAGGGGAATAAGGAGACGGCCTGTAGCTGCTCTGAGGGGAATAAGGAGACGGCCTGTAGCTGCTCTGAGGGGAATAAGGAGACGGCCTGTAGCTGCTCTGAGGGGAATAAGGAGACGGCCTGTAGCTGCTCTGAGGGGAATAAGGAGACGGCCTGTAGCTGCTCCCGCCTTTGTCAGGAGACGGCCTGTAGCTGCTCTGAGGGGAATAAGGAGACGGCCTGTAGCTGCTCCCGCCTTTGTCAGGAGACGGCCTGTAGCTGCTCTGAGGGGAATAAGGAGACGGCCTGTAGCTGCTCCCGCCTTTGTCAGGAGACGGCTTGTAGCTGCTCCCGCCTTTGTCAGAAGACGGCCTGTAGCTGCTCCCGCCTTTGTCAGGAGACGGCCTGTAGCTGCTCCCGCCTTTGTCAGGAGACGGCCTGTAGCTGCTCCCGCCTTTGTCAGGAGACGGCCTGTAGCTGCTCCCGCCTTTGTCAGGAGACGGCCTGTAGCTGCTCCAAAGGTGTTCTTCTCGAGACGGCCTGTAGCCACTCAACCCTCCTGAAGGAGACGGCCTGTAGCCGCTCTGAGGGGAATCAGGAGACGGCCTGTTGTCACTTCCGTCTTCGTCAGGAGACGACCTGTAGCTGCTCTGAAGGTGCCCTTAGGTCTGCTGGTAGCTGCTCTCTTCCCCAGGCCACGGCCAGTAGCTGGGCCGTGGCAACGGCCGGTAGCCGCGCCCCTAGAAGGCCACGGCCAGTAGTCGGGCCCTACAGCAGGAGACGGCCTGTAGCCGCTCCTCCATTGGAAGCTGATGCCTGTTCTCTGGCCCACAACCCAGAGGGAATCCCGGGCCTAGAAGAGCACTGGAGAGGCCCCGTGGTCTCCCCCGGCCTCTACTCCCTGCAACTGGCTCTGGAGGAGGCCCACCTGATGGACCCTGATGCAGACTGGTGCCGCAGCCCCTTCCTGATGGTGCCGCTAAGCACCGGGGACCGCAGCCCTCGGGAATCCCAGACCGTCCCCAGGACTCCCAGGTGGGAACCCCCCGCACCCCAATGCCAGAGATCTTCCTCCGTCAGGCGCCTGAGCGAAAGGTTCAGGCAGTTATTCGGCCCCAGCTCTGTGGGCCGTACACCTGTCCCCAGCCCCGAGAGCACGGGGCCCTTCGCCACCCACAGCCCCGGATAAGAAAGGACGCCCTTGCGTGAGATCCCGTTGCCTCTGGATGTAGAGGCCCCTGGTGGTACCCAGCCCCATCCATAGTGGAGCTGTGCCGCCTCCGCCGCCCCTCTTACCTGACTGCCCTGACGCCCGGATCCAAAAGGAGTGACAGTGATAATACAGTGTCTGTGACCCAGCAATATAGAGGCAGAACAATGAACTAACCCTCTAGTGGAAGTCAGTGAAAATACCAAAGTGGTGGAGTAACAGTGACAGTGCAACCCCAAATACGGCCACCCAGTGAAAGTCAGGTCTATCAGAGTGAATATACCACCACTAGAAAATATCTGATACCAAAACCATATTCAGACCCCAGTGCCAAAGAAACCCTCACCAACAAGGAACAATATTAGCGACTCCACGAATATAGAAAACCTAGATTTCCTATAATTAATAATACTCTGCCTCAAGTGCTATTTGATCTGAGCAGTATCCTGCGTGATACTGATAACCCATATCTAGACGTAAGAGTTATAATTGTCCACTGTATCTGAATCAGTGACATCTACTCGTTCCCCTGTCCAACTTAGTAACACACGTGTAAGGTTGTTGCCTTGAGTTTTTGTGTCCTACCTCTCTCCTATTTGTCTAAGCTCCGGTCTAGAGAGCCCCGCTACACACTAGGCATTTATGGGAAGCCGGCCCTTAAAACACCTAGCATTACAAAAAGAATGAAGGAAAGAGAGAAAGAAGAGGATGGATGGAAAGAAGGATGGAGAAGACGAAAGGGCAGACACCAGAGAGCTGCCCTACATCGAGTGAGTGGATGGTGAGTGCCCCCACCTACCACACTGCACTAAATAAACTAGATAAATGAAACACCAGAGCCAAAAAGAATATCTCCAAGAGTCTTAAAGGAGGCAAAAGACGAATTAGTGAAACCCTTGGCACATACATTCAAATCTCTCCCAGAAGCGGCAATATACCAAGCAGCAATGTAACTCCGATATTCAAAAAGGGAGACAAATCTCAACCCAACAATTACCATCCAACAGGCTTGACACCAATTGTTTACAAGTTGTTTGAAACCATATTTAGAGATAAACTGGTCAAGCATTTAGAAATGGACAATCTCATCAACGACTCTCAGCACAGATTCCAAAATACGAGTTCATGTCTTACTAATCTACTTGATTTTTTCAATAAATTATCAACATGTACAACAACAATAAATCAGTCGATGTCATTTACCTTGTTTCCAAAAAGCATTTGATAAAGTTCCACATATTCGACTTGTCAAGAAACTGCACATCTACGGTATTGGTGGCAGTGTACTAAGTTGGATTGAAAGCTGGTTTACGAATCATAAACAAAGAGTTGTAACCAACTGTAAGGAATCAGACTAGAAAAATGTTAAAAGTGGTGTACTGCAAGGCTCAGTTTTGGGTCCTATATTGTTCTTGATGTGTATAGACAACAATGATGAAGGCGTGTTTTGTAAAATATCAAAATCTGCTGACGATATGAAGACTGGTAATAGAGCACATACCCAAAAACAAAGAATAATGATTCAATGGGATCTTGATAAATTGTTTAATTGGACTGAAAAATGGCAAATGGATTTTCTATTTATCTATTGCCAGATGCCTCAATCCCATTTGGGGTGGGCACAAACAAATCGCCTCCACATCGTCCTGTCCCCCGCCATTTCACTGCCCTGCTCCCAACTCACATCCCCCTCTCTCATAAACCTCTCCACCCCATCCCTCCATCTCATCCTCGGCCTCCCCCTCCCTCTTCCCCCTCCACCTCACTCACATACACTCTCTTCGTCAGTCTTTCACCCTCCATCCTCTCCACATGGCCAAACCACCTCAGTGTGTTCCTCATAACAATTCCTATCACATTCACATCCACACCACAATGCTCCTTTATATCCTCATTCATCAGCCTGTCTCTCCATGTGACTCCACAGGCTCCTCTTAAATAACTCATTTCCACTGCTCTCACTCTTGACTTGTGTCCTTCCAACAACGTCCAAGCTTCACTTTCATACATTAGAGTTGGTATCACGATACTGTTATGTAGCAACTTTTTCACTTCCATGCTCACTTCCCTGTTTCTTATCACTGCTTTCAAAGAACCAGCAACCATTCTTCCTTGCTGTACCCTTTCAAGCACTTCACCCTCCAAACCTCCATCCTTACTCATCACACTACCCAAGTACTTGAACGTACTCACATTTTCCAATTCCTCACCATCCAACCTCGCTGTACATTCACTGACTTCACCTCTCTCAAAGACCATCATTTTACTCTTCCCTACATTCACCTTTAGATTCCGTTTCTTACACACTCTCCCAAACTCATCCACCAAGCCTTGCAGCTCCCCTTCGTCTTCACTCAACAACACAGTACCATCTGCAAACAACAGAACAGGGAGTTTCCAAACACTATCCTCTCTCACCAGGGCCACTCCAACATCCAATACCCTATACCTTGTACCTTTTATTACGCCATCCATGAACAGATTGAACAACCATGGAGACATGACACATCCCTGTTTCAACCCAACCTCCTAAGAGAAAAATTCACTTAGTTCACCATCCACACGCACTGCAGCCTTAGCACCATCATACATACAGCATTCAACAACTTCCCATCTACTCCATATATTCTTAATACTTTCCACAATCTTTGTCTATTCATCCTGTCATATGCTTTCTCCAAATCCATGAAAGCCGCATACAACTTCTTTCCCTTCTCTAGAAACTTTTCCACTAAAGATCTAAGAATGAATATCTGATCTACACAACCTCTTCCCTTCCTAAAGCCTCCCTGTTCTTCACCAACTAATTCCTCTGTTCTTTCTCTAACTCTGTCAATAAGTATCTTACCATACACTTTTCCTATTATACTAAGAAGACAAATGCCCCTATGATTACCACACACTTCTTTTTCCCTTTTTCCTTTGTACAAGGGAATAACTATACCTGACTTCCAATCCTCCGGGACTCTACCTTCCTCCCAGGCCAATCTGCACATCTTCCACATCCATTCTACTACTATCTCTCCCCCATGCTTCAGCATTTCACCACACACTCCATCAATTCCTGGGGCTTTCCCCAATTTAACTTTCTTCATTGCTTCCACAACTTCTATCCCACTGATTTTTTCCTGTCTTCTCACCTCCCTCCTTCTCCCAGCCATTCCCCAGCCACTTATACTCGCATTACTTCCATCCTGTATGTTCAACAGTTCCTTAAAGTGTTCTCTCCATCTGCTCCCTTTTTCTCCCTTCTCCACTAGTAATCTATCATTTTTATCTTTCATTCCCCTGCTAACCTCACATTTTAATATTGATAAATGCAAAGTTCTTAATATTGAAAGTAAAAATGAGAACTTTAGTTATACAATGAATCATTCTCAACTCACGAGTGTAAACCACGAAAAAATCTAGGAATAATTTTAACAGATGATCTTCATGAAGCAAACAGTGCACAGAATCTATGAAGAAAGCGAACTAGTTGGATTTATAGGTACATTATAATTATGATCTGAGTTCAAATCTGAAAAGCCTCCTTTATCCGAAAATCATGGAACTTTCAAAGTTTCGTTTAATCGATTTTTTCGGATAAAAGATATTGTTATAATATGTAGGATACAAGGGAACAGTATTGTACTCACCCATTACCCATTTCTGGCGACGTCTAGCCCACCATCTTCACCTCAAAAGCCACTCAACCATCACCAAAACAGTTAAAACACTGTAGTAACTACGTATCTAACTGCACTTTTGTAACGTTGGGTGGAAAGTAAATTGCCGTAAACTAATGCTAGTGGCGCGAAACAAGCCCGCCGTGTTTCTACAGTAGCGTGTGCAGTTCAGGTCACCGTATTTCAGGAAATACGGTATATGTAGAAATCAGAGACAGTGCTGTGACGAATGACAAAATGATACCCAGACTGAGGAACAAATCATAAGAAGGGCGATTAAATGAGCTAAAGTTATTTAACCTATCAAAGCGCAGACTGTGAGGGGATCTGATTAAAGTATTCAAGATTTTTAAAGCAGCTGATAATATGGATGTTAACAAGTAACTACGTAACTGATCGTTCAAACTCTTCTTGAGGTAATGGGTATAAGATTATTGGACTGTATTTCCAGTTTAATGAAGACAAGCATTTTTCTTTAACAGGGTTGTTCAACATTTGGAATAAACTACCCAGGAATGTTACTGATTGCAGTTTAGTGGTGACATTCAAAAACAGTAGGGATAAGTACAGTATTTTGCGTTATAGTTAGACAGCTAATCGGTGGTTTATGACAAAACTCAAAGCTCTGAAACAATTGGACATTGTTCGGAACAAATGCATAAAATAGTATATCAGTATAGCAGTATGTTAGGCAAAGCACAAAATAGTCGGACAAACTTCAATCCTAACGACATTGCCGCAGAAATGAAGCATCAATACTACAAACGTTACAACAACAAATACCATTACTTTGACACTTAGAGAAAATGGAACGTCATAGCAAAACATGAATGTGAAAACGTTCCTCAAAACAGAAATTCACCTCCAGTTAAAGATGCTCGAGTGGAATATGCACATAATATGTACGAGAGAGGGCTTCAAAAACACCGTGTCTATGTGGATGAGACTAGCTACAATTTGTACAGAAAGCGTACGTATGGTCGTGCAGCACGAGGTGAGCGTGTCGTACGAACCGTAGGGGGACAGCGAGGTGGAAACATAACGCTGATAGCTGCTATCTCTGATGTTGGTGGATTAATCTACCACGAAATACATGTCCGGAGTGTTACCCAGGAGATCTTCAATGATTTTCTAACATCCCTTGATGTTATTCTCGACGACGAAGACGCTGTTGTCTTTATGGGTAACGCTCCGTGCCATCGTCATGCTGCACAGTCCATGACCAACCATGAAGTGAGGTACCTCCCACCACATTCACCATTTCTTAACCCCATAGAGAACTGCTTCGGTGTCCTCAAAGCTACCCTGAAGCATCTCCTCAACAACATTGCGGGAGGTTGTGATACTGCTGCAGTCAGGAGAGTGGGTCAGACTCTCAGGGCTTACCGTGAGGACAAAGTACGTGGGACGATGGAGGAGGCTTTAATTGTAATAACACCACAACTAACGCAGGCAAACTATGTACATAATAACAGGTACCTGATGAAATGCCTTCATAAGGAGGATATATGGGAGTAACGGTATACAGTATGTACTGTTACTAATGAGATGCGCACGTAATCTCTTGCTATGAAGCTTATCATATGAACTACTTTTTCTTTGTATTTAACACTGCATACAAGTGTTTAGTCATTCTAAATTGATTGGTATTATACTTTGTACACTTTAGATGTACCTTTATATTGGATTGATCGAATATAATTTACAATTGTGGATATAATGTATTTTATTGTCTTTGATATTGGTCTATGTCGATGTATTTTGTAGCTTTGTTATCTAACCTGCAATTATGTCAAACTATTTCGTGGGAATGGCAAACTACGTTTGTTATACTATTTCGCGTGAATGACAAACTTTATTGCTAAGGTGGTATAGTTCTGGACTCCGTGATATTAATGGTGACCGCTGTTTTTCTATGCCTCATATCTGTCTATTTATAATGCAGAATACTATATCTCTTCAAATCCCCAGCTAAACACCTTCATGACTAATAATGTAAGCTGTTTTCTCTATTGAATTTCAGATAGTGATGAAACTATAACAGGAAATACTATGTACCGTAATTAATGATAATTATAGCTTATTGGCACTTGCAGTGTATACATATAGTAGGACAATATTGTTTACCACTTTTCATTTTCCTATGAAAATTCAATGGTAGTTTTTCCATGCTGCATGGTGGTCCTTCTCACTTTTTTCCTTTATAACCATATAACCAAACCATACGTGCTCCCTACGTGTGAACAAGTGGGTTGGTGGAGGGTTAGTGCCCCTCCCCTTAAAACAAATAACTCAAAGTCAAATGACCACCCCTTAAGGGATTATGATGTCTGGCAATAGATAGATAGATAGATAGAGCCTTCTTGCCTTACTATCCTTACCTTTAATTTGTAGAATTAGATATAATGACAGTCTTCTCTGTAACAAGCAGTCCTGAAAGGACCACTGGGTCTTACTGTTTGCTTTCCTTTGTACTACAGTAGTCTGTTTTTGGTACTTGTGTTTGAGTGCTATTATGTTTTCAGGTGCAGGGGTTGGGAGTGTTTTTCTTTCACATGTTGACCGAATTGTGTAGGGGAGGATTTCTTGGTTTGTGGGGTAGGGTAGGCTACAAATTTTTCAAAAATTTTCCATGTGCAGCCTTTATTGCTGTGTATCCCTCTCTCTTCCTTTGTTGCGAGTAGCCTAAAATTGGCCAAGGTGTTTTAGACAGTCCCTATTACGGTGGCTGACCTTTCTATGCTAGCCTAATGTTTCTGGTAGGCGTAGCCTAACCCATTTAAGCAGCCTCGGCTAGTAAACTTTTTTTTTTTTTTTTTTTTTTTTCATTCTGACCAACTTCCATTTGTGCCAGCCACTTCCCTATCAGTGAAACAGTGATGGATGCCATCAACATAAGTTCACCCAATATATACATGGCATAGGCCCTACTGTATAGTAGCCTAAGAGAGGAAGGAGTGAGCTGAGAGCGGGCCGTAAGGTTAAGTTGGGTATGGTTAGGTTGTTAGAAATGTGATTTTCTGGTTGTTTTAGTGATTTTTTTTTTTTTTTTTTTGTAGGAATTCACTTGTTTTGGAGATAGACTTGGGTAGGCATATCTCCAAAACGAGTTATTTCCAACAAAAACGAAGCTCAAATTCATTCAAATTACATAAATATCGACCAGAAAAAATATTAAATACGGTGTATATATACAGTATATATATATATATATATATATATATATATATATATATATATATATATATATATGGAAGCTCTCCTTAATTTGTCTCCATTAACTGGGTGTAACTCCAAGAAAATATCAGTGACTGAAATTTCCATTGCAACAAATTTGCATAGTATGACAGCATTATCTTGCTAGCTAACCTCCAACACGATCGCTTTGTATGAGAGTAGTCTGGCAAAGAAGTGATCATGACTGCATATCAGATGGCCTTCTCCAGCAATCATGTTGGTCAAGGTGAACGCACTCGGTCCACTCTAAAGTTCAGTCTCAACTTCAATATAGGCCTACAAGTCATGGTTCAATGGCTGAATGATTTTATGAGCTTTAGTTACGTGGCAGGAATGAGTCGCCTTGGTTACTAGTCAAATTTGTCCGTCACTGAGTACAGCTGGAGCTGGCCATCAACTTAGCTGACTGGGGCTGGAGGCTTGGGATCACCAGGTGTACACAAAACGCTGAGAAGACGTGTAGGAAGACCCACCACCTCCGTTTGTTGTACAGTACATTGTTGACAAGCTGATGACCTATAGATGACTGTTATTACAGGGTGAAAACTATTCTCACACCTAATATCTACTTCATAATCATGATCTGGGAGGGGTTAGGCAAACGATTATATAAAAACTACAGTTACTTACACTCTATGGACCACGATGGATCATGATGGATGCAGTGCGCCTCTCTCCATACCCCGCACGCCATCTTAAAATGCAGGTGAAACTGGAGCACTCGCCACTCGATACTCGGGGAGTCTATTTTGTCCTGTCTCCTGTCAACTCATTTAATTAAAAAGGCCCCAAATTATGCCCTTGTACAGAACATTTCTATTTTTTACTGGCTTATACATACATACATATATATATATATATATATATATATATATATATATATATATATATATATATATATATATATATTGGTAACACGGAATTTAGACGAACTGTTAACGTACCGAAGTAGCCAAAACAATTACTCAAACCGACCCACAGCTTTATAATAAACGATTTATTAAATATTATTTGCATGTTCTGGTACTTATACTCGTTTACTGTATTACGCAGATACGGTCATTAAAGAAAAAAAAATAATACAGTACAACTGATTAACTCTGTTTTACTAATGCTGTCTCCAGACGATTTCATTACACCTTAGTACAACTGGAGGGGCTTGTCTTTACTTGGTCCTTATTATACAATTCTCCACTACGATATACCCCTCCTAGTTTAAATTAAAATCGCTATAATTCATATATTTAAAGTACGTGGAGATCGGCTTTTTGTTGCTTTTTTCCCCTAGCTAAACTGCAAAATAAGTGGCCCCGCATCCTTTTCTATTGCATTTACGCCATTAGCACCATGTTCTAATGCTGATTTCTTGCTATAGTACAGCATTGAAGATTATGGCACTTTTACGCCGTCAGAGTGAACACAGTAGTGGAGTACAATACACAACAATAAATATAGATGTTTAACAATGAATAATTAATGAAGATACTAATAAGACGGAATGAAGAGAACACAATGGGTAAAATACTTGGGGTGGTTAGGGATTCATCACTCATAGAAATGAATCACATGGAAAGATGATTTATTGTCTGGCCGCCCACTCATGTGAAACTGATAAATTCTGTGCAAATTGCGGGTCTGTTGCATCCAGAATACTGCAGTTTTTGGATATTTTTATCTGTCCACAAGATTGAGAAAATCCACATCTTTACACAGCAAAACGGACTTGTACAATCGGAAAGTTTTATGACATCTTGTGGCTTCTCATCATAGTCATGTTTAACCTAAATCTCAGTGACAAGTGTGAATTCCTGTTAAAAGAAAGTTTCAGACTACAAGAGCTGAATTTAAAAAATAATTTCATCACGAGAAGTAGCGGCATGAACTGGTTATCGCATGGTGCACTGTGTTTTCAGAACAGCTTAGCAATGTCATCAGAGTCTCAGCCAAATGGTGGAACAGCGACATCAAGAACTGTCTTTGAGATGAAACTTGCTCACCAAACTTGGAGAAGCTGCAGTGCCACACCACATTTGGAAAGCTATTTCTGTTGGGCATAATTCTTGCCTACACTAGAAACTTCATTATAATATACTGTAATTACATTCTCCAGAATCCGCACAATTTGCAAAACAAAATTTCTTGTGTAAACAATGCAACTTTTGAGGGAGGCTCTTGCCACTTTTGAACACAAGCACATTTCTGAAAGAAGTTCCGAGTCTGAGCAACAATGCTCGCCCAAGGATTTGCAGTGCTATCCTAAGTGATAACTTGCATTCAACCATTTACACTGAACTGAAGGCCACCACACACTTGGGCCTTTATCATCAGATTGCAAGGCTCCGTAAATCCAATTAAAGGCATCCTCATATTACATCGGTGCCAACTCCAGTTATATGGGTATGTGGCCCAATTCCCTGTAGTGGACCCTATCCACAGGGTGATCTAAGAGTTAACCTGGGGTGAAGGAGACGAAAGGGAAGGCTATGGAACTCATAGCTGGAGCAGGTTGATCATTCATGTCTAAAGCTACTAATGTGATGGAAGAGTTGCTGCCTGGAGGGTTGCACAAAGGGACCTCCATGGTTGGATATTGAGGGCATGCTCATGTACCCCAGTGTTTGCCTTCTCTCGTCCATCCCATAATGATAGAGGCTCTCTAACACCTCTTTCTTACCAATTTACTTCTGCATACAACACTAATAATGTTCCTTGTTACTGATCAAGTCCATATCCATTAAAAAAAGAAAAGTCAATCAAGTAACGCGGATGATATGGACTCGACAAGGACCGTGGTCCTCAAACAATATGTTTGCATGTACCCTATAACAGTACACTAGTTTGGCAACTTTCCAAACTCTCATTTTTACCCCTTCTTACCACTTTACCCCATAAGTACTTACACCCATCATCTGGTAAAATACTGAGAGATATACTATAATTATTGTAACAAGAACATGAATAGTATTAAAACTGAATTAACAAAAACAAAAGTTAGGCTGGGTATCCATGTGTTGTTGACGCATAGCTCTGTGGCACTCTACCCCTGGCTTGCAATCCCAGTGTTGTTGTCGTTGAGATGTTGCTGCTCCTGCACATCCTTCTTCAACATCTAAGTAAATTCCTTCAAAGTCCAGGGCTGAAACAACAGAGCTGACCTCATCATCAGAGGTGGATGTACCCAAACGTAGGCCAATCATGCTGAGTCTGCCAGGTGACGTCACCGCACGCAACTTTCTCACTGCGTTGCCAGGCCAGCTTTCACTTCCCAAGTAAGCTCAAGATTTTCCCCGTTGATCAGGATGTGTCGCATTATGCTGACCGTGTAAGTACAAAAATATGTTACTCAAGAATTGACTATAACAGAAATTCTCCTGACACGGAGGGGGTGTTAAAAGTTTCAAACTCATGGCATTACAACTCCTGACCAGAGCAAGATAAGGGTGATATTCATAGGAAGAATACTAGAACATGTATTCAAAACACTTTATTTTCAAAAAGAAAATGTACACTGTACAATGGAATAAACAGTACTGACTTGGGAGCCGCAGCTTTGAGCAAAATCATGAACTTATTGAGATCGAGGTAAAGAAAAGGAAAGGTGTGACTTTGTTCAACACTGACAACAACTATGGGATGTACAGTAAAACTTTGGTCCTCCTTTAAATACATTTTCATGAAAAAATTCAAAACTTTAAACTGAACATGTCATAATATCCAAACCATGATGCAAACTTTAGCTGAAGTGGCAAGAGGCATACTTACCAACAAGATATGCTGAAAAAAAGAAAACTGAAACCTTGTGATCAAGAACATTTTAAAAATGCTTAAAAGTACTAAATTGTCCTAGGAATTAATAGACAAATATCAGAGTTAGAGCATTTACCTCCTTTCCAAGTATACCTCACTTGATGTTGGACTGTTGTGAGACTTTAAAAAAAAAAAAAAAAAAAAAAAAAAAAAAAAGATGCAAGTAATGCCTAATGTCATTCACAGCCGTCACATTAATTCTGTCTTATAAGCAGGATAAAGGTAACCTATGGAAAAATAATAATAACAATAATAACAAAAGTTAGGACTTACCTCATACATCTGTGGGCACTTAAAGCACACAAAACTGAAAGTACAACAAAATACTGGCTATGGAAAAACTCTAGGCAACCCATATTGTAGCATAAACTTTCTGAAACTGTAAATATGATCACTGAGTAATGATGGGATGAGATGAAATAATTTAGAAACTGAAATGGCAAAGTTGGAAATGAAGATGAGTCACAGACTTTACACAGCAATTAGCTTACTGAACAGGAAAATGGAAAGAATGGCAAAGTTATGTACATATGATGATAAATCTGGATTTTTACAATGATGCTCAAGTAAGGGGCTGGTCCACCTTTCCTTTTAGCAATAATAGGAATATAAAATCCCTAGTCTCACTACAGGAATAAAACAAACACACGAATATACAGTCACTGCCACTTCCCAAACACCCCCACTTTATGTTCAGTAAGACCCAAATTCACTATATTTTTGCTTATGCAAGTCACATTACTGTTTCTATGCAACACCACTTCAAAAGTCAAGAACAGTTTTTTGTTGCATGGGTAAGCACCATCACAATATGTAACACCTAAACTTTATATCACTTTTTTCTGTACATATTGTAATACACTATACACTCACTCACCTCCCCTTCTCAAACAATTCTACAGTTCTGGGGAGGCTTGTCTTGAGATGCTGCGGGTCACTCTACTAAATGGTGAGGTTTGAGTGGCTGTGGTCCTCATCAGCTCTGTCTGGCTGTCGTTAAGTAGAGCTGCAACTTCCCGTGGTGAGACTAGGCATGTCCGTCGGGTGGGGCCTTATAGTCAAAAGTCAATGATTACTTAGCTACAAACACATAAAAATATCTTCACAACAAATTAAAATAAACATATTGCATTCTAAATACTCACAGCATTAATCCTTCAATTTTGTTACTGCAACATAAAGTATCCTTTTGCAGTATTCTAAGCTTTATAAGTAGATACTGTACAGTACTGTAATGCTTAAGTAACATTATTATTATTAAAAAAAAAAAAAAAAAAAAAAAAAAAAAAAAAAAAAAATCGTCTGTACTTAATTTATTCCGTAGTATTCCAGCTGATGGGGAGATGTGAAACCACTGTTGTTACTACCTAACCAACAACTATCATACTGAAAGAAACTTTGCATTAGTATCCCTCAAGTATACCACTGTAGCGAATGCTTTAACATTCTTTCAAATGGACCATTTCACCACTTGTCACACTGCATGGAGAACACAGTGGTGGTATTAAGAATTTACTACTCTTTTCTGTACCCATGGATTATATTACACAACAACATAAAAATGCCCTGTTTGAAGGCAAGAAAAGAAGAGAGATACAGTTTGCCACATGACTTGAATGACCTGTCTCATGCAGGGATCTTATAAAGTAATGAAGTACACGAGGCAAAAAGCAGTCTTCATGACAGTTTTAACTGGTCACTGCACATTTTATGAGGTTGTCGCAAAAAATACAGCTTAACTTCCAGCAGTATTCTATCCTTTTACTGATTGGTTGGACCTGGTGACTGGGCGCATAGACCTGGACCTGGTGACTCCAGCATAGGACTTCAGGAAGGAAGCCACACACATCCAGGCGTAGTTCACCCAGCGCTGCCTTTTGCGGCCTGTCAGGGAGTGAGTCTCTTTGGGTGATGGCGTCCCATTCCCTATTGACAGGAAATGAACACACCACACATATTGTCTGCTTCCGTGTTTCCTCCATCAATGCTAAAGTGTAAGTAAGCCTTCAAGATCTAGGAACTAATGTACAGTTTCTGCACCAACACTCATTATAAGTACCGAGCCATGCAAAAACAAATTATATCTAAGCCAATTGTTATATACCAATTAGTCAAACTCAGGCTATGATGCTTCCAAATGAGTCTAACACTATCCAGTTCAAAAAGAAAAATATCATACATTTCAACTTTTACAGCCTACAGTACAGTATGTTTTGCCCTGTACACACTTTAAGCCAGTGGTTCCCAACCTTTTTGTATTTACAACCCTTCTCAAATCCCCAACACACAAGAGTACCCCCTGCCATCAGAAGGTTCAGTTTTACAAATTTTTTGAGAGGGAATGGGGAAGAAAGAGAACAATCATTGTTTCATAAATTTTAACAAATTTCTTCTCCCAAGGCTTCTTGACTCCCCATCCAACTCTCCATGACCCCTTGGGGGGGTTGCAACCTACAAGCTGGGAACCCATGCTTTAAGCCATTAGGATGTCATGCTAGGAAGTTTATTAAAAAATAAAAAATAAATAAATAAATAAATAAAAAAAAGTCTACTTAACAGTACCACACACAGTACTGGAATATAAAAAGATATAACCACCTGTTTAGCAACACCTGTCTGCTAAAGACAATGATCAACACTAGTTTTCAATGTTTACAAATATCATTAAAAAATGTCAGCAGGAAAATCTTAACTGTCCAAAAAAACTTAACTTCTTGCTATATACCATATACAGTGAACTCTCAATAATCCGAGGTAATTCAGTCAACTCCTGCACCGAATAAAGTGAAACACCAGATACTGAAAAGTACTCCCCCCAAATTGACTGAACATTCAGCATCGAGCCAGATATTGTGTTAATATCCATCTCAACCCTGTATTCTAAAAATTTTCCTATGAGCAAAAGATGAGAACTATGCATAAAATACAATTTAGTAATGATACAGTACAGCACATAATGTCAAGAGTTTTCCTGGGTGCTGGTTGGCTACTAAGTACGAGCTGGTTGATACGCCGCATAGCCAGATGTTGCACAAAACCGCCCATTGCTTCCCATTTTGGTGCCAGATGTTGCATAATTTCGCCGGATATTGCTTTAGCAGAGCCAAGCAAAAAGTACCGGGTAGTGCAACGACTGATAATTGATAATTTACTATACAGTAAAATATAGTATCAGACTCATCTCACCACACTGGTACACATCCTGGTGAGGCTGGCATGACAGAACTGCTGTCAGGTACTTTATCTTCACACACACACACACACACACACACACACACACACACACACACACACACACACACACACACACACACACACACACACACACACACACACACACACACACACACACACACACACACACACACACACACACACACACACACACACACACACACACACACACACACACACACACACACACACACACACACACACACACACACACACACACACACACACACACACACACACACACACACACACACACACACACACACACACACACACACACACACACACACACACACACACACACACACACACACACACACACACACACACACACACACACACACACACACACACACACACACACACACACACACACACACACACACACACACACACACACACACACACACACACACACACACACACACACACACACACACACACACACACACACACACACACACACACACACACACACACACACACACACACACACACACACACACACACACACACACACACACACACACACACACACACACACACACACACACACACACACACACACGTTCAACCACTCCTGTTTCTCTTCCTTCTCTCCCACCAATAAACTGTGCCACACTCTTCTCCCATAACACATGAGGTCAGCCTCTAGCAACACTACCCTTGAGGTCACTTTCACATTTTCTTTGCCCCACTATCCATGTGCATTCTTTATTAATGTGAATTCCATCTCAATCATTCCTCTTTAATCCACCTGTTAATTCCACATCACTCCTATTGTTCTTCCTTCCATTCCATTACCCTCATAAATTTTAACTTACATCATCCAAAACCCTTATACTGTTAGCTGTTCTGAAACTGTGTTTCTTTCCTAAACCTTGCAACTGACAACATTCCCCATCACACACTGGAGTGTCAGCACTAACACTGACGCAGGGCTCCCCTAACACTTGCCATGCTGTAGACATCATGTGATGCACAGTGAAGGTCTCCATGAGTTAAGCTGCAAGTCTCAGATGTGGTAAATTTACTTGGTTATAAAACACTGACTCAAGGGAGGTAAACTACCTTACAAAGAATCAATGCAAGGGTTAACCTTCAACCTTTCACTATATAACCATGCTCTCCAGTTACTTTTCTCCCCTGAAATGACCTCACCTTGCCATTTTACACAATATAGCTCCCAAATATTTAAAACTATCAACTGACTCTAAGTACTTCACCTACCTTCTAAAACCTACAATTAAATAAGTTTCTTCTCAACTCTGCACTGACTGCCAAAACCTACTGTGTCATATTCCTTGCTTCCCTAAACAACCTGCATTTATTACAAACTGTATATATAAATGACACCTCTCTCTGTTAAGTTTGTCAATATTAAACAATGTTTTAGTTTTAACAATACTCACAACACATACTGTACCACTAAGGGGCATAAGCTAATTATGAACTTAAGCTGATATTACTTATTGCACCACAAACTAATAACAGTGATCAAAATGAAGGCACGGGAATTCTTGCACAAGAATTTGCTTCGACTTTCCTGTTCTTAAACACCAAATTTGACTGTAAAACAGCAAATAATTTCCAGTTCATCAACTACTGTACTCATCTGCACTAGTCCTAACAGTACGTGGTTATAGAGCTGTAAATTGGAAATCATAAGCCAAATAATATTGGAATTGGAAGGGAAAAATTATCTGATAATTGGAATCATATTGGAACTGGCTGAGTAATGATGAAAAATAAATAAATGTTTGTTTTTCCTAATGACCCTAGACTCCATGACTTATTTCTACACCAGTTTAGGTGTGAACTAATGCTGTAATTATGATTATTTTTCCAAGATATCGTCGTATCCCACATTCTGCTGTCTTAAATGGTAAAATGCTTGAACTAAAACGTACGGAATATTCAGACCATAATAATATAACACCGTGGTCAGAATGAAGCTTGACACAAACATTTATACAGAAGTCTTCCATCAAGGAGCTGTGGCAGACTGGTAGGAACTTGTGGGTCAGGCAGTACACACACACACACTACCATCATCTATCGATGCAATCTAGCCTTCGCACGTACGGTCCCAATGAGAGAGAGAGAGAGAGAGAGAGAGAGATGAATTCGTGAACCAACTGCTGCCAAAATCAAGGAATGCAAGTACCCTAGGTTGCTGGACAAAAGACTTTCCTGCATAATATGTAACAGAATAAAGAACATGGCAAAAAACTATTGAAAACTAGTGGTAAACTAAATGTCAATGGTAAAGGCTTTCCTGCCACAGCATATTTATGATGGTCACCATTTACAAGTTTAAGGATTTGCGACACACACCTCAATTCAGCCTTCTTTGATACTGTCTGCTGTGTGTGTGATGTTGACAGAAATCAAAGCAGCAAAAACAACAAAACACCAATACTTCAACATCATCATAATGAAGACATTGCATTATCAGTGCAATGTTGAATTCACAAGCAAAGATGACTGTCTATTTCAATGTGTATGATGTTCTGAATATAGCCCATGGGTATTTTCTACACACTTAATAATCATATTTTTTAGTTTCATCAAAATGTCTTCTGAGAAAGCAATACTAGTACTTACTCTGTAGGATGACATAACCACCTGAAACAATTTATATACCTGGAAAACAGCTATAATTAAAGGTTGCACTTACCTCGGGTAGTTTTTGTATTACTATTATTGCTTTGTTGTTGTATGGGTGGGGGTGAAGGATCTACAGGTGAGTAATATACTGTGGCATCATTGGAGTCCTCACTCTCAGATGATTCAAACACCTGTGAGGGTCCCTCACAGGAAGAGGAACTGGTGTACCCATCAGCCTCAGAGTCTGAGCTAGAGAGTCGTTCCGCACGCCTTCGCATTACCTCTTCCATGGCTGGGGTAAATTCAGTGGGGGCATCTTCGCACGTGGGGCTTCCTCGGTTACCATTACAGTTACTGTGGGAAACATAAATATTAACTTCAAAATTATCTTTTATTTTTTTATGCTATGTATAGCACAAATCATGAGAGAGAGAGAGAGAGAGAGAGAGAAATATCATATAATTAACAAAATTAGGTTTTGGACCACTGTCCTTCAATGAGACCACAATCCAAACACAGTAACACAATCATGCTACTTAGTCCTTGAAATTTCCCAGATCAAATTAATGCTTCAAACAATACTAGATCTATCAGTCACACAATAATGTAAAAGTTGCTTTTATAGGTATACCACCGACTGTAATGTATCTTACTCCAAGTGAGGTGACTTAACTGAATCATTGTGTGATAAGATAACTGAACTGACCTTTTCCAAATACCTTAACTTCTACTGAACATGATTTATTCACACATTACCTATTGTGACGATGACGTTTCTGACAAACAGGAGGTGATGCAGATTTCTCCCTGATCTTGTTCATTATTTCAATCATCTGGGGTGTCGGATTATCCAAGGAAGTGTCCTTTGCAAGGGCAAGCCTCCTTGGTCTTTGGCTTTGCTTACGTGCCAACATCCTTTGATTTTCCTTTTCTATCATGCTCTCTTCTGTGTCCACAGATGGAAAGTCTGGTTGACAGGGTTTGCTAAGACTGATTCCAAGCATAGAGCTCTGAGGGCAGGTTCTCGTGTTCACTCTACAGAAGATAAAGAACTTTCTTTAGGAACCAGTGTTATCAAGTGGAACCTTTGAAAAATATGCATCAATAAAATTACACCTGCATCTACAGATTTGAGACCAACAGCCAAAGCTTTTACATAATTTGCAGTTGCTCACTTAGTTTAGACAGGGTAATAAACATCTTAATAGTTTGAGTCCACTGAAGCAGGGTGGATGCTTGCTTTGGTTTTAACATATTTGGTATTTAAGCAGTGACCCTTTAATGAGGTACTATTAATTAACACACAAACTATGGCATTCATCTTGAGCCATATCCAGGAAGATTGCGACATGCATCTCTTAAGTTTGGCTGTAAACCAGGCTGATGTAAAATGGTTTGGTGCTTGTTATCGCTAAAGCAGGGAAGATACTGACCTGTACAGTGCAGTACAGTGTATCTATCTATCTATAGCCAGATGCCTTAATTCTGTAACAGGTGGCCACAAACAAATTACTTCCATGTCACCCTGTCCTCTGCCATTTCATTGACCTCCTCCGAATTTATATCCCCCTCTCATATACCTCTCCACCCTATCCCACCATGTCATCCTCGGTCTCCCACTTGTCCCCCTCCACTTCATTCACATACACTCTCCTATGGTGCATATCAATGTAAGAGCTGACACACACACACACATACTTCACCCAAAATGAAAGAGAGCACCGCTGGCACAGCAATTTCCTTTGTCATAGTTTATGGGTAAAGTATGAAGACTTACCAATAGGAGTAAACCATTTATTCTATTAAAAATTTACTGTGTAAACACTGGCCAGCTGACACACACATGCATGTTAGTTCTATACTTAAATAAGTACAATCCTCTCCATACTCATGGAGTTGTCTGGTGATGCACAAAGAAGAAATTTGGTGTATGGCAAGCTGAAAATGACTTAAGGGAAGAACACACACAAAAATGAAAACAGGAAGGTTGTAATTTTTCATCCATCCATCCATCATCCAATCCTATGTTGCCACATGAGAAGTGTAGCAGCCCGGGGCTAGGCAAGCTGGTCCTGACATTTAACCCCTAAAGTGCTAACAGGATTGATGGATCCTTTTTGAGGATTATGCAAGATACTGAATGTGATCGATACAGATGCTTTTGGGAAAAACTGCAGACATTAGGCTTCAATCTGACTGTGACATATACTGATGCAAACCAATGAGAACAAAGTCCTGAGTGGGCAGGAGGGAGGATCTGGGCCTGTCCATGGTGGTGGTGGTGGTGGTGGGGGGTGATTCCCCCACTGCCCTCTTGCCACCTTCCTCTACCCCAATACCTTTGTTCCCTCTTTCCGTCCCTTGCCTCTGATTGCCTCCTGCTCCCTCCCTCCCCCTCCCCCACCATCCTCCATCATGCTGCCATGCCCCACCTCCCTGGGGAAGGTTGTATCCCCCCTACCCACCCTCCACACCTGTACTCCCTCTCTGCCTGTCCTCTAAGTCATGTGGTGTCAGTCTCCCACCTCTATACCCCCATACCATCCCTCCAGGCCTCTCCCCACCCCTCCCCCTGTAGTAAGCCATCTGCTTACCCCCCCCCCCACGCCTAGAGCATTATACGTCTTTGTTACTATTCATGTCGCGTGTGTTCATTCAATACCAGGTTATCGTTTGTGTAATTGTATACACCAACACATAAAACATAGAATGTATGTTTTGTTTTTTTTAATGAACCTCTGTGTATATACCATAATGCTTCCTGTATATGTTAGTAATGTTTGTTTTTTATAATGAAAAATTGTTTATCTGTCTTTCTCTTACACCATTATCATTATTTTGCATGCTTTAGCTTTTTTTTCCCCCTTGAAATCCTTACAGCTACTTGATTTGGCAGCTCTGGGGGGATGGGATGGGGGGAAGGGGTGAGGGGAGAAGAGTGCTGGAGTGTAACACACACACAAAAAATACTTTTGCTCATTTTTTTATTTTGACAGCTATGAGGGAAAGGGACGGGGGGAAGGAAGGTGGGGAGGAGAGAAGTGTTGAGAGTGAGTGAGGAACACAGACATAATTATTTTGTATGCTATTGTTGGGGGTGGGGTGGGGGGGGTTGGAAAATTCTGAAGGGGTGGAAGGGGGGAGGGGAGGAAATAAGGGGGGGATAGGAGTGGGTGAGGAAGGTCATGAAAGGGGAAGAATGAGGGAGGAATAGGGTGGGAACGCATGGAAAACTTGAGTCGGCCCGTCTAGAAGGCTTTGAAGGGCTATAGCTCATGAACAAGATCTAAAATGCTCTGGTTTGCAGCATAGTGTAAATTCAGGCTCTAAACCTTGGGGATAACACTTTTTACTTCAGTATGAGAAGAAAAATCAGCTCCACATACAGATTTTCACGCCAGTGTGGTTGATCGAATTGCGTATCCTAGGGGTTAAGATGAGAGTGACCAGCCCCTCATCTGTGAGTGGCATTACGTGAGCAATAAACCCCAACCACACCTTGAATATAAACCTACACAGGCTCAATCTGGTTGGAGTGCCTTAATTACCCATTAAACCACCAGGTGCCATAATTTGGTTATATGGTTACCACCCAAAGTAGTAAATTGTTTCCTGGTGTACAGGAAACCATCAGGCTTGTCACTCAGGGTAGAGTCACCCATTAGCAGTGGGAAGAGGAAAGAATGAAGGGGAAGCGTACAGTCACCCGTGGGCAGAAGGAAGAGGAAAGAATGAAGGAAAGAAAGACAGAAGAGAAAGGAAGAAAGGGAGGAAAAGGCAGACACCCACAGCATCACTACATCGAGTGAGTGGATGGTAGGCGCCCCCACCTACCACTAGCAACTGTTGATTTATATTTTTACAGTGCTGTTGAGAACAATGAAATAAATTTTGGAAATATGCCTGTGAACCTGGGTGAGTACTGTAGTGATATCAGTGGCATGAATGGCCAAGATTCTGCATTTAAATAACAATGCAGTTAAACAAAGTGAGGGTAAAAATTACTCTGGGGATTTAAGTGGTGTATGTGCAGCTACCATCGATTCTGGGAAGTACTAAATTCAATGTGTTTTCATCTGAACAAGATCTGGAGGCCCTATCAGCTCAGCTGATAGCCAGGTATAATCAAACTGGAGGTTAGCTTTATCAAAGGAAACTCATACCAACTTCATAATTGAGACTCACCAAATTTAACACAATCATTTCCTTCTTGAAGCCTCCAACATGCTTGCATGCACTGGCCTTGGTCACAAAATAGTGGCTCTCTATGCTGCTCAATCTCTGGCAGCTTCCCTATCTAGTCCCTTATCCCTGAGGTCACACTCAGGGACCTAGTCCCAGGTCTTTTTCGGTATACCTCTTGCTACCCTACCCCAAACTTTAACACTTCTCACTTTCTGCACCCAATTGTCATCCCCCATCCTCTCCACATGCCCAAACCATCTCAATCTACCCCTCCCCATCATATCACCAATACACTCCCAAACCCATCCTACCTCTCAACTCTTCCATCATAAACCTAGCCCCCCAAGCCTCACCCTCAGGGATGAATGCACATCCACCTAAGCACTGCCATTTCTGTATGTTTGAGCCTGCAAATATCCTCTTCCTTTACTGCCCAGGTCTCACTACCATACAGCATTACACTCCTAACACATGTCACATACAAAGACCCCTTAGCACAGAGGGAAAGCCCTCTCAAGTCGGGAGATGCGATAGCTTCCTGAACTTCTTCCATCCATCCCTCACTCAAGCCACAGAGCTAGCTCCAGCCCCACCTCCAGCACATAACATGAATTAATATTCAAGTTATAAGTGGCCCAGTTCAGTCACATAAAAACTGACTGACTATACAGGTAGTGAAGTGAGGCTATATGCTTTGTAACCTGACTGACAATCATCACTCTGGAAGGAAATGTTCAGCTACAAATATACTGGTTCAAAGTTCTAGTCTGAAACTACTTCCCCCCTCCCCCTCCTTCAGTTTCCAGCAACTGTTCAAAAATAGCTCACTGCATTTTGGTACCTGGTTTAACTTTCAATCCATTGAAAACATCAGCCATACCACAGCCAACCTCAAAATGGGGACTCCTTAAGAGGATGCATAGCACAATTTTTATGTATGCATGGAAGTTGCCAAGTGCTGCAAAAAGGGTGAATAGGAAAATAATAGTAAAGAAGGTCTTCTGGGTGATGAAAAAGCTTGTTTTAAAAGTGCTAGGGCATGTGTACATCAATTTTTGCAATCTGCCGATGAAGATACCTGGTGATAAGTACACTCAAACCTCAATTTATGGGACTACATGGGGAATCAGTTTGTCCCTTACTTGAGAATGTCCATTGCTTTACCACATATAAAGACAATCTTATTATGAAATGCAATTATTGTTTCATTTATCTTATATGATTATGAATATTATTTAAAGGAACTGTATACAGAAAAATATTGTTTCAAGCAGCAAACTTTTTGAATGGTCCTGTCCAATTGTCAGGTAGAATATGAAGTCCCTTAAATCCAAAATCCCTTAAATGGAAGTCCCTTATATCGAGGTTGGAGTGTACTGCAAAGTTTTTCATACCATTTAATAATCTGAAAAAGTATATCAAAAGCAGACAGGAAAGAATTATGGAAGATTTAGTATGCATGGTGTGGATGGATGAACAGTGTAAAGAGCATTCATGAGGAGTGTAAAGAAATGGGTGGCATAAGAGAAAAAAAGCTGTGGCATGGTTATGAGGCTGTCTATAAGGTGGTGTGTGTGTGTGTGCAGAATGGCATGGGATACTTAAAACATACCAAAAGACTGAAGAAAGAGAAATAACACCTTAACTAGGGAGAGCAAAGCAACTGAACACAACCTATGCTGTTCTTAAGTAATCAAGAATGGGATAAGAAAATGAAAGAAGAATGAAATACTGACTATACACCAGAGGTGGAGGGGTTGAATATGCTGATGGGATTAGATACAAGGGAACAGTTTTCTGTAAACTGGCAAAATGGAGTGTATGTGTAAAGCCAGACAACTTTAGAGAAACAATATTTGAGCATGACAGCATCCTGAAAGATAAGATGGTTAGTTTGGAGGAAAGTAAATGCACTTGAGAAAATCTGTTGTTTCTAATAATCTTGTATGGAAGCGGGGATGAGCAAACTGTTCATGGCTGGAAGGAATGAGATGAAGCAGAGAATATGCAAGTGGGCTTGTGCGAGAAGGCTATGGTCCGAGATGTGTGGAATCTCCCATTATCATTAACTTCTAAAATACCATACACACTGCTTTAACCTGCAATCCTCTAGGAAAATAAATAAATACCAGTATTTTTGGCACATAACTTGCTGTATTGTGTAAAACACACCCTAATTTTGAAAAAGAAAGTCCCAGGAGAAAATTTTTATTCCTAACCAACACCCACTAAATCCTTAGCTTGATATGGTCATATTCATGCTAATGCACTACCTACATTCAGTATTATTCATCAATCAGTAGTTTTATTATTACTAAATAAAAGAACTACAATGAGAAAACCTGTAACACAGTTATACATATAAACACTAAAAGTTACTTCCATTCACCCTCCTCCTGCTACTTTACAGAGTTTGAACCTGCTGGGTTTGTAAACACATATTTACCTCAACGTATCTCTATTCAATACTACTCATCAGTTTACTGTACAGAAGAGAATATCTATATCACAGTCATACATATGTCCACTAGAAATTACTTCTATCCACCCCACCACCCTTCCTTCTTCTCTGCTGAGCTACAATAAGCTGGGTTTGTCCTCAATTCACTTGACTGCATGTAAAAATGCTGAATCATGTAAAGGGAACATAAAATCACAAAAAATAAAGGCTGATAAAAACCTGTAAGCATCTGCTTACCCTAAAAATCATGCCTGCCTTGAGGACTTTGTTATATTCACCAGCAGAAACTAGGTGGCAACATTGTTGGTATGAAAACAGTTGTGGCTGTCTTTGTTTTCTTCCCCCCCCCCCCCAGATCTTCTAGGCAGACATTCATCATGTTTCTTATTTTTCACAATTTATCACGTTTAAGGTAAATTATTCATCCATCTGTCCAGCCATCATCCAATGCTATGTTGCCCTATGAGGAGCGTAGGAACCCGGGGCTATTGCAAGTTGGTCCTGACACTTAAGATTAGAGTGACCAGCCTCACTCATCTGAGTGGCATTAAGTGAGCAAATAAACCCCAACCACCCCTTGTATATAGACCCTACACACACTCAGTCCAACTGGAGCACCTTCATTACTCACTAAACCACCAAGAGCCATAATTTGGTTATAAGGTTACCACCCAGCATAATAAATGGTTTCCTGGTGTACAGGAAACCAATTGGCTTGTCACTCAGTGAAGAGTCAACCACAGGCAAAAGGAGGAAGAAAGAAAGAAAGAAGAGGGAGTGTAATCACAAGAAGGCAAAAGGAAGAGGAAAGAATGAAAGAAAGACAAAAGAGGAAGGATGGAAGAGAGGAAAGGCTAGACACCCAAAGCAGCACTACATTTAGTGCATGGATGGTGAGTGCTCTGACCTAAAAAAAAAATATCTAACTATCTATTGCCAGACACCTTAATCCCATACGGGGTGGCCACAAACAATCGCCTCCACATCACCCTGTCCCCCGCCATTTCACTGCCCTGCTCCCAGCTCACCCCCCCCTCTCTCATATACCTCTCCACTGCATCCTTCCATCTCATCCTTGGTCTCCCCCTCCTTCTCTCCCCCTCTACCTCATTCACCATCCTCTCCACATAGCCAAGCCACCACAGTGCGTTTCTCCTAACGCTTCCTATCACATCCACATCCACACCACAATGCTCCTTCACATCTTCATTTGTCAGTCTGTCTCTCCATGTGACTCCACATGCTCCTGTCAATTAACTCATTTCTACTGCTCTCACTCTTGACTTGTGTCCCTCCAACAATGTCCAAGATTCACTTCCAGACGTTAGAGCTGGTATCACAATACTGTCATATAGTAACTTTTTCACTTCTATGCTCATTTCCCTGTTTCTTATCACTGCTTTCAAGGAACCAGCAACCCTTCTTCCTTGTTGTACCCTTTCAAGCACTTCCCCCTCCAAACTTCCATCCTTACTCATCAAATTACCCTAGCACTTAAACATACTCAAATTATCCATTTCCTCCTAATCCAACCTCACTGTACATTCACTGACTTCACTTCTCTCAAAGACCATAATTTTACTTTTCCCTACATTCACCTTTAGATTCCATTTCTTACACACACTCCTAAACTCATCCACCAAACCTTGCAGCTCCCTTTCATCTTCTCTTAAATCAATCAATCAAACAATTATGTTTACACAATGAATTATATTGTGTTCCCTGGAGCTGGACTGGAGTGGTTTCAAGAGTGACATTTCCACACGAATGTGATGAGCAATATACTAACGCTTTCATATGATGAAAACTTCCAGGAGTGATCTTTCCAAACACAGAAATTTAAGTACACCAGTACCTCAACATCTACAGGGGATATGTTCCTTGAACCTTCAAGAATGCAAATTTTCATAAAGAACTTGTTTGCTATCCTAATCCTATTTTTGTAGTCATCACCCCTTACACAGAGGTATGGGCCACCCAATCTTCAGCTAAATTCCTATTTCAAGTTAGTCATATGGCCTCCCACATACCGATCTAAGTTAATGCAATATAATAATCCCCCCCCCCCTCCAATTTGAAGTCCTATCAAGAGTACATCTAGAACTTCCTTGTAATGCAGTTGAATATTGCTGCTGAATAAGTTTCGTATGCTTAAATTTTCAATAATTGTCTACAAGGTATTCTATAATGAACAAATGGATCTGTAGTGTTCCGTAAACTTTCAATTATCTGTCGTCGCAATATCTAGCACTGCTGGCTCGGCTTTATTACAGTAATGCAGTATATGGCAGAATTATGCAATATCTGACGGTGAAACAGGACATAACCGGTGGTTCTATGCAATATCCGGCAGTGAGGTGTATCAACCAGCTCATAGATGGTAGCTAACAAGTGCTGTATTACTGTAGTTCATCAATACCTTATTGAAATTTATACTTAATTTTCATCATTTACTCAGAGGAAAATTTTTAGGATAGAGGGTTGAGACAGTTAATAATGCAATATCCAGCTCAGCATTGAATATTGAACCATTGGGGGGAGGGGGTACTAAGCAATATCCGGTATTTTGCAATATCTGGTGTAGGGCTTGGCTGGATAACGCTGGATAATTGAGAGTTTGGTATATATTCTGCAGTACCTTCAACACTGTAGTGATGGAGCGTTTTACATGATCATAACAACAGCATAAACGTTTTGTTACCAGGAAAGTCAACACGCGGCAACATTTGCTCTGCTGAGTGGTACCAGCCCTTATGTGTATGTACAGCCATGAGCAAAATTTCATTAACACTTCTCTACCAGCCAAGTCTCTATATGGTGATATATGAATCTTTTCTGTGACAAAGCAACTGGAATCACATAAGAATATTAAAAACGTGGCTGCTTGGGGAGGTATGTGAAATGCTGGCAGAGAATTGTCGGCAGAACTTTACTCTTGGTTATATACGGTATACGCTCTGCCCCTTCTTGCACCCTCACCTGTTCAATGTCATCCAAGTATTCTACCCCACTAACTGCTAAATATCTCTATGTAACAGCATCTCTTACATCTGGACTTTAGTGAAACAACCAACTGGTATGAAGGATAATGTGTCTATGCATGTGTGTACGACATGTTTGAACTGCCTGCCTGCTCCTCTCTCTCTGGCCAGCTGACTGGTTGGTTCACTCCCTCGTTCATTCACCTGACAGCTTCACTGAGAATCATACTGACTGTAACAGTGATACCACATATACACACACCCTTGCAAGACTGTGTAAAGAAGGTGCATACCTGTACAAGCACATTCTCTATATAATTCCAGGTTAACAGTGAGAGTGCTTGCCACTCAAGAAAGGCAATGCAATCATCACACTCTGAAAAACTAATTTTTCTGCACTGTTAAATTTGAACATCTGAGGCTACCTCATGGATGTTGATTTCGTGAATGCCAAGGTGTGGGTGTACTTTACTTGAGATTTCACACAACGCAACACTCATTATGCAATCTAGTGACAGAAAGTTTTGAAAAAAATATTTCTGACACCTTCATCCACGTGCTCTTACAACGCAAACTTTTAATGCTGTGTTGACTTAAAACAAGAAACTGGTATGATTTACGATTCCAACAGAGCAAACACATTTAGAATGACCATCATTAACCTTATATTCAGACCTCATATGCTTGATCATGTAGAAAGCCTAACTTACATCTAGCAGATAGGTAATGTAACATTTGTTAACCATAACAGGTTTCTGGGCAGGGCAGATTATGTCTGTGCTAGAGTCAGCCACTCACACTGACCCACATCTTCACGGTCCAATATTTTACTTTGATCGCTCTGCGTACTACACTTTTCATGATAGAATGTTGGTTTGGGAGTAATTTTAAAGATGAATAGCTGTACTTTATCGTAGTATGTTAAAAAAAGGAGAACAACGAAAATAAAAGGTCAAAATGACGAGTTAAAGTTAGGCGAAACGCAAAAATTTTATACCTTGCCGTACAAAAATACGTGGCAAAAAATAACGAGTAAAGATATGTAAATTTGGTTTAAACCATGCAAAAATACAATTAATTACTTTTACAATGATATATAGATTATGGTAATACTTGCATTTCACTGTGCAGTAAAGCAAAAGGAAAGAGATGCACAATTTTATTTTAGTCTCGGCTGCATATTCGCTTCGCGGTTTTTCCTTGATCAGTCAGTGTAAATACAATTTTTATGACAGGATGCTGGTTGTGGTGTTATTTTGAAGCTGAATCATTGTACTTTATCGTAGTATGTTCATAAAAGGACAACAAGGAAAATAACTCGAAGTGATCAGTTTAAGCTGGGCAAAAACCAAAAATTTTATACCTTGCTGTAGAAAAATATTCACCAAGAATAAAGTTATAAAGAAACAAAGCCATAAGTCAGACCACCTGTGCAGTACCGCCACGCATAGAGCAACCATTCCGTGACATCATGCTTGAGCCTCTTTGTCATAATTAGTAAACGCGATTTATGGCAAATACTTAACCAAAGTTTTGTAAAATGACGATGAAAAGCGTCATCGGAATATCTGAGGTTGGATTTGAAATAGTCATAAGAATCTCAAAGGGTTAAATCATCAAGGAAAATTGAACCATTTTAAAAAGACAGTACTAAAAGACCTTTCAACCCCTTCAATATGATGACATTATATACTCCAAATGATTTTATTCAGCTTAAGGCGAGACATCAGGTTCCTGTACCTCTACCATGTCTCACTCCACCACAAAGTATGAAATTTAACAAGGATTTTTCCCTACCCAATCATTTTCATATTCTACTAATCAGCCATATCCAGATGCAACATCTTTTAATGAAACGTTACTGAGAAAAAATGTAGAATGTGAGGAGGAAAAGCCTTGTTAAACACATCAAGCAACCCGCAGCAAGTAATTCTTAATAGTCCTTACCAGGATATACAAGCAAGAACATACCTGTTTCTAGGTCTGCATGGTGAGAGGTTGGATGATCTCATAATTTTTTGAGGGCTGACATCATACAAATTCTCCTCTTCCTCTGATCGTCTCTTGGTGGGTCTCTAGAATGTAAAAATTTTCATGGGATTAGCAAATTACATTGCATAAAGAAATATACTGATAACATCCATATCAAATGATAGTAAAAATTCCTACAAACACTGAATTTTAAAAATTAAGAAAATAACAAAAGCTAATACCCATGAAAATTCTTACACATTCTCTACTAGGTAACAGCTAAGTAAAATAAAGGCACTTTCTTCTGATCTTTATTGAAATTCTGAGATTCAGTAACATGGAATAAACTTGTTATCTGGTACAAAAAGCACAAATTATACTGCACAAACATAGCAAAATGCAAAATTAATAATCATACACTTTGAAATAATAAATAATGCTAAATCATATTAATCTAAAATTTCAGGTATTTCTCACTTAATGATGGGGTTTAGTTTCCAAAAACAATACCATTAACCCAAGACATAACAAAATGGGTTCAATGGGGATACATTATACACTGAGAGTGACCTCAGGGGTAAGGGACTGAATAGGGAAACTGCCAGAGATCAAGCAGCATGGAGAGCTGCCATTAGGTGACCAAGGTCGACATATGCATGTTGGAGTCATTACAAAATGAAAATGAACCCAGGATTATCCCAGGAGAGGCCCTCTGAGGGATACTTTCACCCAATCTCAACCCAAACCCAACCTAAGAAAAGTTTAATAAACTAAAACATTACAACAAGTAACCACTGTAGATGGTTATAAACTATAAAAATGAAAATAGGTAATGTCATGGTAAAAATTTACCAAGTCAATCTGAACTCATATTTACTTGTAGCACTGCCACTGTTTTACATACAACACTTTCAAGCTAGTTTAAAAAGTTTACTCTCTCTCTTTCTTGACAATCAGACCAAATGAGGCATTATTACCTGGGAAAGAGTGCAAAAAACACCATCATTAGAGCAAATTTGCATTAATAGGAACATTATTATGTAAGGGGAACCAGGACAGTTACTCAGCTAAAACACTACAAGAGATGAACTCTCTGAACTGTAACAACTTTACCAAGTCAAGCATAAACGAGTAGGTAACACTGATACTAAGTAAACCAATAAAAAAAATTACATTCTCTTCTTCATTAGTGCCAGCATCTGTGGAGTTGGATTATCAACACCAGGCCCTGAGATAGGCTTTGAGATGGCTGTACCTCTGCTGGCACCCTTTACCCTCACATTTGCCTTACTCTTGGCATTTTCCTTCCCCCTCTCTGGTGTGTCTTCCCTGCTCTCAGTTACGGGACTAGGTGCCTTCCTTAATCTCTTACCACCAGCTCTCCGACCCCTGCTGGACCCTGAGACTTCGATTTCCATATCTTCCGACTCCTCGACTTCAATTTCGTCACTTTTTCTCTTGCTTACCTTATGAGGCAGTCGAGATTTAGGTTTGCGAGAGGGAGGGATTGGAGTGGCAGACATGAAAACAAGTTTGCCATCATCCTTGTATCCCCTTGCCCTTAGTCCCTCTCGCAGGATATTACGGCACTTCTCATAGTCTGGCTTCTCATCAAACGCCAAGCCCACCACATATTCCAGGTACTCCTTCAAACCTATAAAAACAGATCAAAATATTAAAACTAAATAGCAAATAAACAATAAAATCTCAATAATTAGCAGTTCAGTAGTTTACAACTGCCTGCAGTATGATGCTACTTTTGTATAACAATAATATACTGTAATAAACCATCCATCAACCAATCCTATGGTGCGCCATGAGGAGCAGAGGCGCCCAGGGTTTGGCAAATTGGTCCTGACATGAGTGACCAGCCTCATTCATCCCTGAGTGGCATTATGTGAGCAATAAACCTCAACCACCCCTTGGATAAAAATCTACACAGGCTCAATCCGATTGGAGTGCCTTAATTACCCAATAAACCATCAGGCGTCATAATCTGGTTATATGGTTACCACCCAGTGTAGAAAATGGTTTCCTGGTGTACAGGAAACTATTTGACTTCACACTCAGTGTAGAGTCACACATACGCAGTAGGAAGAGGAAAGAATGAAGAAAAGAAAGACAGAAGAGGAAAGAAGGAAGACAGGAACGGGCAGACACCCAAAGCAGCACTACATCGAGTGAGTGGATGGTGTTCGCCCCCATCCACCTGCAAACTTCATTACTATTTTTTAATTTTAACAAGGGTCTCCCTGTTTGGATTTGAATCTTTTTCTCTCTGAATATTTTACATGACTAGTGATAAAAGACCTTAGTCAGGGATCAATGCTATACTTTAACCCCTACATGCTGGGGGTTTTCCGATGTTTCACGCTCCTCCATACGGGGGATATTCATGACAGAAAAAAAATACCCTTACTTCAAACCCTAATACCTGCCAAAGTATAACAGCTAGAGGAAAAAATTAAAGATAAATAAGAATCAACAAATCTTCCTCTTCCAAATGATAGTATCCCCACGTCTCCAGGTAGTCTTGTCGAAGAGTAAGGATAAGTTAAAGTTCAAAGGGTGGTGGGAAGACACTTGCAGCTATACATGTCAACTGGCAATGTTCTGCACCCAAAATCGTGACGACAGCCAGAGGTTATGGGTTAAACACATTGACTAGAGGCTGAGCTGTTATCCATTCCAACAAGGGTCTCCGTTTGGCTCTGAATCTCATTCTCCTTGAACATATTAGATATGAGTGATAAACACCAAAGTCAGGGATCAATGCTACACAGAAGGATTTGAGTCCTCTGAGACAAATGTGGTTTTTCCATCAAATATATTGCTACCAAGGAACCTGAACCATATTCTACCCTTAAAAAATCTGGATTATAAAACATGGTCTTGGTCCCCCTATGCCCTAAATGGGGTAATATGGGATTGGATGTTGCTAGTTTTACCACATACAGTAGGTACGCACAGTATGCGAGGATCTATTTTTAAATTTTTAGTGTATTTTTTAACAGTACACGAACTGAACTCGTAACAGGTGAGATGGGAGCAAAGCGTGGCCCAAATCTGGGGTTACCCTGAGCAAGTGACATTGTCACCCCAAAACGCGCCAACGGTTGCCTCATCACCCGTTACCTGTGACCTCAAGAAAGTGAGGAATCACTCCCTTCAACATCAGAAGAGCCATTTCCTGGGGAGGATCAAGAGGATGAAGCAATGCCTGAGGTGTCAGAAATAGATTTTGATGGGTTTATGAACAAAGTGAGTGCATTAGCTAATGAAAGTGTCGAAAGTGCTGGTGACTAGAGTGGTGAGGAAGGTGGTGTGTTGAGTGGTGCAGGAGGTGCACGCTAGGCGCCTCACCGTGCCTCGGATCCCCTTCTTACGTCCATCAAGCCTGTTGTCCTCTTGGTTAAGGTGAGCAGCCATATTCTTGTTGGTTTGGCTGTCATATCCTTGTTGATTCAGTAAAGCCATAATCTTGCTGGTTTATTTTGTCTTAGGTAATATGTCTTAGACAGTTTCCTTATACAGTACAATACTTAGGTCTGACAGGAGTCTCAAGGGTTTCCGATGAAGGGGGGTGCCGCCCATGTGTAATTTTTCTCATAAGTTTATGTATTCACAGTATGCGAATTTCTAGTACGCGACCTCCTCTGCTGCACATAAACTCGAGTACTGTGCGGACCTACTGTATGTCAGTAACCAAATCTTTTATGAGTCCGCCAAGATAACCACGAAAAAAATCTCTTAACATAGTTTATAACCACTCCAGGTTGACACCTCATTCTTAGTATTCTTTTTTCTCCTTTGCTTTTCAATATATTAATGTAGCTCACCATCCACTCACTCGATGTAGTGCTGCTTTAGGTGTCTGCCTTTTCCTCTCTTCCATCCTTCCTCTTCTGTTTTTCTTTCCTCTTTCTTCTGCCTACGGGTGACTTTACACTCCTTTCTTTCCTTCACTCTCTCCTCTTCCTTCGGCCTATGGGTGAGTCTGCACTGAGTGACAAGCCAAATGGTTTCTGGTACACCAGGAAACCATTCACTACACTGGGTGGTAACTATATTACCGACTTATGGCACCTAGTGGTTCAATGGGTAATTATGGCATTCCAACTGGGTTTGAGCCAGTGTGGGTTTATATCCAAGGGATGGTTGGGGTTTATTGCTCACATAATGCTCCTCATGGATGAGTGAGGCTGGTTACCCTCATCTTATGTCAGGACCAACTTGACTAACCCCAGTTTCCCACACTCCTCTATGGGGCGACATAGGATTGGATGATGGATGGATGGAGTATCTAACTCCTAATCTTTCAACCTCAATGTATATATTCCACAATTTTGTCACCTAAACACATTCCTTCATATACTTCATCTCTTCCAGCAAAGATACAGTAAAACATTGAGAGCATAACAACAAGGCTGCCATATGATCATGGGCCAATGACCTGCCTGCCTAACATAGTAGGAAAGTCAATCAAAGTTTTGCTGAAATTGTCTTGTTTTAATAAAGCTGTTTCAGTTGGCAAAGTACTGTAGAAATGTGTAAATATTAAATGGTGAATGTTACAGTTCACTCTCATCTTAAATGTCAGGACCAACTTGCCTAGCCCTGGGCTCCTATGCTCCTCATGAGGCAACACAGGATTTGATGAAGGATGGATGGATGCATGAATGCTACAGTCTGATAAAAATCAAAGTCTGATCTCAGTGAGCTTTCACTGCACTGGAATTTATCTGAATGTGTCTGGCTTGTCTAATACAAAGTGAAAATGTCTCAACAGTTAAGAAATATGTGAAAAGTAGTGTATGCAAACTGATGCTGGACAAAGTTTCATATACTGAAATTGTGTCCAATATCAGTTTGCATCTATCTGGAATTACAGTATATATTAATTCCAAACAGATGCACATAAGCAAAACATTATAAATCTGTATACCCACAAATGGTGCATTTAAGCAGTTATTCTAAGTATAATCAATGAGAATAAAGTCCAGTAAGCTGAGGCAGTCCGATAAAAGTGGGACTTTACCATTATCCATCCATCATCCAATCCTACGTTGCCCCATGAGGAACATAGGAGCCCAGGGCTAGGCATGTTGATCCTGACATTTCAGATAAGAGTGACCAGCCTCACTCATCCCCGAGTGGCATTATGTGAACAATGAACCCCAATCACCCACTGGATACAATATATATATATGGAACCTCTGTGATACAGTGGTAGAGTGTGCGTGTATATATATATATATATATATATATATATATATATATATATCTCAGCAATAATTTTACTCTTTCCTACATTCACCTTTAGATTCCATTTCTTACACACTCTCCCAAACCCATTCACCAAGCCTTGCAGTTCCCCATTGTCTTCACTTAACAACAAAGTATCATATGCTAGAAACAAAATAGAAGTTTCCAAATGCTGCCTTCTCTCACTAGGGTCACTCCAACATCCACTGCTCCACCATGTATCTCTTTTATAACCCCATCCATATATAGACTGAACAACCACAGAGACATGACACATCCCCGTTTCAATCCAACACTCAGATAGCAAAATTTACCCTATTCACTATCCACACGCACTGCAGCCTTAGCACCCTCATACATACTGGTACTCTTCAGGGTATTCAGCAGCATCCCATTTACTCCATATATTTTCTATATTCCCTGTTTATCCACCCTGTCATATGCTTTGTCCAAATCCAGAAAGGCTGCATACATCTTTCCCTCCTCTAGAAACTTTCCCACTAAAAGACTTAGGGATATCTGACCTACACAACCTCTTCCCTTCCTAAAACCTCCCTCTTCTTCTCCAAATAATTCCTTTGTTATTTCCCTAACTCTGTCAATACATATTCTACCACATACTTTGCCTATTACACTATAGGCTTTCTATTTTATGATGGCAGTTTGGGTGGGGCCTTCTAAGACCTAACACCACTAGCTCAGTTGTGACATCATTGCCACCACTTACATGTAATTACTACTGCTCATCTCTCTCTCTCTCCCTCACTCTCTTTCCTATTTTAAGTTAGTAACTACTTATAAATAAGTTTTAAATACTCTGCATAGAAAAAGAAAAAAAAAAAAGCTATAGTACAGTATAAATCCCATAAGACTTGTAAATGTTGCTTTCGCGACATTGTCAAATGCAGTGACATGAGAGGTGAGCGGGTCAAACTTGGTCAGTCTCCTGCCATGGAAGCTTGCCCATCAAAAGTCAAAACAAGAGAAAAAAAAATAAAGAAAATAAATTTAGAAGCAGTTAATATAAATATTAATATGAGAGAGAGAGAGAGAGAGAGAGAAGCACGTGTGTGGAGGTGATGTGGCAACAAAGCGAGGTCATAGGAGGCCCCATCCAAACTACCTTCACAAAATAGAAAGCCTATAGCAAGACAAATGCCCCTATGCTTACCAAACATTTCTTTCTCCCCTCTTCCTTTGTACAGGGGAATAATTATACCTGACATCTAATCCTCCAGGACTCTACCTTCCTCCCAGGCCAATCTGCACATCTTCCTTATCCACTCTACTACTATATTCCATGCTTCATCATTTCACCACATACTCCATCACATCCAGGGGTTTTCCCCATTTTGACTTTCTTCATTGCTTCCACTCCTTCCATCCTACTGATCTCTTCCTCCCTTCTCCTTATCCCTGCCATTCTCCAGCCACTTAAACCTGCATTACATTCATTCTCTATATTGACAGATCCTGAAAATGTTCTCTCCATCTGCTCACTTTTTCTCCCTTCTCCACTATGCACTACTTTCATTATGCTGACAGTTCCTTAGAGTTCTCTCCATCTGCTCACTTTTTCTCCCTTCTCCACTATCAACCTACCATTTTTATCTTTCACTCCCCTACTAGTTTCTTTATTACCCTGCCTAACTCTCTTTACCTCCTTCCAGAACATTTTCTTACATTCCCTCCACTTAGCACTCAAACTGAAAGAAGTTTCTGGAAAATACACACACACACACAAACATACATACCTGGGGGTTCAGTCTCAGGGAAGCACTGACGGATGAAAGAGGGGATATTCTCCATGAATCCACGCTTTTGTGTGAAGACGTAGTTACAGTCTTGAAGGTTATCCTCCCAGGGAAGGCGGGAACACAGCCACTGTGTCATGTTATACCCTAAGATCTCCAGGTCACCACGACGTGAGTGAGCTGTTAAGTGAAGAAATATTATTCCTTTAATCACATCTTTCATCAATTATCAAGATTAACTGAACAAGATACATTTTATGACTAGCCTTATCACATTCCCCTAATCATTTTTTTTTTTTTTTTAAGCCTTTCACACAGGCCTCATTTTCAGTGTTTCTCTCAAACATTACTGTATACGAGGCAGAAATTATCAACCTCACTCACCCTGCACTACTTAAACCCCCCCCCCCAATTTTTGAAAAATAACTTTGAACCATTTTACAATAGTGAACTAATATTCTCACACGAACTTACCTCCTATATGTGCATCCCTAGAAGTGAACTCAATGGTACCATCATGTGCTTTGCGCTGGTCATACTTGTACTCTTTGTGCTTGCCATCATTTGCATAGCGGCATGCCAATCCAAAGTCAACCAGGAACACCTGATTCTCAGTCCCAGCCTTATGCCCCACCAGCAAATTTGATGCCTTAATATCAGCATGGATGTATTCTTTGCTGTGGATGTACTCCAAGACATCAAGCTGCAAATTAAAAGTATTATATATGCAACTAGATCTGAACACTTATCAAGCTTAAACTATTACGTAAGACAAAGTAATGCCGAGTAGAGCATTTGAGTTCCCAGGGCACTCTTACAACAGTTTCATGAATTACTTCTCATTAAAGATTTCTCATATTATTCCCATGGCTGTAATGTGCCCTTCACATTTTTTTAAGCCAACAGTACACCTACCAGAACATTATAAGTTTTAAAACTGTGTGCATTTCTTATGAAAGAAGTGTGTGTCTATACCTGATGAGTGGCCAGACATGGGGTGATGCAAGCTTTACCTACACAGTGTTCATGATGGCTATTGTTACCTGAAAAAGCACTAGTTTGAACTTTACCATATTGTAAGTATTCCTGAGAATTTTCAAAATGAAAACAGTAATTTTCTCCTCAAACTCCTGAAATGTAGATCTGCAACCTGAAGGGCATGCCTCAACCTAACGGTCAATACTGGAGATCCAATGAAAATGCATGGATGGATTACTGGACCATATATATACTTGTTTTTACAAACCATATCCAACTTGAAAGGCTCTCTCTCTCTCTCTATAGGTGGTGGCAACCATCATCCACTCACTTGATGTAATGCTGCCTACTTCTTCCTTAGCCTGTATCATTCTTTTTCTGTGCCTGCCCTCCTCTTTTCCTATTTCTCCCATCTATCCTGTCACTTCTTATTTGTTTTCTTTCCTTTACAGGTGGCTTTATATTGAGTGACAAGCCAAATGGTTTCCTGTAAGCCAAGAAACCATTTACAACGCTGGGTGGTACTGGTAACCATATAACCAAACCATATGTGCTCCCTAAGTGTCAGCAAGTGGGTTGGTGGAGGGTTAGTGCCCCTCCCTGTAAAACAAATAAGTCAAAGTCAAATGGCCACCCCTTACGGGATTATGGCATCTGGCAAATAGATAAAATGGCATGGCAGCCCAAAAATGTGTATGGATATAGCACATGAATGAATATGATAGCAGAGTATGGGAGCTGATGAAGCTGAACAATTAGCAATAGATCAAGTTAGATGAGGTATGTACAAAGAACATGACAAGGGTGTAACATTATATATTTTTTCCCATTAACTTGGTAGTCAACAGAATGGCTATCTGGTAGGTGTATGTAAAGCACATCTATAAAATACAGTGCACAAGATCTGTCCATAAACAGAACCTTTTTAAAAAGTGCACCAACTAGCCAGCTTAGTATGATCGTGACTAGAGTGCTGTGTAGCAGTGACTCTGAGCTGTTGTTTAACACTAGCCTCATAATGCCACATGACTTTGTTACCAATGCATGAGGTCTGTTCAGAAAGTATGCGCCCTTACGCAAAATAAAGTTAATCTGTTGAGCTTGGAAACTGATCCCCCTTAAAGCAGGCCTCTTCTGACTTGACTCACGTAGCCCAACTTTCTTTCCACTGCCCGAAACATTTTCCAAAGACGGTTTTCGGTGTCTCCTGCAGGTGCTTTGTCATATTCATGATCTCTCGGATGAACGTTGCTCAGGACATGTTGGAGTGTGCAAATCACTATCCAGACTTTCCTAAGACTGTTATCACTGGAGATGAGACTTGGGTGTATGAATATGACCCAGAAACCAAAGCACAAACATCCCAGTGGAAGCATGCAGGATTGCATCAGCAGAAAAGCATGACAGGTCCGCAGTAAGATTAAATGCACTCGCATGTTGATTTTGTTCTTTAATGTTCAACTTGCAACAAATTGTCCAGTGTACCTCAATGGCAACTGACATGACATGATGCACTTCCTGTTACCCTAAAGCTCAAAGTTGCTGCTACACAGCACTCCCTTCACGATCATGTTAAGCCGCCTATTTAGTACAGGTATACCTCAATATACAATACCTCTAGATGTGATACCCTGGCTTAACGATGGGAGTAGAAATACCACCATACCCCGCCTAACAATGGTCAAACCCTGGTTGAACGATGGGCTTTGATTTTCTTTACCGATTTTCATGGTATTTTAAACTAAAACTGTGAGTTTATAGTAGCCGCAGCGAGAAATGAACGCTGTGGTGGGGCAGCCGGGATGACCGGGGATTCCCCCACTGTAGCCATATCCACATGTCACCGACCATAGAGGTAGGATGTCACCGACCATCGGCCACCGCTGCAGCCCCGCTCCATGATCCTTACCCTGTGTCTCTGGCTTTCTCTTTCTCTCTCGGTTTCTATATAAACTGCTGTATTTCCGAAACTAATTATGAAATTATTATAACTTTTGTTCCACACCACCACTGAGGTAAAAATCAAGGAGAGTTTTCTGTATAAAGGTTTCCCCCCCCTTGTCTGAGGGCAGGTCAGTTCTGGCGAGTGTATAATTATAGGTCAGGCGGAGGTATCGGCAAGGCCGCACTCCCCCGCTCATATGCCACATTTAGGAGGGGGGGGGGAACCTTTATACCGAAAACTCTCCTTGATTTTTACCTCAAAGGTGGTGTGGAACAAAAGTCATAATAATTTCATAATTAGTTTCGGAAATACACCAGTTTATATAGAAACCGAGAGAGAAAGAGAAAGCCAGAGACACAGGGTAAGGATCATGGAGTGGGGCTGCAGCGGTGGCCGATGGTCGGTGACATGTGGATATGGCTACAGTGGGGGAATCCCCGGTCATCCCGGCTGCCCCACCACAGCGTTCATTTCTCGCTGCGGCTACTATAGGTTGATTTATAAACTGTTTTTAGACTTAGATTAATGTGTTTTTGTCATAGGTGGGTAGAACATTGTCATTTTGGGGTACAGTTTACTAAGCTTGATTTTTTCCAGACATATTTGACAATTTTCAGATTTTATTTGTTAGTTTTAGTGAGTTATTTACAGGTGTTAGGCTTAGATTAGCTTCTTTTACAGCTGTTTAGTCTTTAAGATGGACTTTAAACTTGTTTTTGGACTCATTTGGGTGGGTTTAGGACTTGGATGGGGGGACCCAAGACTCAAAAACGCATCCCTATAACTTTCCACGTTTAAATCTACCCCGAGATACGATACTCTGCCAGATGAAGGGTTTTTACTTAACCAACTGTATCATTAAACCACGGTGTACCTGTCTATCTATCTATTGCCTGATGCCTTAATCCTGTAATGCGTGTTCACAAACAAACTGCCTCATGTCACCCTGTCCCTCGTCATTTCACTGCCCACCTCCCAGCCCACACCCCTCTCTCTCATATACTTCTCCACCCTCTAAAATGGTCAGTTTCTTTTTGAACAGACGTCGTACGCACACACACACATAAAGCAATCTAGGAGTTTGAATATATAAGTACAGTAAACCCTCAATATACCAAATCTTCTTTTTCAAATTTTGGTTTTAACCACCTTGAGACGGGTGAACGTTATGTTCATTTAAATTTTACTGTGAAAGAATGGATGCCCAGCAAACACCGACCAGCATGGCAAGATAAACAAACACATACAGTATTTATCCAAGACTTATTTGCAGTGCAATTACTTCCTGAGAGGTAAGAACAAACACATAAGTTAGTAAATATTGCATTTATGGGGGGGGGGGGGGTAGACCTAGCTGTATGTCACTGTGTAAGAGCGTATGGCCAAACTACACTTTATATTTAATGATCTTTGTTCGGTAAAAGTCACAACCCCAGGGAAATTATTGGACAGCACAGTGTTCAGCTTTAACGTAAAGGGTCTGGTGCCAATTAGTTCTTTATATCGAGGGTTTGCTATAAATTACTCACTTCACTGGGTATCCTGCTAGTAGTTCTCATACTTCTTTCTTTTTTAATATTCCAGTTCTACCTTACCCAACCTCTTTTGATGTGAAAAATCATGTGGAAAATGGATTGGGCATGCGCTGTCAGTTTTCACAATTCTGTATTCCTATCTAATTATTCCAGTCTGACCTTACCCTCATTTCCCCCCCCCCCCTCAAAATGAGCTGAGAGGCATGTTCACTGTTCTGTTTTTTCTAGAGGTATGAAATAGCTTCAGGAACAAAATAGACAAATGATTTTTTCTAGAGATGAAATAATTTCAGCAACATTTTTTTTTTTCCCCCCCCTTAAACACATGAAAGAGTTGGCATGAGATAGGTGTCCACCAAAGTACTTTATATAAAAAAAATGACAAGAGTCACATCAACAAAACAAGACAATAGAGTTAATACAAGTAAACATAAGAATAGCACAGTGTGTTACAGGGTTATTCAACTGGCAGACTGTGGGCCAAATCCAGCCCTTTGACCGACTCAGAAGAATGAAAATAAATAAACAAACACAAAACACAAAGTTCTGAGTTTTTATTTATGTATTTGGTGGAAAATATAAACATAAATAATATGAATTTCTCATTTCTTTCTGTGTTTAAGTGTTTTGAGGGGAAAAAATACAGGTAAAATACTGTATGTTTTGTTAATCTGAGTTTCATAATTTGGACCCATTTCTAGAATAGCTGAATAGCCCTGGTGTATTACAAGCAAGAACAAAGTTAAGATGATGACTGAATAACTACAACTGATACTCACGATCTGGATGCCCACTTGGTAAACTGTCTTGAAAGAAAACCGCTTGCTGTGTTGTTCCAGGATTTTTTGTAGATCAAGGCCAAAGCGCTCCATTACCATAAACCTATACTTGTTGCCTTTGTACTCAAATGACCCAGAGCCCAGATATTTGGGCATCCCCAGCCGCCTCAGCTTGCGCTCCTTCTTCCAAGCTTCAATGTGTTCGGGCCGGGCCACACGCATGTAGCAGTGCATCTCGGCGAAAAGTGGCCCATTGCTGTGAGGCTCCACCTTGATCACATACTCTGCAGAGCTCCCAACAGGCCCCCCTACATTGTCAGATGCAAGGTAAATCTCACCAAATCCTCCTAGACCTATAACAAAAGGAAAGACAAATTGTTACCAGTACCCATAACAGTAGAGTTGGAAGTATAATCTCACTGTTGAATTGCCCCATCCCAGAACTCTCAAAACACAGGATGCTATGACGAGTCACCAGTCCTCTCCTATATGGCAGTGTACCTTGATTGAGCAATATAATATAATGGGTACACTCCTCTAGATGTACATTATCCATGTTCTTGGTTCTGAATATTCCCATTTCAATATGAATGACAACTGATAAATGTACTGGCACCTCCCCACTGCATATAAATTAGAAATTTAAATATAGTTATCCAAAAGACCATTACCTTATGGATAATACAATAAAAAGCAAAGCTGAGTAACAAAACCACATCACTGGCCTATTCATACTACTGATGCAATTAGATTCTGAGCAAAAATCTTGGAAACTGAAAGAGTTAAATACAGTATTCTACACCCACTCACTGCTATCGGCATACAACCACAAACCTTTGGACATCACTTGGCATCATAAATACAACACCAGAGAAGTATCAACATCCTCTCTTCTCCCTAAGTATTAAACATAATATCACCATCAGCAAAATGTTCAGGTAGCAAAATCACTTGTTTTTGAATCTTTGGACACCATTCAGTGTATGTTTTAGTGTTGATGCATAAAGTAAAAGAGAGCCCGGTCCATCTTTCTCAGGTTGAACACACCTAATTTAGAATTTATAGATTACTGTAATTTAAAGTGGTAATTAAAAGTCATTTCTCTCAACAGAATTATGAAAATAAATTTGGTGGACCTGCAATTAATGACACTTAAAGATACCGTTCTGAGGTCAAATAAAGTCATCACTGCCAGTTACTGTGGAAAAATCAATAATTTTAAAACTGTATGGACAGAAAAGCATGAAGCAACAGGACTTTTGATGCCAACTATGCAACTGTTAACAGTTCTTGTCATGCTACCCAAGTCTGATCAAGCACACCCACCAACCACATTCAAGCAACAACCCTGCAGAGCCTTACATTCTTATACAGCTCAGTGAGAAGGTTTGGTTCCTGGTTGGACACCACATTTGTCTCTATCCATCCAGTTACAGGGGCACCACAGTAGGCTCCACATCATGCCATTACAATATTTGGCTACTATATATAGGCACTGAGGTTAGCAGTGCAGTGAAAGATAAAAATGGTAGACTACTAGTGGAGAAGGAAGAAAATGTGAGCAGATGGAGAGAACACTTTAAGGAATTGTTGAACATACAGAATGAAAGTAATGCAAGTATAAGTGGCTGGGAGAAGGAGGGAGGTGAGAAAACTGGAAGAGATCAGTAGAATGGAAGTTGTGGAACAATGAAGAAAGTCAAAATGGGGAAAGTCCCAGGAATTGATGGAATGTGTGGTAAAATGCTGAAGCATGGGGGAGAGACAGTAGTAGAATGAATGTGGGATATGTGCAGATTGTCCAGGGAGGAAGGTAGGGTCCAGGAGGATTGGAAGTCAGGTATAATTATTCTCTCGTACAAACGGAAAGGGGAAAAAGAAGTGTGGTAATCATAGGGGCATTTGCCTTCTTAGTACAATAGGAAAAGTATATGGTAGGATACTTATTGATAGAGTTAGGGAAATAACAGAGGAATTAGTTGGAGAGGAACAGGGAGGTTTTAGGAAGGTAAGAGGTTGTGTAGATCAGATATTCATTCTTAGATCTTTAGTGCAAAAGTTTCTAGGGAAGGGAAAGAAGTTGTATGCGGCCTTCATGGATTTGGAGAAAGCATATGGCAGGGTAGATTGACAAGGATTGTGGAAAGTATTAAGAATATATGGAGTAGATGGGAAGTTGCTGGATGCTGTGAAGAGTATGTATGAGGGTGCTAAGGCTGCAGTGAGTGTGGATAGCAAACTGAGTGAATTTTTCTATTTGAAGGTTGGGTTGAAACAGAGATGTGTCATGTCTCCATGGCTGTTCAATCTGTACTTAGAGGGGTTATAAAAGAGATACAAGGTAGGGCAGTGGATGTTGGAGTGGCCCTAACAAGAGAGGGCAATGTTTGGAAACTCCCTCTACTGTTGTTTGCAGATGATATTGTGTTGTTAAGTGAAGAAGAAGGGGAACTGCATGGCTTGGTGGATGAGTTTGGGAGTATGTGTAAGAAACGGAATCTAAAGGTGAATATTGAGAATAAAGTGATGGTCTTCGAGAGAAGTGAAGTAAGTGAATGTACAGTGAAGCTGGGTGAGAAGGAAATGGAAAATGTATGTTTATGTACTTGGGTAGTGTGATGAGTATGGATGAAAGTTTGGAGAGTGAAGTGCTTGAAAGCAGTGATAAAAAACAGGGAAGTGACCATGAAGTGAAAAAGTTGATACATGACAACATTGTGATACCAGCTCTAAAGTATGGAAGTGAAGCTTGGACCTTGTTGAAGGGACACAAGTCAAGAGTGAGAGCTGTAGAAATGAGTTAATTGAGAGGAGCATGTGGAGTCACATGGAGAGACAGACTGGCAAATAAGGATGTGAAGGAGCATTGTGGTGTGGATGTGATAGGAAGTGTTAGGAGAAACACACTGAGGTGGTTTGGCCATGTGGAGAGGATGGACAGTGAGCGACTGACAAGAAGAGTGTTTGTGAGTGAGGTGGAGGCCGAGGATGAGATGGAGGGGAGTGGAGAGGTATATGAGAGAGGGGGGTGTGAGCTGGGAGCAGGGCAGTGAAATGGTGGGGGACAGGGCAACGTGGAGGCAATTTGTTAGTGGCCACACCGTACGGGATTACGGCATCTGGCAATAGATAGATAATTAGATATAGTCACCACACAGGTTGTAAATGGTTTCCCAAGTTACAGGAAACCATTTGGCTTGTCACTCAATGTACAGCCACCTGATGTGGAATGAAGAATAAATAGCGACAGGAAGGATGAGAGAAATGGGAAGAGAGGGCAGATACAGAAAAAGAATGAATGGCATGAAGAAATAAGCATGCAGAAGTACAGCAATAGAGTGAATGATGAGCAAAGGTAACTATTTTAATGGGTTGCCACTGGCCCCAAGCTCAGATGAACATGAGACCTGATGGACTGCAGACTGAAACTGCCTTTCAACAATCCACCATCCTCCTTTTGGGGGATGAGGACAGAGGTAAGGGACATCTGCATACCTGGGCAACAAAGAGAAATGGCTATACTGGTGCCACTTTACAAATCCACCCTTAACCAGAACCCAATTATGATGCTTTTGCATGTACTTTTATGGAGTTGCCTGGCTCTCATGACTGCAATACTGGATTTCAAATGTATTGCTCATTGTTCTGTTATTCATCACTATGAAGTGGATCGACATTACGTCTATGACTGTACAATCAGAGTACAGTAATGTATGTTCCATGTCAAGACATGAAAGTAAAATCATTATAAGTTGCTAATGGTACCATTTACATGGTTGGCTGGTAACCATGTAACCAAATGCTTACCTGATAGCCTAACAGCTTAAGGCACACACACACACACACACACACACAAAGTAATATCACTTGTGTAAGCACCTGGCCATTCATCTAAGTGTCTGAACTAAACAGCCTAGCCCTAAACCCCTATACTCCTGATGGGGCATTAAAAAAGTAGATGATACAATATATACCAATTTAGTTTTCAGATGCTTGGGATTCAACAATTTTGATACAAACAGCTAAAAATTACAAAGTACAACAATGCCTCAGATCTGTGTTCTGATAAAATTATGAGATGTCTATTGGCTGTGCTTACCCCCCTCCCCTCCCATGGACTATCATGCAATTTTCATCTTGAACATGTAAATCCTCCCCCCCCCCCACATCTGCAGTGACTTCCCAAGGGAACACTTTCAAGACTACAATACAGGATGAACAGCACTTACAGGCACAGGAACATTATTTGTGACTGCAGCAAATAAAGTTATGATCTTCATCGCACTTTGTGAGATACAGTACTAAATAACTCTAAACTACATAAGTAACTTCCTCAATCCACAACGTTCATAATTCACTTTTATCTCACTGTTGATAGCTACTGTGAAAAGCTGCCTGGCTCTCATCCGAGTCTCAGGTTCAATTCCTAGCAGAATACAGTACTGTTAGAGTAATAAGTAAAACAGCATGAAGAAAATTCTTTATATCCCTTCAGCTTGAAGGGGTTGACCATGACAAACACTTGATAATAATACAGAACACTACAACTTCTCACCTATGCTGGTTCCAATTTTCCACTGCCTTTTTGCAACATCTGTAATCACCACTCCTGGGGCAATGGGATCTGGAAGTTTGAAGCCATTTGCAGCCACCCTTCTCTTGGGCACTCCTTTGGACCCACTCTTCGTGGCTGCTCCTCCCTTCCGCGGAGGCATGATGATGCTCTCCGGATTATATTTAGCCAATATCTAAAGATGGACGTCTCTCCCTACACGTACCAAGTCTCTCTTACTTGCTCTCTATCAAATCTGTTGTGGAAAAAAGCAGAATTAGTGCTGTACTGTATACAACAAAAGTTTCCTACCTAAATTATGGAAGCTGCATTATATAAAATCAACTGAAATTACCCTTCACATCATGTATATATTCATTAAACCAACACATGGAAAATTATCAATAAACTTCAAACCTACATCCTTCAGACAACTTCCTACTACACCTACAGTCAGGGTTCCAGCAAAGCACTATGACATTTTATCAAATCTCTTACCATGCAGACAGCATACACCAGGCAAATAAAGGACATGAAAGAACTCTGCTGCTGGGACAAACTAAAACAAAACAAAACTGGGGCTGTACTCTCAGTAGCAACTTAAGGGTACATTACCATCTACACAATGGTACCCTAACCCTTCCAATATCAGTGATGTGGAACCACATCTTAACCAGAGTGCTGGTTGCAAGTAGGAAAAATCCCACCATCTGAAGCACCAGTGAGGATCCAGACTCTCCTCTCATCCAATCTGCCATACAATGGTCCTAGAATCTTCAACTGCCTGCCACGAAAAACACAAGATTTCACAAACTACTCTGTAAAATACCTCAAAGCCCGACTTAATGAATTCCTGAGGACGGTACCTGATGAACCGTCTGCACCAGGACACACATCACTGCAGAGCAACTACAAATTCACTACTGGACCAAGTGGGCCTGTAACAGGCACACAGGGTTGGGAGGGAGTGCTAGAACGAGGAATCTCCTGGCAACACCTAGAAGCAAGCATGATGATTGGATGGGGTTGGACTAATCTATGATACTTCTTCTCAATCAACTAGATGGGGGGGGGGGGAATTAAGCATCAGGGGATAACATGGAGACTCATGGGTAAAGAAAAAAATTTCCTCCAATGGTAATTTGCTACCATTACTCTAGGGCACCATTTCTATGCAAGGAAATGTTTCTCAGTGCTCTGTAAAAGCTTCTCTGGCACTAACGGCATATTTACCCCACAACAATCCAATAATGCGGAAAACTTTAACAGGCCTACTCGATCACCAACAAGCTCTATCTTGACCACATCAAGCCGCCTGAACACCTTTGTGCAACTCCCACTTCCCCTTCCTACTCCTAATGCAACATTAGTTATTTTCCCAGCATTGCCGCCTAAACTATTAATCCATGTTCAGTATACGTTCGAGGAACGTGATGAGCGAGTGCACAAACGGAGCAGGGAGTTTGGCCTTGAATCCGTGGAGCCTCTGTGGCCGACCATCAGTTTGGCAGACCGCGCCAAGCCAGCTACTCAATTCACTGTCACAATCTTGCACAACACTCTTACGCCCACGAATTCTTTATAAATACCCAAAAACTTCACATTTTCTCACTTTCTACTGACACCAAGAAGATGTACCTTGGCAACCATGAAAAATCAGTCCTATGGGAGCGAGGGGTCATGCACACGCACACACAAACTCGCCAGTACCTTGGCGCTGGGAGCACCTCCATCTTTACCCCTCCATTTCTTCCAAAAATATTTCTCCCGCGCGACTAAACGACTTAAAAAATCCTTCCTGTGTACCTACTTTACACCACACCATTATCTTTTCCATCACCTCACACTATTCAAAGTCTTCAACTTGGTGAAACACGACAACATCCCGCCCGTGGAAGACCCACGACAATGGCGGGATCGACTGAGCATCGCTGTGCGCATAACTCCACCCACGTCCCCGGCGTCCTGTACCAGCTGTTTCCTCTTTCACAAATTCACGCGCCAAAATTAACGTTATCACCAAACAGGAGAAAAAAACACTGGCTATGTTATGCACGACTCATTTGACTATTTCAATAAAAAATATACATATGGCGGCCCAACCACTGGCAGGAATAACAAAAACAGCTTAAATTATCTTATCTTCCTCAATACTGTGCCTCGGGACCAGTTGTCGCCAGACAACTCACCGAGCAGTGCGAGCACTAAAGTCAATACAGCCTCCTCATTTTTTTTTTTAATAATTAGCGGACAAGCTAATATACGTGCGCACTATAACCACTAATATTCTGCTGACTGCATTCCACTAATATTCGGCTGACTGCATTCTGTAACTTATTAGCCATTCAGCGTAATGTTATTCTGACCGACTCTACACGAACAATACTTTTCATTAAGCAATTTTAGAACAGGAACAGTGAATTTCAAAGGCCTACATGGAGAGTAACAAGACGTATTGCACCCTGCACTTTCTCCTATATTACTCTAACTTGGTCCATAACTGTCATCGCCTCATCTTCACTGAGTTGTCAAATTAACACTGGTAATGGAAATCACGCTTATGGGCTATAAACCATAATGTAGGGCCGTATCACTGTTTTATACGCTCTCAAAGCTACGGAGAGAGAGAGAAAGGGGGGATGGGCCAAGTTAAGGTGAACAAACCTTGGATGTCTAACATGACACGAGCCTTGGGTCTACAGTGGGAAAAAAAAAAAAAAAAAAAAAAAAACATCACGTGATGTTTTTTTTCATAGTGAGCAGAAAAATCGATCAAAGTGCTTAGAAACACTTTCCCACGAATCCTTGGGATTTTATTCGGCTACCTCAACACAATTATATATGTTTAAAAGAGGAAAACTACTTGCAGGTAAAAGGATCAAAATAGCCTTCCCTGATCCTCACAACAAGGGAACGAACACATTTCCGCATATCATTTATTCAGGTGACTTAGGCGATGTGGTCAATCGAAGAATACCGGTATACCTAACACGAAAATACCACTACCATAACCATTTCTCTGAGGCATATGAAGCTGGTTCCACCTGTGCATGTGTCCAGCAAAGCTTTTATTTCTTCTTTGTTATTCTGACAATTTGTAATTTGGTCATGCCTTACAGAAAAATCTGTTAAAGCTAAGCATTTACATTATTCAGATCTTCGAATTTTATAGTAATTTCAGAAACAGCATGTGGCAATTAAAGTCTACAATATAAACTTTAACACACAAACACAAGTACCTGGTGTTAATTGCACTTAACTTTAGACTTGGCATAATAATGCACTATATAGCCTTCATTCTAACTTACAAATTATCAGTTATTCTAGTTTAAAATGACACTTTTTATCAATCTGCTTCTGGCACTTTAACTGTACTGGTCGGACACGAATTTCTCATCAAAACTGGGCATAAACGATGGAAGTAAAACAAAGTTCCATGCATGCTTAATCCCTCGTCAGGTCTTTTTCAAACGATTATACTGGTCTGCAGACATTTTTTTTTTTTAAATATCTTTTATCTCACCTTACTCATGGTTTGGACAACTTCAGTACGGTATTCTGTTCCAACTACAGACTATTTCATTCAAATAGTTACTGGAGCCTGAGAGCTGACAGGATGGACCAATGAATATGTCTTCTATCAGTTCAGTGTGAGTCGGATGGATATAACGGTGGGATTAACCGGTGAAAGTATAAAATCTGGTGAAATATGAAGGAAAATTAGATTTAACCCGACAGCTGCGATGAACATCATATGATGGAGCACTTGCACCTATGACGTGCATCATAATTGTGAACAAGCTTTTTTTATTTAAACTGGCGCGCTACAAATTTCGCCCATATGCCCTCGTTACTTCACCACGGATGCTAAAGTAAATAATGAGCTCATATTTGTTTTTCCTATACTCTTCCTTGCACTCTTTCATTTCATACGAGCAAAAATTATTTGGAGAACAAATTTCCCTTTTTTCACATGGACGGGGGGGGGGGAAACCAAGAATGTCATTACTTCACGGCTTAACTAAGGTAAATAATGAACTCTTTGTTTTTCCTATACTTTTCTATGCACTCTTTCATGAGCCAAAAATTGAGAAAAGTTCCCCACCCCCCCTTTTTTGGGCATGGGTGGGTAGACCACGAAACTTAATACCGCAGTTGTCAGGTTAAAGATACACTTCACTGAAGCGGACGTGAAAGATGGGAAAAGTATTCTCTCATTATCAGGACAGCTCTGCTGTTTTACTCTAATGTTTGGGGATTTTAGTCTGCTGCTGATGAGTCACAAGGACCCACTGTTCCCATTGACTGTACTCTCACGATCGGCACAACTCTTATTGGTCTGTAATAGATTTCTCTTGGAAATTCAACGTGTGTGTGCGCGGGGGAGGGGGGGGGGGGAGAAAGTGTGGTTGGGGGTCAATTCTTGTATTAAACTAAAATTTCTCTTGTAAGATCACGCGCGAGTACGTGTGTAGGGGTGGGGTGTGGAACAAGGGTGAATGGTGGATAGAGAGGGGTGGACGAGCTGGAATAATAAGAGCAACAGGACGGAGAGAGGTAATACCGTACTCTTTATGAAGATCCGTGCTGCAGGTGTTCTGGTATGGGTGTGGTGGTGGTAGTTCAGCAAGGGTTCTCAAACTGTGGTACCCGCACGCCTTGGGGGTTCGTGATCTGACCTCTGGAGATCCGCATGGGGGGGGGGGTGATCCAATGATGAAATTCGTATTCAATCTACTTTAACATTTGGAAATAAAACATATTTGGCATATTTACCGGTATTTAAAACCAAAACGGTTAGAATAGTTCAGGGACGTAATATAATGAAAATCGGTAACGTTGGTTACTTCTAAAATTATACCATTCTGTTGGTCCAACGACGTTTTCGCATTTTATTCTAGTTAGGGAACCCCGTCGTATGAAGTGATTAATGGAGATCTTTTTCCTGACCACTTTGTAAAGAACGGTATTTCCTAAACTGAATATAATTAAATAAGGGAAAGAACTTTACCGAATGATTCACTGAGCACATTCAGTAATCGGATGAGAAGCCAACGTTCATTTTGGAAACGTTACTTTACATGACATTATTGAGTAGTAGTGTTCAGATGTAAAGTGGCTTCTTTGAAATATGCAAGATTATCCGTTGGTGCGGCCGTAATCATGGCATTTCTTTAACGAAAATAAGGTTGTGTGGTGGTGTTGAAGAATTGTAAATACGAAGTTCTAATGACAAGGGTAACATACAGTGCGCGAACTTTTCGTCAGCAAAGGACAAACCACCGATAAAAAATGTATGGGAACCGCTAATTAAATTTAAAGCTTTCTCCATTAACAGTAAGCACCGTTTTCCTAAACCTGATGTTTCAGAAAGAAAAAAAAAATCGAGGTGAAAGGTTTAAGATATTATTAATGGCATCTGTAATCCTGTAAAAGTTTCTGCCATATTTGAGAAAAATGTGCCGAAAAATTTTTCGAAACTCTTTTGCTCTAGGTGAAATTCATAGTCGAGATATATTTTCATACACATTTCGCTACGGTCTCGTTACAGTACCCTGATTACTATTCATCTGAGGTTACCAATATCTTATCCTTTTTCTAATACATATAAAATCAAATAACTTGTCCTCTTTAATCTCAGGTATATTCACAAAGCACCTCAGGCTTCAAAAATAAATGAATTAATAATAATAATAATATAAGAAGAAGAAGAAGAGGAAGAAGCAGAAAATAATTCAGCAATGGACAAGCACCTCACCCTCCGCCTGATGACTGAAAAAAGCCACGCAAGAATTAACATGCAGCTATTACAAAATTTTGCATTATTCCACACACCGGAACGTGCCGAAATTGTAAGCACTGTACTTAATAATAATAATAATAATAATAATAATAATAATAATACAGGGTAGATGTGCTTCTTACTTTTGAAAATCATATTTCTTCATTCCAGCCGGCCAGATCTTGCCTTTAGGTTGCGGGGAAAGCTGTTTCCGCATATCCTCCCTTACACTCCTGACTCCCGGCGTCGATACTCTCATCTGGACCTCACTTCAGACGCAAACTGATATAAACTCCGACAAGGCACTTTATGTTCGTTTCAATCAACAGTTCCCAAGAACTTCAGTATAAAAAAAAAAAAATCACAATATTCCAGTCACAGTTCCTTTCTAAATGTACCTGAAGATTCTCGTAAAATTTAGCCCGTAGACACTATACGCGGAGCGAGTCACGTCAGCTCAGTCCGCTTCACCACCAACCTCCCCTTCCGAAGTCAACACTCGTCTGAACGCGTGCACGCCACAAGTCAGTTTTATAACCTACCGCCCGGCACGGGTTGGGTGCCGCCTGGTTGCAATCTGTTGCTAGGAGACAGTAATACCTCAAATATTTCACACCTATTTTAGCATACTGTTGTATTATTTTCACCTGATTAGAGGTTTGTAAGCAGCTCATAATCTGTATGTCATCACCTACAATAATAATGACCAGAGATGTACAGCCATTCGTTCCTATCCTATATTCGCTAGCAACTTAATAAACTTTCGATCTCACACCATCTTAGATCCTAACACTAAACAGAGCTATGTATGATAAGATTCGGTTAGAAAATCTCGATAGTATAAGACAAGACACGATTAATAATTCCAATATAAAGCAAAATCTTGTAATCACAACACGTAAATCCTACCGCACTGTTGCCGTATTGGGGATATGGGTAGGGGCAGGGACGTGCGTAGTGCGTAATACTTCGTTATATAATTAGACTTGTATTAGAAGGCCTCTCCACGTTCATTATAAAAACTCAAGTCAATTCATGCAAAGCTGATGTGGTCATGCGCATGGATATACATGACATCCTACAGAGTTTGGAGACTGGTCACATGAAAGTGGTAGCTGGTGAATGAAGAACAGTGCCAGTGGCAAAAGGTGGTAACAGGCAGGAGGCTGACATGGTATTCGAAGTTAGCCATGTACCCTGGTATTTTGGCTCTTACAGTTCATCGAAGTAACTGCATATAAAATTTATTAAGTAACAAAATATCAAGCATAAATTTCGGAAAGCTAGCTAGCTACTTTGGGTTTATTGGCATGAAACTGAAGGAGCATGGAATGGGAGGAAAGATGAAGTCTGGAGGCCTATGATGAGAATTAAATGAAGAATGGACAGACTGACTGACTGAGATATTAGTGGCGGTGCAACTGCCAGGGTCGAATGTCACCGGAAGTGAGGCATGGAGGGCTGGAAAAAAAAAAAAAATCTTTACAATCTTCCGGCTATCCATTTTGGAATCGTGGACGACGCTTTTGAAAATATTATCCTGTAAAATTCTCTCGCCCGGGAATGTCACCTGTTCTTTTTTTCAACAAACCATAAAACCAAAGCTATGTACAACACAATTACGAAATATCCAATCAATAACGTCGGTCTTCAGAACAACGCCAACAGCAACACCACTCGCGAAATCATCACCTGGGTAAAAATAGTTTACTGATTGAGTGCGCAAGGGATTAGGATGTGACGAAAGGAAGGGAGGGGGGGGGGTCGAAATTCTGGCAAATTAAATTATTTATGAGGGGCAAAAAAATCATGACAGGAACCATAAAGAAAATTCCAAGAGGCATCCACATTTCACAAGATACTGGTAAGGGAGTGACTGGTATATATACCACATCAACAATAATGGAAGTGTTAGAATCTTAATAATATATATATATATATATATATATATATATATATATATATATATATAGAATAAGAAAAATGGAAACTGGCCAAGCTACGTAAGTGGAAGAAAACTTGGGTAAACATATCGCTGAGACCTGTGTACTAAATCATGAAAGCCAACAAGCTCAGGTTAAAGAGTATATTAATGACAGAAATATTACAATACTGATGAGTAAATGATACAATTCTTTACTTTCTTTCTCGAAAAGCTGAAGGGATCGGGAATGGATTGAGAGAACACAGAACGATGGGAAAACGAGTATTCGCGGAGTAAAAGTAGTAGCGAGGAAACGACAGAAGTGGGATGAGAAAAGCTGTCCTTAAATATACCAAGATGTGGAAGAAGGTGTGTGTGTGTGTGTGTGTGTGTGTGTGTGTGTGTGTGTGTGTGTGTGTGTGTGTGTGTGTGTGTGTGAGAGAGAGAGAGAGAGGGGGGGGCTCAGAGGATAACACCTACCAAGGCTGGTAAAAAGGTAGAAATTATAATTAATGACAAAGCCTTACTCTACGTCATATGGTACACATCATTAATCCCTTCAGTCCGATAACGCACTTTTAATTCTATTCTTGCTAACTCCAGACGATTGTGTTAAGCTCTGCGAAGACTATTTGCAGTAATGGAGTTAAATAAGGTCTCCAATTATTTCCTTTCATTTCTTCTTCTTCTTTTTTATTTATTTTATTTTTTTTGTGCTGAATATAATAGTCTAAACGCTGCACCAAACAGAAAATGTCATCAGATTAAAAAGGGGAGCTGCAAGGCTTGGTGGATGAGTTTGAGAGAGTGTGTAAGAAACGGAATCTAAAGGTGAATGTAGGGAAGAGTAAAGTGATGGTCCTTGAGAGAGGTTAAGTTAGTGAATGTACAGCGAGGTTGGATGGTGAGGAATTGGAAAATGTGAGTACGTTTAAGTACTTGGGTAGTGTGATGAGTAAGGATGGAGGTTTGGAGGGTGAAGTGCTTGAAAGGGTACAGCAGGGAAGAAAGGTTGCTGGTTCTTTGAAAGCAGTGATAAGAAACAGGGAAGTGAGCATGGAAGTGAAAAAGTTACTACATGACAGTATTGTGATACCAACTCTAACGTACGGAAGTGAAGCTTGGACATTGTTGGAAGGACACAAGTCAAGAGTGAGAGCAGTGGAAATGAGTTATTTAAGAGGAACCTGTGGAGTCACGTGGAGAGACAGGCTGACGAATGAGGATATAAAGAAGCGTTGTGGTGTGGATGTGGATGTGATAGGAAGCGTTATGAGGAACACACTGAGGTGGTTTGGCCATGTGGAGAGGATGGAGGGTGAAAGACTGACGAAGAGAGTGTATGTGAGTAAGGTGGAGGGGGGAAGAGGGAGGGGGAGGCCGAGGATGAGATGGAGGGATGGGGTGGAGAGGTATATGAGAGGGGGGTGTGCGTTGGGAGCAGGGCAGTGAAATGGCGGGGGACAGGGCGACTTGGAGGCGATTTGTTTGTGGCCACCCCAAACGGGATTGAGGCGTCTGGCAATAGATAGATAGACGTAAAGCTAAAAATTCAGTAAATAACAACGTTAAATAAATAACATCTAGTAAACAAATAACTATTAGTAAGTAATAACACCTGTAGTAGCTATTTTTCTACGTTAAAAGAGAGCAAGGGTAGAGATAGGTCAAGGGAAGAAAGAGAGCACGTAAGAGGAGGGAGGGAAAGGGAAGAAAGAGCGGACTAGACACGACGCAGACGAATTGATCTGAAGGCGTCCGGAGACCCTCTCAGCCACCCTCAAGGGACAAGAGTTACGTAAGCTGACTGTGGGCGTATGTGAGGGGGCGTTGGTGCGAGGGAGGGGGCGTATGAGAGGGGTACGGGAGCGTATGTGAGAATGAGGAGGGGAGGCGCATGTGAGGAGGAGGAGGAAGAGAGGGGCATATGTGAGGAAGAGGAGGGGAGGCGTATATAAGGGAAGGGGAGGTTTATGCGTGAGGTAGGGGAGGTGTGTGCGAAGGGAAGGAATGTATGCGAGGGGGAGAGAAGGCCTAGCGACAGTACAGTAGGTGGCACTGCAGCTGTTTAGTTCCGTGTCGGCGTAGGGGATGGGGGAGTCCTATAAATGAGAAGGGAGTATGGAGAGGGTGGGGAGGGACTGACATTAGAGACCTTGGTAGATCCTGTTCCTTAGCGATTTCTTTTCCATCTTACAACCTCTTTACGTTTATCTGTTTAATATGAATAGAGTCTACATTAGTAATGTACAAGAGGCATACTGCTGTGTAACAATGAGTGAATAAATAAATAAACAATAAATCGTCCTGGAGGAGGCGTTACGAAATTTCTGAAGTCAACTAGAAGATCCTAAAGCTCAAGGTGTAATCGGAAAGAAAGAAAGCAGAAGAAAAGTAAGGGGGCTGAGAACGGTAAGAAACGGTTAATATAAGGATACCCGTGTGTGTATATATATATATATATATATATATATATATATATATATATATATATATATATTTCCAACAAGCTGGAATGAGTGTAGGTGGTCGCGGAATGGTAACCTGAAAGGGAGAAAAACAGATGGGCTGAGAGCGGAAACAAAGAACAATTGAAAGGTAGAAAATTTTGAAAAAGTTGATGGGAGGGGAGTTGTGCGGGAACTAGGGTTTCACGGACGATATGCAAGCTGGAAAAAAAAAAAAAAACTCATGTACAAAGGAACTTAGCCAACATTAAGGATAGAGCATAAGGACAGAGGTTATGTAAAGATGAGTACCGTACATGGACTGAAATTAGGTAGGGAAAAGAGACAGGAACAAAGCTTGGGTAATGAATAAAGAAAAGGGACACAGCTTAGACAAAGGATAAACCACTGAAACATGACTAGGGTAATGAATAAAGCAAAGGGCCGGAGCTTAAAAACACAGCGACTGAGCTAAAGAAAATAACAAAGCATAGAGACAGCTTGGGTAATGAATAAGGCAAAGAACCAGATACCAATGAATAAGGCAAAGGAAGAAAGCTTAGGTGAAGAACTGAGCATAGGTAAAGAGCTTCCGTCACGAATAAAACAAATGGTCAGCTCATGTAACGACTGAAGTAAAGGGAAGGAACTTAGGTAAAAAAAAAAAAAAAAAAAACACGGACTGCTCACGTAAAAAAATAAAGCAAATGAACATTTCAAAGAATAAAGCACAACGACAGCTCAAAAATAAAGCACTGGAAGAGAGCTTACGTACAGGGCAATGCACACAGACAGAACTTATGTAAGGGACAAAACGCACGCTGTGGGTCACGTGCGACGCATGGGGCAGGGCGGCCCGCATGAGAGAAGACGTGAAGTCACATGCAGGCGGTGACGGGAGGTGAGGGAGGGAGGGGGAGAGTACGTGGCGGAGACGGGAAAAAATGGCGATGCAGTGGCTCGGTCGGTGTTTGGAGGATACCTGTCATGTACGATTTTTGAGAACTACTGAGCTTGTGGGAGAACCGAACGACCGTCCACAACAATCGTAAAAGGCAGAGCACACAGACAGAATATTGGCTGGATGGATTATGTAAGGTACAAACGCATGCTGTGGATCACGCGCGAGGCATAGCGCAGGGCGGATCACGTGAGGGAAGCGGTGCGGTCACGTGCAGCAAGAAGAGAAGTAGCTAAGGCGGTGGCGGGAGGTGAGGGAGGGAGGGAGGGAGAGAGGACGTGGCGGAGTCGGGCAAAAATGGAAATGCAGTGGTTCGGTCGGCTTGGTACTAGCCTAAGGTTTGGAGGATACCTGTCATGTAAGATTTCTGAGAGCTACAAAGTTTGTGGGGTGGACCCTGAGAATCTAACGACTGTCCACAACAAACAAATAATCAAACCTTCACCCAACCACTAGCTACTATATACCACTTCTCATTTGACAAAGAACTCTACCCCCTTTCAGCCCAGTTGATGGCTAGCTGTAGTCCGACTAGGGGTTTAAACTTAACCAGTAACCAAGGAGACTCATTATTATCTCATTTCTTAGGCCCATCGAATTTCATGAAAGCACGACTTGGTTATTCAAGCTGATGGAGAGACCCAGTTCCCTCAAATGAAAAATTGACTATACCACCATCTCATGCCTCGCCGTCTGTGCCTTGTTGTCTGTCCTACCCTACGGCTTTATCTTTCGTGAGGCACACAGTGTGAGGGACAATAAATGGAAGAGTTAGTGAGAGAGCGGACACGAAAAGGTAAAAGTGAAAGAAACAACGAGGGAAAGGAATGCTGGACATGGCAGGCTGTGTGGACGTGCGTGCGTGGGTGTGCGTGTGTGTGTGTGTGGAATGTGGGGGGGGGGGGGACAAGGAATGGGTGGGAGGGATTGCTCCAAAAAACTTAAATGGGAGGGGAAGGAGGGGAACTGATGGGGAATGAGGGAGAAGGGAATGACACGGGGGAAAGGAAAGGGAATGGGGGAAGGGGAATGGGAGGAGAAGCAGGAGAAAAGGGGGGAAGGGAGGGGAAGGAAGGGAGAAAGGAAACGGGAGAGGAAGGGGTGGAGAAGGGAAATGAGTGGGGAGGAGAGAAGGGGAATGGGAGAGGAGGGGGCGGGAAGGGGAGGAAAGGGAGAATGGTAGGGGAGAAGGGGAATGGAAGGGGAAGGAGGGGTGAGGAGGGGGAGTGGCAGGACGCTGGACTTCACGTGCTGGCTGGGGGCAGGGAGGATACCAGGGTCAGAGAAGACGATCTTCACGTGAAGAGGAGGAACAGGGAGGAGGAAAAAGGAGGCGAAAATACGTAGGGGCTTATTATACGTATGGGGGAAGTGTGTGTGTGTATGTGGGAGGGGGAGAGGGTTAATGATGGGATGTGGCTGAAAGTGGGGGATGGGAGTTACGTGGGAGAGGAAGGGAGTGGAGAGGCCTGGGGGAGAAGAGAGGATAGGGGAAGTGGAAAGGGGGGAGAGAGGGAAGGGGTAGAGAGGGGGATGCTAGGAGTTACGTAACACTAAAGCTTACATAACACTGGGCCGGCTCTACGCTACACGCCCTCACCAGCCAAAAGCATCCTTCGACACCTACTACGTTATGTAACCTTCTGCACGCTACATCAGTATCATCTTGTATTTCAATGACGCAAATTATGTTGATAGTAAAACAATACAAACAACAAGCAAATTAGTGTTTTGGTGTATGATACAAAATAAATCCCCCAAGGAATTGCTACAACGATGCCGCCGCCGTCTCCTCCTCCTCCTCCTATTACTACTACAGCTACTAAAAACTCATTATTGGTCCCTTTAATTCGATGATATTTTAATTATATTCTGTTCAGGGAAAGAAATTAGTCTGTGAAGGGGTTAATGGAGACTATTCCCAACCCCGTCACTTTAAATGGTTTCTCCAAACTTAACAAATTGCGTCTGAATATCGTAAAAAAGAAAAAAAATCCACTAAATATATGTCATCGGAGTCAAAGGATTAAAAGTACAAAGCACTGTGTTGTTGAAACGAGAGGATAGTAGGTATATCTTCACTTCAGTAACGTCACCACACGTCAAAACACTCGCCTATCACACATTTCCCCCAGATAAAACTAAGCTCAAGTACTCAACTCACACAACACAAATCTCCAAGCAGTGACTGGATAACAGATATGATTTCGCTTCAGTAACGTCACAACATTTCATCACTACGACACAACGCTTTCATCATAACACTCCACTGAGACACATTTTCCCCTGGTAAAACTAGGCTCAAGTACTCAACTCACACAACACAAACCTCCACGCACTACTAATGAACTAGTAATTATGATATCGCATGTTCGAATTCCATGGTATTAAGGAAAGATATTACTGGATTAAACTCCTTCAACTCTTACTTCTATTTCCACATTCAAACAATTAACTTAGTATAAGGCTGACCACTTTAAAACTGGAGAGGGTAATGGTAGCCTTCCTTAAACTCCTCACCACTGGACATACTTCTGAAGCTGAACAAACAATCGTAAGGAGGTAACAACTACAATAATAAGGATGATAATAATAAAAGGTCACTGAACTGATGAAATAAAATTATGTTGCAAACAGTTTCAGTTCTCTTAGATATGCCCACGACAAGGCATATACTGTTGCCAGTATATGATACCGCTACTACATGAAATCACCCAAGCACATTAAGTCGTACTCTCGTTGTCTTAGGAGGCCCTTCTACAACCTCTTCCTTCAGTTTATTGCTACATGAGGCTGCTTGATGTTCTGTTGTTGACTATTTATACAATCTGTGTAAACATTAAAAAATTACAATAAACAACGAAACAGGTCACTTTGGTGTTAAATGCAGAACAAATCGTTAAGAATTATGTGTTAATAAGCCGCCTTCAGCGATGAGAATATGGTACAAGAAGTACGGTGGACATACAGTAACTACGAAGGTGACATAAACCTCGCAATGTAGGCTTAACTCCACCTGTTAGCGTGTAGCAATGGTAACGAGCCACAGCAACCCACTCCACATCGTCCTATAACAATAGGCCATGGCGCCTTTGTTCCAAGGTTAAAATAATTACCATTAACCTACCACACCACTCACACAACAGTAATAATTCAACATTCTACCTGTTATGGACTAACTTGTCATACATTACTCACAACACCATATACTACTTAAACGCGAGCTTGTTAAACACAACTCACATTAGTAACTTAGCACACTACTCGCAACACTAACCAACCACATTTCATATTATACACACTAACCTATCCCCACCTACAATACTAGTAATAATCTCCTACGCTTCATGCACACTAACCTCCCCCTCCCCCCACCCACAACACCAACCTCCCACACTTCATGCACCTCACTAGACCTAGATGTATTCACCTATGTCTGTCTGTCCACACGGTATCTCCAACCCTTCTCTATGAATTTCAATGAAATTTTGTGGAAGAGTGGGCCACGGTTCAAGGAACAATTGATTAACTGAGGGGGGAGGGCGGATCCGGATCCTTGTTAATGGCAAAGGCATTGGCGGAAGTAAGCGCTCGCTGAATGCTTTCAAGTTTTAGCATGCGGTACGTTAATACTCCTGTCTAGGAGGCTCATACGATCCATTGTGTGTAGCAGCTGAAACTATAAAAATAACATACTGAATAAAGAAGTATAATGGGCAAAAATTAATCGCTAAGGAAGAGGCACTGGAAAACCTTCTAAACTAAAGATTCTCTCTCTCTCTCTCACGCGCGCACACACACACACACACACAGAGGGACCTCTCTCCAGCACTACCCTTATGTAACAGCCAGGCCACGACTTACATAACGTGGTTATCATATACGTACACCAGCAAAACGAAGACAGAACGGAAACTGTTATATAAGGCGGCAAATATCGACGTAAAAGAAACTAAACAAAGGAATACGTAAGCTACGAGAAAACACTGGCTTACACGCAGTCGAAATAATAGTGAAATAAGCCGAGATACACACAGAGTCACTGTAAACAAAAGACGCATACACGGGGGACTTCCTGGCAACAAACTCTTACAAAGGCCGTGATATTCAAGGTCACATTTTCGTTTCCATAGTGGATTTCGGGACTGTTTTCCTACAGCGACTTATTCTGCTTATTATACACCCATGATTTCGTAACATTTTATCTATAGCGATTGATTTTGCATATTACTAGCGCCACCTGCAAACTTTATTCTACACTAAGTAAATCTCTGAGGGATTAAAGGCACCCTTCATTTACCCCTTCACCACAAGAGGTCTGGTTGAGTAAAAGCGTCTGTCAGGTATATCTATCTATCTATTGCCAGACGCCATAATCCCGTAAAGGGTGGCCATTTGACTTTGAGTTATTTGTTTTACGAGGAGGGGCACTAACCCTCCACCAACCCACTTGTTGACACGTAGGAAGCACGTATGGTTTGGTTATATGGTTACCACCCAGCGTTGTAAATGGTTTCTTGGCTTTCAGGAAACTATTTGGCTTGTCACTCAATGTAAAGCCACCTGTGAAGGAAAGGAAGGCAATTAGAGGTGACAGGAAAGATGAGAGAAATAGGAAGAGAGGAGGACAGACAAAGAAAAAGAATGATAAAGGTGAAGGAAGAAGTAGGCAGCACTACATCAAGTGAGTGAATGATTGACGCCACCACAATAATTATAATAATAATAATAATAATAATAATAATAATCGTGTTGGAGGCGTTAACGTCGACATTGGATACGTAATACGAAAAAAAAATAACATACACTACCCAGAAGACTACACGCATACAAATGAATTTAACACATCATTACGTAACATGCAAGAGACAACATGCCATACCCAGAAAATGACCTGGTACGGAAGATTTACTTGGGGGCCTCCTTAAGTGATGTGTATTTTGTATGTGAGCCTCCCTCCCCCCCTTCTCTCTCTCTCTCTCTCTCTCTCTCTCACACACACACACACACACACACACACACACACACACACACACACACACTACCACCAGCCACTATACTGCATGCTAGATAACACATGGTCGCCAGCTCACCTTTACCCATATTCAATTATACATAACACTGAAGGATCATGTCTCCGTGTTCTCGCTCCAGGCACCTCTTCCTTTGTAGCAGAGTGGTTCTTAAATAACACTCCACTACAAACTCGTTTGGTGATATCCTATGTGTTGCAGGGTCGGCTCACTCTGCTAGTATGAGCGTGAGTGTGGCAGTGGGAGTAGGAAATTAATAAATTGTGGTATCCTACGTTTTGCAGAGATGGCTGACTCACTTGATATGAGCGTGGGTGTGGCAGTGGGAGTAGGAAATTAATAGCTGGTGGTATCATCGGTGTTGCAGGGATGCTTGACTGCTGGTGTGGCAGTGAGAATAAGAAATAAGTAAATGATACAGGATAAAATTTGATAACACTGACTGAGCCGTTCCCAAAACACACGAGAAATCGCCCGGCGGAAAGGAAAAGCGTTATATAAGGACTACCCTACATTTCTTAACCTGGTAAATTAATAAATTTCTGTGTGTACTTTGTGTTAACCATGTCCTTTTTATTTATTTTGCATCTGTATCAGTCATTATGAGATTCAGTACAGAACCACATTTTCTCCTTAGTAGAATTATAGCCAGAAGTAATCTTTTCCCATACTAGTCATACACGAATGATCACAGTAGTTTATGAGACTGTGAAAGTGTTGCATTTTGGAGTATGTATACAGTATGTCAGTCTGTAAACATCACCAGTATGAACCGACAAAATGCGAAACATACGCCAGTCTATGAAACAATACTATAATCTTTTTACCCTACGTTGGCCCAGGTTCTCGTTCTTCTGCGGCTTATTTCAAGCAGCTGAATGAATGAAAAAGACAATACTATGGCTCTGCTTCCTTCCTCGTGGCAAGCATCAGAATGGCGTTAATATACTGTTATACGAGTAATTCAGCGATCATAATGGAAAGAGGGAAATTTCAGGCCGAGTTAATGACGAGTGTGGTATTGCACCCATTTAATATATCCACCAGAGCTTAGTTTCTAAACCAGATTAACAGTTATCGTCGACACGAGACGAACATACTACCAATGAGCCATCGTGGTTTCATGTTGGTGCGTAGGACACAACAAATCTTTAAGGTATCCATAGCTAATGAATGAAAAATTAACTTATCGCTTAATTCCGTAACCAGCGGCATACTGGTTGAAACAAACACGTTTTAAAAGGACTGGCGTTATATAAAAATCGGGTTTCTGAGCTCCGTGGTGTATACAACGCGAGAAAGGAGTGTCAAGCCGAAGCTCTGCGCAGAAACAGCTTATATAAGGTACTTTTATGGGGGAGGCCGTAAAAATTTATGGGAGGGGGAAGAGGCCCGGGTGGGGGGTGAAAAGAAGGGTGGAGGAGGATGTGGCACAGAATGGGGTGGAGGAATTTCCACGGAATTTGGTGGAGGAGAATGTGGCACGGAATGGGAAGGGGTAACGGGAAGCGAAGGGAAAATAATGGAAGTATGGCGGGAAAATTAGGCATGATAGTAGGGGTGTCGAGAAGAATGCACGGGGTCAAAAGTGAGTGGGGTGGAGAGGGGAGGGACGGAGAGGAAACGCGACGAGGCTGATGGGTTTTATTTATACAAGAGATTGAGGGGAGGGGGGGGGGGGATGGCGACGGCGGCGGTGGCAGAGAGAGAGAGAGAGGAGAGAGAGAGAGAGAGACAGAGAGAATGAATGGTGAACCGACAAGGACAAGGGGTGATGGAAGGAAAAGTAGTGGTGAGGCCATGCACAGGAGGAGGAGGAGGAGGAGGAGGAGGAGTGAGTGCGGGGAGGGGGAGAGACCGTCACGAGAATGCGAAGAGTTGACACGCGATAGAGGGGTGAGGGGGAAGGAGGGGAAGGCTGGGTGACGAGTGCCAAGAATGAGAGGCCTTGGGGAGATTTTACGAGCAGCAGGGAGGAGAAATAAACGTGGGGGAAAGGGGGTGCTTAGAGGGGCAGCGACCGTCACATGGGGGCAGAGGAACAAGATGAGAATAACAAAGGGAACAGTATATGCGATAAACCTTCATCCCTTTGATCAAATGGTGTCTTTATCGTTTCGCTTCTTGCTGCTTTCTGATGCTTTTAGTTAGTTCGAGACAATTTTCAAACTAGAGGAATTAGTTACATAGTTCATTAATCCCCGATACACAAGAGACCTTTCCTAAGTTGAATAAAATCACCTGGGAAAACAGGAACATAACAAGAATTCGTCATATAAAGACGTTAAGAGATCAGTGAATATAATAAGTGAGCCTAATGATAGACGAAGGCACAGCAAGCGTCTGCAGATTGTGCGAAATGAAAGAAACAAAATATGGCAAGGAATTAACTCCCCACACAATCAACTGTTATTTAATGATGCTAGAAAATGAGAGGGGTTCATAAAATAATAACTTTAACAAAATGTATGGGAGAGAGAGAGAGAGAGAGAGAGAGAGAGAGAGAGAGAGAGAGATAAAACTGAATTTAATATGGGAATGCATCCTACCCTATTGTACATTATGAAAACAATTATGCTAAAAATCATAACAGAGCTAGAATAATCGACAATAATGAAGGACAGGCAAGAAAAATGGAGGGACGGAAGAGGAGGGGAGCGAAAGGGAGAGGAGGAAGAACTAAGAATATGGTTGTAGGGAAGATACCATATGCTGCAGGAGTACAGGTGCGAATGGAACCGATGGAAATTAATTACTGTGTTAGGAAAACAGTAAACGGAAAAATGGGAACAGAGAAGCTATCGAGAAAGGTAGAGCGCAAAAACTGGCGAGGGGAACGGAAGAATTGTTACCGAATTGGATCATGCATGGAAGGTGAAAGGGGGAAACACTGAATAAGGTGAGAATTGAAAGGATGGACGATCACAGCATGAAGAGGAAGGGAGGGGAGGGGAGGGGAGGAGAGAGAAGGAGACTCAGAGGGGAAGGAGGAAGGCCAAGGAAAAGAACATAAGAACACACATAAGAATACAGGATAACCGCAGTAGGCCGGTTGGCCCATGCTAGGCAGCTCCTAGAAGAGTAACTGAACTGAATGAGATAAGGATAGCACAGAAGGCTCTCTCCAGCCTTCCAAACCCTCCAGCCGAAGTCGGCAGGAAAAAGTCAGAAAGAACACGCAATATAGAAAAACTGGCGTGGACAAATAGAAAAACTGACGTGGACTATAGTAAAACTGGCGTGGAAAGAGGAGAGAGGCGAGGTAGGAGAGGAAGATTAATGAAGGTAGGTGAGGTGGTGGTGGTGGTGGTGGTGGTGGTAGTAGCAGTGATCGTGGTGGTATAGTAAGCTAGTAGTAGTAGTAGTAGCAGAAGTAGTAGTAATCGTATAGCTAGTAGTAGTAGTATAGTAATCGTGTAGCTAGTAGTAGTAGTAGTTGTAGTAGTAGTAATTGTGGTGTAGTAGTAATTATGTAGTAGTAGTAGTAGAAGTAGAAGTAGTAGTACTAGTAGCAACTGCAGTAGTAGTAGTAGTAGTATATGCTGCTGTCGGAGCCACCGCGCGATGGCGCCACTCCAGCACCAAAAGGGTGAGTAGAGGAGTAAGACGAAAGTAGGGGAAGGAGGAGGGGGGGGGGAGGACGGGCGAGAGTAGGACAGGGGGGGGGTGAGGATATGGGAGGAAAGAGAGAGGGAAGGAGGGGGAAGGTAGGGGTGGACTAGAACCACCAAAACGTGAGAGGCAGGCCCACCAGTTACCACGCACGTGATCCAACCGCCACGTGAAGTCAAGGCCTCACACCCAAGTAATGTACACCTATAAAACTCGCTATAAACCAGTCCCCTCTCTCGTTATCCACTGCCATACTTCCCTTCTCAGCCCTTACAATCTACCGCCTCTTCCTCCCTTCCATTTCCTTATCAAAATCTCTCCCCCCCCCCTCTCCCCCCCATGGTCATCAGTGTTCTTTTCCTGTCCCTCCTTAGTATTAGTGTTCACTACCAGTACACTAAAAGAAAGGTAGCAATCACGTGACCAGCACAGTAATAACATGTGGTTATATAAACGACCAAGAATACTTGTCAATTATGCAAGTCAATGACAGATGTATCGTACAGACTTCAGGGAAAAAATAACCAATGTTGTAAGCTCTTCTATGACAAATGCATAAAATTGCACATGATACAAACAGTACGTTATACAGGTTACGCATGACTGGATTAAAAGAACTCAACTCTCTCTCTATGGATTAAAAGAACTTTCCCATCTACGAAAAAAATGAAGTACAACATCCCCAGTAACACACACAAGATTACGAGTATTCAGTACAGTAAATCACAGGCGTCAGGGTGTTAATCATGTCATCATTAACCAATTCATTATCGGAAATACCAAGCCACACCAGACGATTTTATTCAATGGATAATAGGTTGCTTGAGCCTGAGTATCAATATGTGAGTTAACAAGGTGACGGTAGATGCATGGCGTATAATGTAAAACTGGTGAAGAATGAAGTGAGCAAATAACAAAGGACATGAGTAAATGGTGAGGGATGTCTGCGTGTATGGTGTTCCGCTTCCTAGGGTGTATCAAGGTCAAGGCTGTGTAGGGAGAGAGGGAGAGAAAACACCGCCTCTCTTCCTCCCTCCATCTCATCTTTTATCTCGCCTAACCGTAACGAACACCGTCTCTTCCTCATTACACCCTCTCTTCCTCATTCCTTGCCAATATTAACAGTTACACCATACTGAAGCGATTCCTGTAGCTCTGACGTCCATAGAGGGCAAAGTTTACAGCAGAAATCTGACTTGGGGAATTGAATTAATGGGTTAGGCATATACAGATCGTTCAACTCACTACACACACACACACACACACACACACACACAAGGTGGGGGGAAGAGCACTGGAGACGACGGAAGGGAGAATGGGAGAGGAAAGGGGAGTAGAAAAGGAAGAGGAACAGGGCTAGGGATTCCTGAAACTTGTGGGAATATAGGCGAGGTGGAGTGAGGATAAGAGGAATGAAGAGGGAAATGATGGGCGGGACAGAGGAAGGAAGGGATTGTAAACGTGGAGAAGGAACCTGTAAAATACCATGACCCCAATCTCAAATTTACTCAAGAATCTAGGCCTACAACTTATATGTCTAAAATAAGAAACCTTCGCTAAAGTAAGATTGCTGGTACGTACTTGTGTGTGTGTGTGTGTGTGTGTGTGTGTGTGTGTGTGTGTGTGTGTGTGTGTGTGTGTGTGTGTAATCTGTATTAAGTTGTATACTGAATGAGCAAAAAGATTACAGTTTCAGAGTCGTATAGGCTATTCTCAGCCCATTTACATTAAAGGCCAGTTCAGTGTTAGCCTAATCGATTTTCAAAGCGGGAAAAAATCAAAATGTTCACCACGTCAAAATCGATCCAGAGCGAAATGGTTGTTTTACATTAACTTTACTTTTGACCGGCTCTTACAAATCATCTTAAGTGTGATAAACTGCACACTTCACGAACATAAGGGCATCTTGTGAGACGAATGTGTTAGTTTATATATGTAAACGGGAAGTTGTGTGGGTCTTGGTAGAGTATATGACCCCATGTTAGGTTTCGCTTCCTGCTGGGCTTCAAGGGTAGTGTTGGTGGAGGAAAGGTTTTGTGGCACGAAAGACGGGAATATAAAAGTTATGCAGACAGTGAAAGAAGGGTAGGAGTGAATTATTAAGCTATAAATATGCAAAACGAAATGGAAGGAGAGGATGATAAAATGAGAGAACTCTAGACCAGAGTGGAGCTGGAAGGAAGAGGAAACAGAAGGTAAAATTAAACGTACACAAACGATGGAGAAAGAGAATGGATGATAGCTACGGAGACGGCGAAAGAAAGGAAGGAAGGAAGGAATGGATGACTAAGACAGATATGTGACAACGGAAGGGATGATAAAACGAAAGAAACCCAGACCAGAGTGGAGCTGGAAGAAAAAGGGACGCGTAAAGAAACGAGGGAAAAAGAGAAAGGATTGTAATATGAGAAAAGCAAATCACATGAAGAAGGAGAGGGAAAATGGATGACAATGAGAGAAATAAAGACCAAAGAAAAGGGAAGTGGAAAATACGAAATTGTATCTACTGGTGGGAAGTACGTCATAAAATATAAAATGAGAATAAGTAAATCTGAGGAAAGCATGCAGGAGAAACAAAAAACCAGTGGAAATGAACTCAGATAACAGGATGGGTGAAAACATACCAAAGGAGTCAGGAAGAGGAAGCGGGTATAAACGAGGAGGTTGTAATTACGACGAAGAGAGAGGGAGAAAATGACTGAAAAATAAAACACGGAAAAGGTAAGAGGTAATGCGGTATAGAGAGAGGTAAAACTGAAGGGAGGGAGACGAGAAAGTACGGAGTAAAAACAGCTTTGTTTGGAGGAACTCAAAAACGAAAAAAAAAACGAGAAAGGAAGAAAGAAGAAAGGGAGGGGATACAGGGAAGAAAAGAAAAGGGAAGAAAGGCGGGTAGGCATGGGGGAAATTACGTAAAAACAGAATGAAGGAAATGAGAGAGGGAGGCAGGGAGGAAGAGTATGAATGCGGAGAATAATGCGATGATTTTTGTATTACTTGTTGCGTGAAGAACGGCCTGCAGTCAGGAACGGTAGGAGACCGAAAACAATAAGGAAAAAAAAAAAAAAAGGCAAAGAAGGAAAAACAGGGAAGGCAAGATACTAAGAGTGGTAAAAAAAAAAAAAAAAAAAAAAATCACAAGGAAGAGGCAAAAGACTAGAAGGGAAAATGAGGGTTAAAGGGGGGTAGATATTAGGTAAAAGTCAACGTAGATAAAAGGAAAAGGAATACAATACATACAGTGGAAGTAACAGGAGAAATTAAATAAACTGTTAGAGGCCAAAAAAAACGAAGGAAAACAAGAAAATAAATTATGAAGAAATGAAGAAAAGATACGGGGGAAAAAGGGATGAGAATAGGTGTGGCTGAAAGTTAGAAATAGGAGAGAAATGTGAGGGGAAGAATGATCGAGAAAAGTAGTCATGGTGCAGAACAAGAAATGAAGAAATGAGAGGGGAAAAGAGGGGAGATACGAAGTGTGGTTAATAAGTAAGAAAGAAGACGGAAAGAAAGGGAGGGAAAACAGGGGAGGTAAGTGAGGAGGATAAATAAATTCCAGAATACAAGAAAAGGTGAGGGGAAGGGAGAGGGGAGAAAAGGGCGACAGAGCGAATGGTGGGAGACGGGAAATCACACATTTACCAGAAAAACACACCCCTACAAACAGCAAACACACCAACGAAACAAAGGAACACAACATCAGATAATTCAATGCCTCAGCTGAGAATGACTAACTCCTTCAGCCAGATGATATAACTTTTATCTAATTCTTTCTCTCTCTTGTCGATTTTGCGAAGCTTAAGAGACATTTCAAACTAAGAAAGGCTGATATACCCTCCATGCATTAACCCCTTCATTATCCCCCCCCCCACTTATAAAATCGTCTGGAGGCAGTAAAACAAACTGTATAGTCACCGAACTCAAAGGCTTAATGTCGATTCCATTCTTGATGATGTTTTCCTTCAACTTCTCTTCTTCTGCCGAATCATGATACTTATCCATTTTGAGGTCATATTCTAAGTAGCTGATATACTGCATAATCTGATTCCTCACCCCCCACCCCATCCCACTCTCTCTCTCTTACACACACACACCACAGCCACATTCCCAGGCTGTCATTTTCCACACTGGCTCATCAAGTACAGCAAGTAATGAGTCACTGCCAGAACTAGTTTATCACCTTCCCGTTCTCACCTCTCGTCCCTCTTTCCCCAGCTCTCTCTTACCTCCACAACTTTCCTTTCTACCTTCCTTCCTTCCCTCCCTCTTTCCTTCCTTCTCTTCCTTTCTTTTCCTAACCTCATTCCCTTCCCCTCTCCTGCCTCCCCTTCTTTTCTCTTCTCCCCTGCCTTCCAACCTTAACTTCACCCCCACCCTCTCCCTTCCATCTTCTAAATCTCCATCCACCCTCCACTACCACAACTACCTACTTCCTCTACCAACATTACCACAATCGCCACTTCCACCACAACTCCTAGCAGCATCTCAGCAGCACCAACTCGGAATAACATAAGCACGGCAACTATCACCACGTCCGCTATGACCACCTAACGGTACTATCATTACGGTCTATAACAAACTCAATTACTCACCATCAAATACCACCATCATCCCACCTGCAACCACTACCGACATTTACTTTAATACTCCACTTCCATCCAACCCAGCCTCCATTCACTTACAACCACAAAATATATCATCCATTATAACCTACAACTCCATACATTCCCACCACCCTCCATCTAAAACCACCGTCGTCCTCCTACAACCACCACCAACATCCACCTACAACCCTAACCACCCTCCACCTACAACCGCTATTACCATCCACCTACGACTACCACAACTATGCACCTACAACCACTACCACTCACCTACAACAACCACCACCATACACCTCTGACGACCACCCATCGCCCCTTCCTCCTGCACACAATCACCAATACAAACATCCATTACCACCACCACCACACAACCACAACCCACGCACGGTACCAGCCGGGATTCCTCTCGACAACACTACATACTGCAGCTCCATACAAAAGGTCACAAACAGACCAAATGTCAACCTATGTACATACATACATACAAACTCCTAATCCAATACTGACTTTCCTTTAATATTTTTGTTCAATTTACTGTGTTTCCTTGTAATGATCGCACTAGAGATGATGGGTTGGATCTTTTACACACACACACACACACACACACACACACACACACACACACACACACACACACACACACACACACAGAGAGAGAGAGAGAGAGAGAGAAACAAAAACACGAGAACCAATAAAGGATCGTTCAAATTTAACATCATTCATCGGCGTGACCTACTGGTGATAAGTTGTTCCAAGTTTGGCACATAAGTCACCACAGCTCTATACAACTCATATGTATGTAATGTACCAAGTATATTTAAGGAGGCACATACAGGGTTAAAACATCAAAGTAGTGTAAAGAATCAACTGGCAAATACAGAAACGATACACTGATCTGGTCCTTATATAAAACCCAAAAAGTCATATAAGAACAAACCTAACTGGTTGTTATATAAAACCTTGTCATCTAAGAAATACGAGAAGGGATATAACACATAAATACCGGTATATGTGTGTGAACATATGCTGGCAATAAAAATCAAGAAATTACTATACCGGTGAAATGTATTCGGCAAAACAACTGTCAAATTAGTACAACGTGAGGAGCTGAAGACATACAATAGGTAAGGACGATACTAAACAAGCCATATGAAAAATTAATAAAGAAATAAACAAGTATTCCATTTCCCCAACGAAAACAAGGAGGAAAAGAAACCTTGCAGCTACGGTTGGATGTAAGGATGTACAGTTTAAAATGCAGACGATAATGTAAGAGAAAACGTCGAATGGCAATACATCATCCTCAAATACTGAAAGCCTTAAAGATTTAAAAACTAAATATAAAATCCACAAAAGATAAGCAGAGGTCACTGAAATCTTCGCAGAGGATACATTATGATAGCATACAAATAAATGCTTTAAACCTAACTTACGAAACTCAGGTCCCCAACCCCTCCCCCTCCACACACACAGCTATAATGAACCGGTTGTTATATAAGAGTCAAAAATGTCACACGGAACATGAGAAAGGTAAATCCAACGAAACATGTTACAAAATAAAAAAAGTCTGAAGAAATGGAGGTCAGGACAAGGATAATACGAGGGTGTGGTGATGAGATCAAAGAACGTAATAAAGGAGATACCGTTTTTAAAGGAAAACTGCAGTTGACCCACAACTGGTAGACCCCGTCAAGGTTATGACTAAGATGGTAAGACAAAACATAACAAAGAAAATTATTCACCCTTCCCCCACCAAACCCTCAAAAAAAAAAAAAAAAAAAAAAAAAAAAAAAAAAAAAAAAATGCAAGGAAAAAGTGAGAATGTACATGCACTCTCAGAAGTCCGTCGAATTCCCCTGAAATAGTAGGTGTTGTATACAACGCTAGAGCAGCAGGAAGGAAGGATACTCTCCGGAGTTTGGGAAGGAACAAGAAATATGGAAGATGGGACGCAATGTTGATTGCTGGCAGGGTACTGTCAGTGAAGTGTAGCTCGTGAGGGAACATAATAATGAAAAACTAATGGGATTTTATGGAACAAAACAAATGGGAAACATATCCTACGTACAGAGCCGGGAATTAAAGGTAAATAACAGAAGTTAAGTTATATTTCTGCAACTAGAACAAGTCCTTCATCCATTACTCTCGAGCCATATGCCTATTTAGCCTGTCTTTGAAAACCTCGATCGTAAGAGCACCAACAACGTCGACAGGTAACTTATGCAACTGATCCAATACTCTCTTTCCAAACCTTTTCCTAACTGCTTGGTAAAAGAGAAAATTCGTAGTCTGTAGCCATGTGTACATGTTCTCTCCTGTCTGCCCACTTTTAAGACATTACTATAGTGTCTGTATTTATCCAACGTGTGTGTGTGTGTGTGTGTGTGTGTGTGTGTGTGTGTGTGTGTGTGTGTGTGTGTGTGTGTGTGTGTGTGTGTGTGTGTGTGTGTGTGAGAGAGAGAAACTGGCACTCGCACTCGGCTGCATGACAAGGAAAAACATGAAAAAAGTTGTCAGACAGGCTGGGATGACGTCACAAACAAGTCGGCAATACGAGTAGGGTATTTGAGGCAGCAGGAAGGCATATAACAGAAACAATATACATCATAACATACAAAAATGCAGGAAGCTGTATAAAAAAAAAATAATAATATGGTAGAAACTCTTATTCTAACAGTATGCCTAATATAAACACTATTAATGATATAAATAAGGCTAACGCTGGTACATGGTCATACGCAAAATCGGCAAACCAACAACAAGCGTATCGTAAAAAAACATGAAATTAAAATAAAAATCTTGTTACGTAAGCGCGGAAGGTAAAACAGTGGGAATGTGAAGCCTTACCTATGTACGAGTACACTTGGCTGCACATGAAGATACCACAGCCTGGCGTGTGGGGCTTGATATGTTAAGCACAGCACTTAACATACTGTAGTTCTCCTTCACAGCCCCACACTACTACCACCTGGCTGTGATACCTTCATGTGGGGCCAAGTGTGCTTTTTAACCCCTTCAGTCCCAGAAAGTAATTTTTAGTACATTCTGATTAACCCCAGACGATTTTATGCATCTTTGGGAAAAGCCTCTTGGGATAAAGAGGTTAATAAACTTAACCCCAAATGGAGCAACCTCTTGGGATAATAGGTTAATAAACTTAACCCCCTCAATGGAGCAAACTCTTGGGATAAAGGGGCTAATAAACTTGACCCCCCCCCATGGGGAAAGTTCGAAAACAAATCCCACAATTTCTTACGATGCTCAGAATGTGATGATGCACGAGCTAAATGGGGCGGGAACAGTAAAAACTTGCCAAGCTTTAAATACAAGGCCAACACTCGCCATCAAACGAAAACTCACGAATTTTCATAAAACGAATGCTACAAGAACTTCTCTGAATATGTAAAAAGGTGACCGTGAAGTTGAACGGCGAGGAGGAAGTGTTCAAAGATTTAACACCTTATATGAAGTTTTTCGTTCTTATTATCTCTTGACTTTATTAGTCTCACACCATATTTTTCAAACTGGATGCATTGCCTTCACCAACACACTGTCTTAAAAGGTCAGATGTAAGACAAATGAAGCTCGAGTAAGAGAAAGAACAACATTAAAATTACGTCCTCGGTTTATGGTTCATTTCGGTTACAACAAAACTTCATGAAGTCTACTATATTCTGATTAACACGAGACAAATTTACTCACTGTCTAGCCCAAAACAAGTTGATTCTATAATATAAGATCTCTTACAACGGGTGGGATAGAGGGTACAACTATACTTTGACTATTTTCTGTTTCACCTGCTGTCCCTTCTTGACCAAATCCTTTCTCCTCCTGCTAACCTGCCTCAGATGATGAGGTCCATGGCAAGAGACACAAGAATATCCTCGTTACCTATTACAGCTTCATATCGCCACACACACACACACACACACACACACACACACACACACACACACAGTGTGTGTGTGTGTGTGTGTGTGTGTGTGTGTGTGTGTGTTATCGCTCAGGTAGCTACATGGATTGGTAGAGAAGTACGGTAGGGTTTGCCATGTGGGGGGAAAAATTACGTGATGGAGAAGGCACAATGAAAGAAACCTTAACTGTGACTGTGATTCCTATGACCATTCGTAGTTTGAGGGTAGGTGGGGAGGGAGGTAAGAGGTTTGGGAGACGGTTGAGTACCCTGGCAACAACTACAAGGCTGTCCTCGCCACCTTACTACGGCTTCATGGACACGCTATTCTACCACTGGGGGGCTGACTCACCTCGTGCACGATCTGAAAATAAGAGAATTGAATTAGTTCAGTGAGGAGGTAAGATGCAGGTTTTACGATACATGCAAATTAATATAATCTCGTGATTTGTGGTTTCTTTTCTAACATTTCCGGTTACCACTTAATACGCATACACATACTGTACATCAACTACACGCACACACACTTGACAATAAATGCACCATACATCCTACAACCCCCCTCTTAACTCCTCACAATTCACTGAACCAAAACAAATGGTGATACTAAAGCGAAATGCTGATCATAAGAACGTGAGATCCATCCCGTCCGAGGCTGTTACCCATCTGTGGATATGAATTACATACAAAAGGCCCTCAAAACTCTTCCACAGATCCCACAAACATAACACCATTCCATCGCTCCTGAATGTAACAGACGGTTTGGAATCAAAGCAAAGCTGATGACATTTGAAAGTGTGTGACGCCATCTGCCTGTATGTGGGAAGATTGCTGAGTCTGAGAATGGACTGCCCAGGTCTCTATAACTGCCCATCTATCCATATGTATGTATGTATGTAATGTGTGTATATCAGCGTACAGAAAATCTTTGTTTTGTCGTCATTCTGACCTTCATTTATGCTAGAAAGTCTACGGCAATCGACAGAAAAATATGCATATAAAAGGTCAATTCCTGTCTACAAGGCTGATCGGCTGGTTTCCCCCCAAACTGATATACCAGTCGTAAGAAAATACCTGTGATATTTTGGAACACCTCTGACCACGATCTTAATGCTATCAAATCTGCCGTACTGAGGCTTACTCATCCTGTTCTCAACCTTCCTCACTCAAGCCAAGGTGTAAAAACTAGGGTAGAGCCACCTCATGACACGCGGGCTGCCTTTCGTACTGTGTTTCCTTTTGACAATGCTTCCACCAAACAGACCGTGACACATACAGGGACACACACACAAAAATGGCGCACTGGCTTGCTTGTGACTACTTCCTACGGTACAAAAGTATAATGTTATGGTTCTCTCTCTCTCTCTCTCACACACACACACAAACACACACGAAACATGCTGATAATGCTGCCAACATACATTTTATCGACACACTGACTAACAAGTCCAGCATTTCCTGCCCACTGGAATAGTACGGTCTGTGTGGTAGAGTAACCTTGAACAAGGGTCTAGAGAAGCCACAAAAAAAAAAAAAAAAAAAAGTGCGTCAGGAAGTTATGGATTCTATGGGGCTTCAGTTGTGCTCTACTTCGCTGGACGTTTGTACCCATTTACACTTTCATTTTCATTTATTGAACCTTTTCCAGCGCGTCCAATGTTTATACATCGATATGTACCATACCGTACTCAAGCCACTTGCCACCCCCTCTGCCAACTATGTTATGCCAACGGGTGCGCTTTTTCTCTCGTATCGCACTATCTCATTCTTCCCTCCTTTTCCGCCTTATATCTCCCCTCCCTAGCTCATCCTGTCCTATCATACTGCACTTCACCCCTCCCCTTCTAATCCTACCTTACCCGGCCAATCTTATCCCCTTCAGGTCCCTTCCCCTCCCTTTCCGCCACACCTAACCCAATCCCACCTTTCCGTTCTCACCAAATCAAAACCAACGTATGACCTTCTCTCCTCTCCCCTCCCTTCCTCATCCAATTTTACCCATCTCTTCTCTTCCTTCTCTCCCCATCTAATCCGATTCCATCTCGGCTATCCACTCCCTTCCCTTGTTCATCTCACCTCACTTATCACCTTTCCTCTCACTCCTTCTTTCTTCTTCTCCATATCACATCTCCTACGTCCATTCTATCTCGTTCCTCATCCCACCCCCCCATCACATTTCCTTCCCAACTCCTCGCAGCCTAAGCCGTTCCTTCCCCTTCCTTCATTCTCTCACTATCCCTCCCCCTCAGGGCGCACTTGACCCGGTGTATCCAATAGCAAGGTTAGCCAGGTATGCCAGGGAGGTAATGCCAAAAAGCTGTTTCGAAGGAGGAGTCGGGAATTTCTGGCATGGAGAAATAAACCGAGGTAGGTAAACATGCCAAGGACAAAGCTAGGATGAATAGAATGAAAGCTGTAGGGAGAGAATGGCAAAAAGGGTACTGTATGCGAGGAGAGTTTGGCGAAAGGTAGAATGATGATAGGCGGAATGATTTGCACAGAATGGTAATTAGAACATCTGCGGAAGGGTTTGCACGGAAAGGAAGACTATATTTATGAAGAAATATCTGGAGAGAAAGTTAGACCGGAGACTATTCGAGAAGGGGTCTGGACAGAATGGTAGCAGAAAGTACTGAAGGAAACAAGTTCGGATAAATGTAGGAGGAAGACCTGGAGCAAATGGGACTTAAACACCAATTCCCAAAGTGCATAAAACGAGAAGAATGAGGCTGACGATTGCGTAACAACCGCGCTAAAACTGGCAACAGTAAAATTTGGTTCATCTCCAACACCCCTCATTCCTAACATTATAAAAACCTCTAACGTTAAGACAAAATACACACGGTAAGTCCGAGGACTGAAGGGGTTGGGTTATAAATTCCTGAAGGTGCTATGAGGTTAGAGCCAAATGGTAGGACAGGAAATTGGGAGATATGGCGGTTCTAAAACCAAGCTACCATGATAAGATACCAGGAGACATATTTACAATTCTCTTAAGCTTAACCTCTGTTTTAAAAAATATATACCGGTAAATAAAAAGCTTACAGATAAGCCAGCCTTAACTCATACAACTACTTAAAACTTCACAATGAACTTGTGTGAATATTAAAGTGGCAAAAAAAAAAAATAATAATAATAACTGCTATAGAGGCTTTTTTTTTTTTTTTTTCCTAATCCTGTGAATTGGTTAGGATCCTTTATAAATATGATTCCAGGGTGAGGACAGAAGGCCTTACTTTCGTTGGCACAGTAGACTTCGTAGCACTCCTTCTTTACCGATTTATTATTCATAGTACAATCCGATACTCTCGAGTATGTTATCTTTACCATTTCAATATCGACATGGTTTACATCAGTAACACACAAGAGGATTATCAAGGCGCAGCAGTCAATATAAATAGCTAAGGACGAGGTGTTATGAAGTTTTAAAAGCCAGAGAAAACAGCACCTCTTTATCTTACCACGCAATCTTGTATCTCAATCTAGTTACCACCAGACGATTTTTACTCAACTTAGGATGATCTCTAGTATTCAAGGAGTTAATGAAGGCTACATCTAACTCCACCAGGTAGAAAAGTGGTCTATTTTCTATTCTATTTTTGGCGGCAGCAATTATACAGTACTACACAGAATCTGTCATTTGAGTGTAGAAGTTAAAGTCCTGATACCGTATCTTTGTGTATATCGGTACCGGTATGTTAGAAATCTGATAACGTGTGTGTGTGTGTGTGTGTGTGTGTGTGTGTGTGTGTGTGTGTGTGTGTGTAAAAACGTTAGTAAGGGTGGCTGAGATCACGAGATGAAACCTGCAAAGTGAACACAATCAAAACGACTTTTATGGGGCAACCACAGCCATACAAGAGGTAAAAAATAACAACCTCTTGAAGTATTTTATCTTTTTTCTTCTCGAAGAGTTACATATAGCTTTCATCAGATTCTTCACTACCAGGTGGCACGCCCTAGCTGAATAACAAAGCAATATATTCTTTCCCCTTACCTGTCCAAATATTGCAATATCTCACACTTTTTTGCAGACTTGTACCAAGATATATTAGAGTATGAAACTAATCACGAAGAGGTGCTATGTAAAGGATGTAGAGATATATAACTATCCTTACCTGTCACTGTGGTACACGAAATTAGTCAGTGAAAGGACGAAAATTATAAGCTAAGTTACGGTGAGAGAAGCACTGTAGCAAATGGTGACTACATGGAGTGGCAAGTGTGGTAGCCAACGGTGAATGAAGAGTGCGTCACAGGAAGTATGCGATAAACAGCGTGGCCGAGGTAGATAAGAACACTATGATGCTCTATAACTTGGCTATGACCGTATTCTAGTTGGCATAAGAGGATTCGTAGCACCTCATTCTAGGCGATTTATTTTCCACATTACACCTTCAAAGAACAAGATTATGTTTTACACCCTACGACCATATTCTAGCTGGCATGGAAGGCCTCGCAGCAATACATTCTTTGCAATTTTTTTCCATATTACACCTGGACATTTACCTGCAATTAATACAGCAGTTTTAATTTAACACACGTCAACACTCACTAGTATTCTATTTACAGCCTTAATATCAACAGATTTTCCAGCGATGCTATGGGAGGATACTGAGGTGTAATGAGTGCAATAAATCGCCGAAGCAGATGTGTTACGTAATCTAAAAACCCCTGGAATACGACCCTGTGTTGGAACATTACGTCAACTATACATGGGTGAAACCGGCCATAAGTTCTGTCCCTGTCTTGACTTTCTCAACATCGCCCATCTTCAGTTTCTCTACATCAGCCACCACGAATTTCTCTACATCCCCCATCACGAGTTTCTCTATATCACACACCTCCCGTTTCACTACACCAGTCACCACCAGTTTCTCAATCTCGCCCATCATCAGTTTCTCTGCATTACCCATCACCAGTTTCACTACATCACCAACCACTTAATATCTCAACATCGCCATCCCCTTTTGTTTATATCAACCATCTTTCTCTGCATCACCCATCTCCAGTTTCTCTACATCGCTGTTTTATAACGAAGCTATGACTTAAGAAATGGATCATAAGTACTTTATACAACATAAACCAGTAGAAGTGTCATAAAGTAGAGAAGGCAAGTGTGAGTCAAGTACACTACTATGACGGGAGGGAGGGTGTGGGTGGCTTAGTAGGTAACCCAAGAGGGCCAAGATTATCTCAAGGTCGAAACCCTCCCTCCCTCCCTCTCTCTCTCTCTCTCTCTCTCTCACACACACACACACACACACACACAGAGTGTGTGTGTGTGTGTGTGTAGAAAGTGAGAGAGAGGGGAGGGGGGGGGGAGAGAAGAAAGGGAGAGGGAGAGAGAGAAACGTGCGCACTTCCCGTCAAGGTCACTCTGGATGTGTTTGTGTCTGAAGGGTGAGGGAGCTGACGTACCCAGATATTATAAACACAGGATGCCAGGATCGCCGAGGGCAGTGGGGGACAGGACAGAGGGATGGTTATAAGTTTGATACCTAAGGAATAACAGCTTCACACAGAAAAATGGACACCAGTGGGCTTGGGTACAAAACTAAACGCAATTCATTTATAAACAGACATGACGCAGAAGGAAGGCAGTAAGTTAATGATCATAATAATAACTAAATAAACAAATTCGGAGGCACAGAATTAAACTGATATAAAAAGAAATACAATACAATAATACACCATAACTGACATTCTACAGATACACTTATAGAATAAATTTCCATCCAAACTGGTGTTTGTTTATTAGTTTACTTTAAATCCTCTATCATAAAATCACAGGCTCCTTTAACTCACTCTCGGCCGAAAATAATCCTCTGGCGTTAATTGGAATAGAAAACTAGAGTTGTCCCGTTCACAAGCATGAAAAGCCATCCGCATTATGAACGCTCAGCTCTAACATACAAACAAAATACCCACCGAGCACAGGCAACTGGTCTAACTGTGAGGACAGGTAACGTCACTGGGCGGAGCCGGGTACGTGCGTACATGCGTCCAAAGACGCATCAGTGGCCATGTCAGATTGTGTGTGTGTGTGTGTGTGTGTGTGCTCACCCACGTGTTTAACAAGTTTGTGAAGCTGAGTACCAACTTGAACGGCTTCCTTCTGAATACTCTTTCCTTACCTCATGATTAACGTGTTAAATACACACACACACACACACACACACACACACACACACACACACACACACACACACACACACACACACACACACAAGAAAGACACGGACTTAGCTTTACCGACACCGAATACGAAAACTAATGCAAATAATTGTGGTACGTTTTGAGTACGTATGGCGTTGAGCAAGATAGGTGGGGACAGTACGAAGTGTCAGAGGTGGGATGGCTTCAAGCGCCAAGATGGATGAACTTGTAAGCCTGCAATCCAAACAATACTGAGTTAATGCCCATATTTTGGACGGTCAGCCCCTTCACTTCCATGACGTTATTATTCCTATTACGTACAGATGATTTCACTCAGTTCAAAGACTTGTGGTAGTAGGGTAAATGTCAAGGCTCATCGTAACCACTCCAGTTCGAAAAGTCTCCTGACCTGAATAAAATGTCTGAACACAGAATAAAATATGTCTGCTGACTGAAGGGTTTAAGAAGGCTCCATAACACATCTTCCTTACCACTTTTCAATTAGTATTCGTATATTAATAAATTACTGAGCGCAATTAAACATATGACAATATTAAGCAGTAATTTGGAGAAAAAAAAAAAAAAAAAAAAAAAAACGCCAAGGAAAAGGTACTAGAGAGCTTCCTTAGACATATTTTTAACCTAACAACTTAAAACTGCCACTTCTCTATCCTGAATGCTGAATTGCAGGAATAGATTAACACTAGAATATCGTCATAGTCTCGATGAAGTGCTATGAAAAGAATGTAGAGCCTCGTCTTTTCTGCCGCTGAGCTACGTGAACTAAACAACAAAAGGACAAATATATAAGCAAAGTTAAACTAAAAACAGCGTAGAACAAGGTGTGGGTGAGTGTCAACACCAGGCAGGAAGATGACTCCGGAAGGACCTGGGAAGACTCGAGAAGTGGGAAAAAAAACGATCACATACGCATATACCGTACTTAGGGGACGAAAGCAGGCACTCGGGCAGGCAGGGTGGGAGTGAGTGTGGCGTGCTAGGGTACGAAAGGTACGAACAACTGATGAGAAGGTGCTAGACGAAGAACGGAATTTGCTTACTACGCAGTGAAACGTATATACAGTACTTACCACTTACGACAGCAACAGTAAATGCTCCAACATCTAAGGACACTCAAACTAAGTAATTCATACCCTTCTCACTTCTATTTAACCCCGTCAATCAGATGACATAGTGCTGGAGAGGAATGCCTTCATGTGGTTGTGCCGATATAACCGAACAACTCCTTTCCCTTTACATCCCTTCCTACCCCTCTGAAATGTGGATGGTGAACAGCAGCAGGGGAGCAGTCCACTGGGTTCATACATGAGATAGACTACTACTACTATCACTATTACTAACCCGATGATACTGCTTAGTTTCTTCTTGCTACGTCCAGACGATTACAATAAACTCTGGGGAGCCTTTTAATTGTGAGGTAATTAATAAATGCCTTATCTACTGCAGCCTCCTCATTTCGAAAACTCTCCAGAGCAATCAAATTATTGGCAGTATACTTACCCGAAGATGAATGCTTCTCAATTTTAGGAGAGGAAATGGAACGAAAATGTTTGCTAATCAGAAATAATTACTCTTTCATCCATGTGTTCTCGTAAACTAGCGTTCAACATTCTTTGGTTTCGCGCTTCCCAATACATTTCGGACCGACTAAGCACACGGCTATAAAAGTTGCCTACCCTACGTCATCGTACTCAAGAGGATAAAATATGACCACAAAAAATTTCTATCGACTACACACCCACGATGTAATAGTACTCATAAAATTTATACCACACCATCAGTATAACTACCGTACTGCACATCCGAGAGAGAGAGAGAGAGAGAGAGAGAGAGAGAGAGAGAGAGAGAGAGAGAGAGAGAGAGAGAGAGAAATGGAATGTTATGTATACAATCTCGCGCCAAAAAGCACACCACTGACAAACGATACGTCAAAACATCTCTGATTCAACTTTTCGTTGTGACAATGACATAATGGAGGCACTGAGGCGGGAGAATGCGAATTAATAAGATGATAAACAAGAGGTAATGAGAGAAAGGCAGCTGGAAGGGGGTAATGGGGGGGAGGGGGCGTAGTGGAGAAAGGTAGTAGCGACTGACGGGAAGGAGGGGGGAGGGAGGAGCTGAATGAAGAAATGGGGGTGGAAGAAGGAGAGAGGAGTGGGACAAAACTTGGGGGAGGGAGGAGAAGGAGAGGAGGTATCGGAGGAGGATGAAGCAGGGGAAGGATTCGGAGACAGGTATGGAGAAAAGATGCTGAGAGAAGTTCGAAGAGATTAAAAAAAAAAAAAAATGGCGTGAGAAGTACAGAGATAAGATGGTAGAGAGTAAGGAATGATATGAAGAGAAGTAGGGTGAGGAAAGAAACAGAGGAACAAGGATATTTAAGCTGGCGGACATGTGGGGAGAAAAGGGGAATGGTAAGAAATAACTAGAGGAAATATCATGAAAGAATGACGACTGAAGAGGGGGAAAAAGGGGGGGTGGGGTTAAAGAAATGGAAAGGGAGAAAATGGAAGGGAGATGCGGGGCAAAGGGAGGGTATAATGTACGAGCGGATACAGAGGCTGGAAAAGGGATGGAATGCGAATAATTAATGGAAAAGAAAATGGACAAAAAAGATCGACGACTAACATACGAAGCTGGCGCATGAGAAGAAACGAGAGGGAGAGGAGGAAACAAAAATAGATAGATATGAAATACAGAAAGTCAAAGGAAGGATGGGGAAGAAAATGGGACGAGGAAAGGGAATGGACGAAAGGAGGAATGAGAGTGGGGAAAAAAAAAAAAAAAAGCGAAGAAAGGAAGAAGGAAGCGATGTAAAAGAAAACGGAAGGAAGGAACGAGGAAAAAGAGGACAATATTAGGAAAGGGAGAGGTGGAGAGGTGGCTGACAGGAACTGCAAGATGAGAACATTTGGAAGGACAAGTTGCAACCAGGTAACAAAGATATTTTTATCTTCACAGTCAGAGAGAGAGAGGGGGGGGGGAGCAGCAACAAAAAATCATGGTACAGGTAGATCTGATCTATCCGCCACTCAATGCACCACCAGAGACGTACACACAAGCCAATGCAATTATAACTCAAACAACATAACGCTATCTATCTATCCATTGCCAGACGCCATAATTCCGTAAGGGGTGGTCATTTGACTTTGAGTTATTTGTTTTACGGGAAGGGGCACTAACCCTCCACCAACCCACTTGCTGACACGTAGGGAGCACGTATGGTTTGGTTATATGGTTACCACCCAGCGTTGTAAACGGTTTCTTGGCTTACAGGAAACCATTTGGCTTGTCACTCAATGTGAAGCCACCTGAAAAGGAAAGAAGAGTATATAATAATAAGTGACAAGAAAGATGAGAGAAATAAGAAGAGAGGAGGGCAGGCATAGAAAAAGAATGATAAAGGCTAAGGAAGAAGTAGGCAGCATTACATCAAGTGAGTGGATGATGGTCGCCACCACCTACCACTAAACATAAGGCCCAGACGGTAAAAATTAACCCCTTCAGTACAATTACGCTTTTTCATTTTTTTAAAAATCACCAGACGATTTGGTGGACCTAGAGGGAAATCTCCCGTAGCGAATTCAGTGCATACTTAATCTCCTCAGTTAGTAAAGTCTCCCTGAACCTCAATAAAACCGTCAGAAAATAGCGAGCGCGCACACACACACACACACAAAATAGCGGCGTCATCGCAATGACAAGATTAAATTTATTAGACAAGAAGTAAAAAAAATCTAACAGGTGAAATAAAAAAAATATATATATTTTTTTAATGGAGCGAATTAATCCCTACAATCCCACGGCGCGTTTTTCATCTTCTTACCACGCAATTTTACCCAGTTTAGGGATAATTTGTCGAACTGAAGGGATTATATGTAGCCTTTACTAGCCCCATCATTGCTAAACATCATTCCAAAGTTGAATTAAATCGTCTGGAGGTGGCAGGAATAAACTAACGTAATACACCATTAGACGAGAGAGAGAGAGAGAGAGAGAGAGAGAGAGAGAGAGAGAGAATGTGACTGGTGTAAAAGTGAACCCCGAACAAAATGGGGGGGGGGGGACTGGGGTGCATAGTATGAGATGGGTTTGTGGTGGGAGGAGTCGCTAGTGAGTACGAACGAGTGAGGACAACTAGCTGGAAATCATTTTATCAAGGCCACCTCTCACCAGACCGTCAGAGTGTACCGTTAGCCAACAGGTAAAGCTAGGGGGATGCCGTGCGAGGATAACCATGCAAGTGATACAGTATGTGGAACCTTAAATCAGACTACGAGCAGCGATGCAAGTGACGGAGAGGGAACAGCAAAGAACCTCAACGCTCTCACTCCTAAGACTCAGCTTGATAGAGGTGTCTAATGTAGTATGGGCAAAACGAAAAGGAACATTAACTCCCTCACAAATCTATGAGTCACTTGGCTGATTAAAATCGCTAAGTATTGGGTGGAATAATATGATACACTCTTTTAGTCTGGCGAAGATTATCGTCCATTTGTAATGTCGTCTGTTTTACGTAGCCGAGTGGCAGAAAACTTTAGTACAGCTCTATTGTACATCCTTTCAACAGCACCTCTCCGTGACTATCAGGATAATCTAGTGTTACAACTCGGAATTCAGGAGGGAGGGACGGCAGTTTTAAGATAAGTTAGAGTTAAAAGGATATTTTTCTCTATTTGTGAGAGGGTTAATGGTGGTAATATTATTAACACTTTCAATCTACTGTGACCTGCTCTCGGCTAAATAAAACTGCTTGGTGTTAGCAGCAATAAAATACTAAAGACGCGACCATGTGGCTTTAAAACTTAACATAAAGATGACAAGGAAGATCACCAGCAACTGACAGAGGACAATGGATACTAGTGACCAAAATGAATAAGAAACTACAGGAGTTGAACATTTAGTAAAGGTAAGACATTTCACTAGGGATGGCAGTAAAAAAAATTACACACACACACACACACACAGAAGAGGGCGGGGTGGGGAGATGAATCCCATGATTCTGATGATATCAGTCTGGCGCACAGACAACACATGTGGCAGGCAGGTACGTAGGTTAGTAAGTGGGTAGAGAGGCGAGCTGGCAATCAAGTAGAGAGACAGCTAAATGGGCAAGAGAACACTGACACACAGGCAGGTTGAGAGACAAGCAGATAGGCAGGCAGGCAGGTTGGTAGGTATGCACAGCGACAGACAGGCAGGCAGGTTGGTACGTATGCACAGCGATTGGCAGGCACAGACAAGTTGGTAAGTAAATGAAGAGATAGGGATACAGGTTGGTACAGTATGTAGGTTGAGAAATAGGCAGATAGATAGGCAGTCAGCGTACTAGGCAGGCATGACAACATGCAGGTAGACACACAGGTTGGTAGGCAGGTACAGAGGTAGGCAGACAAACAAGGAAACAGATGAGGGAAGGAGGGAACGATGAAGTATTGGAAGGCAGATGTGCGAGGGCGAAAGGACAGGTAGGCAGGCAGCCAAAACCTAATGGTGGGAGGGGGTCAAGCAAAAGAGGGACAGGAGGAATGTAAACAAAATGGAGAAGGGGGACAGATACGGAGAGGGAAGGGAAGTGGAAGACGTGGGAGAAAAGAGAAGGAGAGGGAGGAAAGGAGGAAGACGCGTGGGAGGGAGGGAAGGAGCCTGACATGTGGGAGAGAAGGAAGAAGCCAGACACGTGGGAGGGAGGGAAGGAGGCAGACACATGGCAAGGAGGGAAGGAGATAGGCATGTGGGAGGGTGGGAAGCAGGCAGACAAACGCGGGAAAGGGGGAAGAAGGCAGACCAACATGGGAGGAAGAGAGAGAGGAGGCAGACAAACATGGGATGGAGGGAGAGGAGGAAGGCAGACGTGGAAGGGAAGGCTGGAGGGAGGCAGACGTGGGAGGAAAGGATGGAGGGAGGCAGACGAGGGAGGGAAGGATGGAGGAAAGCAGACGTGGAAGGGAAGGATGGAAGGAGGAAGACGTGGGAGGGAAGGATGGAGGTAGACAGACTGGGAAGGGAGATATGGAATCAGACAGATGTATGAAAGAGGGGAGGGAAGGAGTAGTTAGACGTGGGAATAAGGGAAGGGAGGCAGACACGGGAGGGAAAGAGAAGCTTAGAGAAGCTGACGTGGGAGGGATGACTGAGAAGCAGATGTGGGAGGGAGAAGGAAAGTAAATGTGGGAGGACGGGGAGGAAGTAGACGTGGAAGGAAAACCAGGGAGGGAGACATGAGTGGAAGAGGAGGGGAGAGAGACGTAGGTAAAGATGAAAGGAAGGAGGAATGTAGTGGAAGCTGAGGTGGTAAACAGACAGGGAAAGGAGGGATGGAGAGTGGGGGGGCGGAGGCGGTGTCAATGATGCGCGGAGGGCTTTAAAATGGAGGAAGGGTGGCAGGGAAGGATAGACAGAGGGGCGGATGTAGGATTCTAGGGGGGAGGGAGGAGAAACGGAAGAATATAAACAAAAGGTAGGTGTGGTTAAAAGAGATGGATGGAGAAACTGTTCAAGAGGGGAATAGTGTGTAGAACTGGAAGGGAACCAGATAACAACGAAGGGTGGTGGTTACGAGGGAGGGGAAAAAGGTGTTAAGGCGGGAAGGAGGAGGAAGAGGGGAAGTGGTTACAAAGAAAGGTGAGGGAAGGGAAGAAATGGTGAAGCAGGAGGAAGGGAGGTGGGAGAATGGAGATGGGAAGGAGTCACAAAGGAAGAGGAGGAGGAGGAGGAGGAGGAGGAGGGAGTGGGTAGAGGGGGTGAATCGGTAAAAAAGAAGGGAGGGAGGTAGAAAGGAAAGAGGGGGGGATGGGGGAGGGTACGGCAGGGAAAGACGGCAGAGTTGGTGGTATGCTGGGAGGGCGCAACCAGTGAGGGGGTCATGAGATCAATAGTAAGCACGGAGGAAAGAGGGGGGAGGGGATCAGTAAGGGGGAGAGTGGGGGGTGGGGGGTAAGTTGAACGAGACATGGGGAACAATAAGTGGCGAGGGAAGCCAGGGTACGAAAGAGGGAAAGAGCGGTATCGAGGAAGAGAGACCGGTAGGAAAAGTGGAGGAGGGCAGAATTTGGGAGGTTGTGGGAAACGAGGGCAAAAATAAAGGTGGTGAGGGAATGGGGAAAGGGGAGGGTGAGAGGCAAAGGGGAGGGGATGAGCAAGGGGTGGAGAAATCGGTGGGGAGTAGAAAAAGGGGAGGACAGAATTTGGACGGTGAGGGAAAGGGAGCAAAATCATGGGGGGGAAGGTGGAGAAGGGAGGTAAAGGGGGATGGGGGGTGAAGGGGGATGGGGAGGAGAAGGGAAAAGGGAGTGGAAGAGAGGAAAAATGTAAGGGGAAAGAGGAGGAGGAAGAATCGGGGTGGGTAGGGGTGTAATTGGGTGCTTAGAGTCGAGGGGGTAAGTGGGAAAATTAGCTGACTGAAAGTGCTACACAGAGGTTCGATGGTAAAGACAAGAAGGAGAGAGACAGGACAGAAGAAACGACAGGAGGAGGGAGGGAGGAAATGAAGAAATGGCACAGGATGTAAGAGACGGACGGGGGAAAGGACAACCGGCTGGAAATGGCGTTAAATGGAAGGTGGAGGTTAAGGCCGTGAAGAAAAACTGGAAGGCGGGGAGGGAGGGAGGAACCGGGGGGAAAGAAGAAAGAGAAGAGGGAAAAGAAACTGGCAAGGAGGGCGAAAGGGTGGGAAAGAGGGTAGGGTGGAGAGGAGGGAAGGAAACATGGAGGACAGACCGAAGCAGGGCACATGCGGTGACCAGAGATACTGGGAATGGTGTAGGCAGATGAAAGGGGAGGAGTGGCAAGATACGTGAGGAAGAGGAAAGGGAAGAGAGGACAGAGGGAATGTGAGGTAGGCCGAGGAAAGATGGAAAGGCTGGGAATGGCGTAAACTGGAAGGAGAATGGAAGGGAGAGGGGGAAACAAGACACAGAGATGTAAGGGAGAGAGAGGGAGTGAGTGAGAGGAAGGGAGAGTATGGTACGGGGCGGAGAGGTTGTATGAGAAAGACAGACGGGATGTTGTGGTGGGAAAGAAGAGTTTAACAACAGACCAAGGACGCAGTTTTTATCTTAATCGTTTTCTTTCAGGCGATTTTAACCGACTTACTTTAGGACTCGATAGTAAGTGACATAGAAAATTGTTTCCTGTGCCCCCCTCCCCCCCCAAAAAAAAAAAAACTATTTAAAGCGTGGGGTGATAATGACCAATATATAAGTGGACGCCTGGTGGTCTAGTGGGTTAAGGTGCTCCAACCAGATGTGGAATATATTGCTTTCGTAATGCTGCGACTTTCACTTGCCTTACTGTTAGGCCTTAGTACTCTAGCCTCGACCTCCAACGTTCATGATGAGGTAATAAAGGACTGACAACAGCCACAGCAACAGATACACTGACACTCTTCAGTTCACCATGTCATTCCAAGGCTGAACAAAATCATGATGTAGTAGCCTAACTAAAATGTCATCGTAACAAAAAAGTTTAGGTTCTGGATGTGGCTATAAAAAACAGCCTAGAAAACGAGAGGATGAAGAACAAGGAGCAAGTCCATTCCAATGGAAGCCACCAATCAGTTAAGAGCAGAAGCTAAAGACAGGAAGTAAAAGTGGACTGGCAATAGGGAAGGACGAAGAGCAACAATGAAAGGCAAGGAAGCAAAACAAGAAGGCAAGGCAAGAAATGGTGACTCCAAAGAAAGACGACAATCAACTGGACGTAGGAAGGGCGGGCATGGAATGAGAGATGACGGAAGGAAGGAAATGAGGAAAGGCAAGAAAGAAGGCAAGTTATGTGAACCCAATGAAAAGCGACAATCACCTGGAACTAAGAAGGGAAAGTACAAAATGAGAAACTACAAAAGAATGAAGGAAGGCAAGAAGACAAGAAAAAAAAAGGGTGGGGGAGGGGGAAGGCAAGAATGAAAGCGAGAGGGGTAGGGGGAGAATAAGCATCAACTAAGGGAAGAAAATAGGATGCAAAGTGATCTGTGGTAAATGAGTAACTTAAAAAAAAAAAAAAAATCAATGGAAACAGTAGGGGTCGGCTGATATAAAGAAACCCAGGAAGGACTAAAGTAATGAAATGAGAAAGGGCAAGGAGAATGGTGAATCCAATGAGGCGACAATCAACTGGAAAAGGGGGGGGGGGAGTGAGGGGATTAAAAAGGGGTGTTGAGGATGAAGATAAAGATGGAGTAAATGAAGGACTGGAAATCGGTAGAACTGGGGGTGGAAGAAAATAAAACTAGACAGAACTAAAGGAATAAAAAGTAGACGCAGAAGTAGAGATGATGATCGTGGTAAAAAGAGGGACTAAAATCAGTGGAAGCAGGGGGTGGAAACCAGAAACTAATAAACTACAAAAGGCAAAGTGAGGAGCAAAGGAGAAACTACAAAGAGGATGCAGGATGATGATGATGATGGAGTAAATGAGACCTGGTGACGTCAAAGGAGGGGGGGGGGGGAGAAGAAACTAAGCTAGAAAAGGCAAAAGGAAAGGAATGGAGAAGCGGCAAGGAGAATGAAGGATGATGGTGGAGCAAATGAGAGGCTTGGTGACGTGACTTGCACCCACATCATCGCCACCAAGGTCAGAGGTCATACAAACAAAGGTGCGCTTGCATGTGTGCGCGATACTGACGCTCGGAATTCATGCCTGTCAATGATCTGTGGGTTGGGTAATATCTCTCTCTCTCTCTCTCTCTCTCTCTCTCTCTCTCTCACACACACACACACACACAGATTGCTGTCTTCCTCCCATTTTAGAAACACACTCACTCCCCCGGACACACGTTTGCCTAACATTATACATCGGTTCATCATAATTCAAATCTTGTTTACATTTGCATTTTCGTCACATACAGGGTACAGTACTATGCAATAAAATGCCTATTGCTTTTCTGATGTCCCAATATTTCTGTGCTACAATAAGTCGGGTTCTAAATAAAGGGGTAACACAAAGGTTGGAAATTTTGTTTCGTGAGTTCAGACAATCTAGTATGGAAATGATCTCAGTTTTATGCATACAAATAACCTAGTTACAATAATTATCAACAGCAGGGCTACAAGTTAAACCCTATACACGACGGTTGACACATGGCTGAGAAAACAAAGCCTTCCCACAACGTGTGAGGAAGAGATAACGATATAGATAAGAACTTCCCTGCAAACACGGATGGCTTGTAAAGAACCGAATATGAGAAAGCTAATTAGTTGATTTTTTTCTTCCTAGACGATTATACTCATTTTGGGGAAAACCTCTCGTAGTGAAAGGATTAAGACGGCACTTAACGAGCTTCAGCTTACGAACAAATACCCTAATTCGGGAAAGACATGAAGGCAGACACTGAGATGAATGGCACGGAAACAAATGACCAGTCGCGGTCAAAGTTTAATATTTTACCTATTCTACTTTTCAGTTTACTTTACTGGGTAATATTCTTACGCTAAGAAAGGCTTGGTATATTCCTCTGCTAACATATGATCCGCTTTGATATGATGCATCGGAGAATAATGAGACGGACATGGCTTTCCCTATCTTCTGACAATTTTATTCACCTAAGGAGCGAATCAGGTTGTGAAGTTAATGGAGATTATTTCAAACTCCGCCACTACAAATGTTTATCAAAGTTTACAAAATTGTACGAAGGCATCAAGAATATGCTAAATATAATACATCATCGAATTAATGAGCTTAAACAAATCATCAGTACCGGTAAAAAAAAAAAAAAAAAAAAAAAAAAAATATGAACATATATTTCAACATGATATTCTCGCCAGACATTTCACTAATATGTATCACGGCTCACAAGTAAAAAGGAAATTTTAAATACTCCATCATGAACTGTAAGACAAACCTGAATGAGCATGCAAATTGTTGCCCCCACCCCCTTTTTTCCTGATCCGACAGCTGCAAAGTATCAATAATCCCGGATATGTTTTAATATTTGGAGTTTTGCTGTATTTATAGTAAACTATATCCTATTAGGATTACGGCAACCTGTACCTAAATCCTGAAATTCAAGCCGTACCTTTTAGTTCTTAAGAAACTTACTATTAAAATTAACCCACAACTCGAATATTTTATTCCAGTTTACGTCAGACAATTTCAATATGGTAGGTGTGTCATAAGAACCTGTGTCCATCACCACCAACCCTCTCATGTTGGGGATAACTCTAGCTTTGTATCCATTTCAGGTGAGGTAACACTAGACGATTTTTAGTGAGCGTTGGGAGCCTTAGTGATAAATCATTTTACTAGAACATTAAGAAATACGGAAAGTAGTTACACGACAAAACTGATAAAATTCATGTCATACTGATAAAGCCCCGTAACAACGTTAAGATAAGGGTATGCGATAACACAGGCCAATATGAACTCTTCAAATGGAAGACGCAAAAGACGGGAACTGTTATTAAATGTTCAGCGGCATGATTAGCTGCACATACGTTTCCGGTGGTTTATCTGACACCTTATTTAAGGTGATCAATATATCTCCTCTGCCAGGCTGGCTAGTACACACTGACCTACGGGCAGGTAGAGAAAAATATCTCACAATTCCTCAACTAAACTCCTGAATCCGAATGCTCTTATGTTGGCAAGTGACTCCCAGCTAAGTATGTTTTAAACCATTTCTGCCAGGTCTCATACTTCAAACGCAGATCAAGCTATCATCAGCGACCTTATACTGCTTAAGCGAGTCTTTCTGAACGTGAGGGATTCAATATATTCCTCATTAATCTCTTCACTACTTTGGTGTTCTTAATCCAAATGAAATCGTTTGGCAGCATCCTGAACTAAAAATCTCACCCTACTGAAGGAATAAAGCCCATCAACAAGAACTAAATCAGGTTTTCCTGGATGAAGTGAAATACCCATCTGAGAAGCAGCTCATTACCTGACTGTTTACATCATCCTCATCATCGCTTTTTCGCTACGAAGCACCTAAGATCGGGGTGTATTCTTGTCAAAATAACTTGAAGGCGTGAAGTGTCGGGTGTTGGGCAGTGTGGTGTGAAGAGGAAGTGGCGTGAAGCAAGGAGGGAGGTGAACACAGCCCTACCACATTGATCCCTGGCGCCCTACCTCCCTCACCACACCAAACTCCTTCATTGCACCCCCCTCAACATTATACTCTCCTATCTTCACACAATTTTCTTCCCCCCCACCCCTCCTTCACATTACCTATCACACTTTCGCTCTCCCGCACACACTGCATTAAGCCATACTCCTTCACACCACACTCCATTCTGCTTCATTGCCACATTCATTCACGCTCAAACCACACACTCTCCTACCTTTATCACATTCCACTCTCCCGGCAACTTCATCCATGGTAACACCTCTGTATGGGTCGATAGACCATACGTGGTACTACATGTTCTTGAAACTCCCTCACAACAAATGTCTGCTTCCCACATCACTTTCCTTAACCCTCCCCAACACCACCTTCCCTAACCTTTCCTTACAGCCCTCTCCCGCTGAATATTCCTCACAATACGTGTCCATCTCGCTGTGCACTCCCTCCCTCTCACCAAAACATTCGTTTTTGTTTGAGAACACTCCCCCCCCTTACTCCCTCCCCACTCCTTAACCCTATGACTTTAAAGATCTTTCAAACCAGTATCATCATCGGGTGTTACCCTAAGTCAAATTCTTAACCGTACTAATAACAACGATGTGGTTACTTGAGATAGACTATAAGCCTTATTGTACGCTGCTAAATATCTCTTGGCTGGGCAAAATTGTGTGGTTTTATCCTCAACGAAATACCAAACTGCAATAACAATACCGAAAGGGTTCAATACACAATGCCACCCCAAAAGATATTATACCAACAGTGGAAGATTATTTTGTGTGGCACTTTGTATGGATGACAAAATTGTACGATATGAGATGGCGGTATTTAAAAACTGGGTGGGGGGGGGAGCCTAAAATGAGAAGGAAATATGATGAGACTGGGGAACTGAGACGATATCTGCAAAGGTGTGTGTGTGTGTGTGTGTGTGTGTGTGTGTGTGTGTGTGTGTGTGTGTGTGTGTGTGTGTGTGAGAGAGAGAGAGAGAGAGAGAGAGAGAGAGAGAGAGAGAGAGAATGTAGACGGTAGGGAGAGGGAGGGAAGGAGCAGGGGAGATAAGAGGGTGATGGGACAGAGGAAAGAGAGGAGGCGGGTGGGAGAAGGGAGGTAGCAGGGGAGTGGAGAGAGAGAAAGGGAGGAGGTTCGGGGGGAGGGGAGTAACTGCACGCATAGCCTACACCACATTGATCCCGCGGCTCCTCCCTGTGTCGTGCATGACTCTCCCTCTCATGCGCCCGCCAACCAACCAGCCACACAGACCCACTCCCTCTCCACTCCCCTGCCTCACCCCCTTCCTGCTTCCTTGCCTTCTCCCTGCCTCTCCCCTACTCCCTCTCCCCCTCCATCCTACCTAACTCCCTTCCCCTCCCTCCTTCCCTGTCTCTCCCCTTCCTCGCCTCCCTCCCTCCCTGTCTCTCCCTCTCCTTCCCTCCCTGCCTTCCTCTCTACCTCCCCATCCTCCCTCCATATCTATCTCCCTTCTCCCTCCCTCCCCTCACGTCCCACTGCCGCACGCTCACTCCACTCTCGCTTCATTTCCTCACTTCACACTGTCTCAAAATAGCAACCATTTTACTTCACACCCAAGGAACTTTCACAGTCCCCTACATCCTCTCTCATTCCCTTTTCAATCCTTCATTCCCCCATCTCTTCCTGTCTTTCCTGTTTTTCTTCGCACATCCACCCAGCTCTTCCTTGATCCTTTACTACCCTTCCGTTCCTCTTGACAACACTTCCTTTTCCCTCTTCCTCACATATATATCCCTCCTCTCTCCCTAACCGATTCCTCTCCAACCCCTACATACCCTTACACCCACTCAAAATTCAACTCTTTCCTACATTTGACATCCCTCTTCTACACTTTACTGCCGTCTTATAGCTTTCTTTTCAATCACTCCTACGTCTTAACTCCCTACTCCCTCCAGTACCACAATCATCTCTACATTGTTCACATCAAGGTTGGCTGGCAACGTTGAAGGGTGGATGAAATGACAGCTGAACACTACTACTAACACAAGGCATAATGACAGTCCCAAATAAAGGGTCGTGAGGGTAAATAGTGTTGGCGGAGTATAAGGTAGGTAACAAGATGAGGTAACAACAGGTAAGAATGCAGTGACAAGCAGAGAAAGTAGGAAAACTTTATGCCTGAAGAGGCAGCAACATTTGGTAAATAAAGCTTACAGAATAACTGCATGGACTAAACGAAATCAGGTACAAATCTAACCCACTCAGTAATTAATAATAATAATAATAATAATAATAATAATAATAATAATAATAATAATAATACCGTAGTAGTAATAAAAAAAAAATGCCGAAAATGGCACCAGGCACCACTCTCGTGGTTTCCCCCAGACAACCACCCACCACCAGCCTACACCTGTGCCACATTCAGTAACAAAAATACACCGGCGAGGACGACGACTTGGCAGCGCCGCACACTCTCGCCTGCTGGGCTGCCAGCAGCTGAGAGCCTGAGCAGGAGAGCCAAGTGACTCAGTGCCTGACAAGTGGTCGGAGTGGATGGTGACTTCGTTTTCCTCCCCTCCTGCATCAATGAACAATACAAAACTATTTTTTTTTTTTAAATATTTACCTTTTGTTGCATTTATTTATTTGCAGACACATATAAACACGGCACATGTACGTCAATGTGTGCAAATAAGCTCTATCTACTATTATACAAATTCCTCTCTCTCTCTCTCTCTCTCAGCACAGCAAGTACCGCATTACGTGGTCATTCTAACACCTCCCAAGGGATATCGTAGGTAAACTGGAAGGAATAAGGAAACAGTGGGGAAAAGAGGGAAGAAATACAACGAAAACATTTAGGCAAGGAAAATCAATGGGTGTTTTGAGAGTATTGAGGGAAGACAGAAATAACAGAAATAAGATGGAGATGGAGGGAAAGAACTGACTGATATCATGAGGTACTGAAGAATATAGGTGAAGAATTTGTGGAGATTGGGGGGGGGGGTGATAGAAATGGAGGGGTTCAGAGCAATAACCAAAGCCACACACACAGCTCATACTATTCTCTTTTATTTCACCATATAAGAATATAAGAACATAAGAGAGAACTGCAGCAGGCCAGTTGGCCCATGCTAGGCAGCCCCTACAAGAGTGACTAAATTACTTCACCACACCAGTCTATACCTACTCAAGTTCTGTTTCACCGTCTGTTCCTGATACTTATCCAACCTTCCAAACCTATACCAGTATCTGTTATCAATATTTTCTGCTTTACTATCTGTGCCTTGTATAAACCGTTCGTTCATTCTCAAAGAACTGGTTATCACAGTCATAGTCTTCTCTATAGCAGAGCCCCGAGAGGACTATTAACACTGTTGCCATTTGGTTTCTGGTGTAGTCCGTTGTACCCTCCTCCTACCTCATACCATTCCACAGTATACTACCACACTATTCTGTTCGCCGTCTGTGGGTTTTATCTACCGTGCCTTCCTCCTAACGCCTATGACTAAACACTTTTATGAATGGGAGAAGCGAAAGTAATACACAGAATGATGTGGTGTAGACGGGAGAATGGGATGGAACGGAGATGGCAGGGAGGAAGCAAGCAAGCAGGCAGGGAGGGGAGGTGAGAACGTAATAGAAAAGGTCAAGGGTCAAGAAAATGAGGGTTGGTGGGTGGAAGAGGAGGAGACGAGAGATAGAGGGGTGGCAACAAAATGGGGGAGTGGGGGTTGGGAGTGCGAGAAGTATGATGGAGGTGGGGGGGAAAGAGGGGGGAGTGGGCGTAGGGAGTGCTAGAGGAGGGAGAGGGGCGAGAGGTGAAGCGGGACAGGTCGGCGGTAAGATGGCTCCCCCCGTCACAAAATGGCGAGGTTACATAAGGTGTTGGGGCAGGAATGGTGTTGGGGGAGATGACGGGGGTGGTAGAAAGCTACTGAGACACAGACAAAGGAAGTGCAGTTAAAGGGTTAACTGCTGGAAGTTGATGGAAAGGGGGACAGGACAAGAAAGGGGGGGGGGGCTGGAAGAAGGGGCGAAAGGAAGCAGAGGGTAACGAGAGGGGAGAGTTGAAGGAAGGAAGGGGATGGGGGGAGCTGGAGGAAAGGAGGAAGTGAGGGGAGCTGGAAGCAGGGTGGGGAGACATAACGAACGGGAGACAACGATGAGTTGAAGAAAGGGAAGGGGGCACTAAGGAAGAGTTGGTGAAAGAGTGGGGAAACACAGAAAAGAGGGATGAAGCAAGGGAAAGGGGGGACAATGAGGAGGGTAAGGGGGGATGTTACGGGGGAGGAGGAAGGGAAGATTGTGAGGCACTGACGTAGGTCCTGTTGGAGGGAGTTGACTAATGGGGCAGGGGAAGGGAAGGACACCTTGGGGGTGAGGGCAAGGCGGAAAAATGGGGGAATGTTGGTGGAAGAGGTAAGGAAGTTGAGGTATTCGAGGTGGTGCTGTAGTGGGAGGGGAATAAATACAATGTTGGGATATTTATAGATGGGGAAAGGAATGGAAGGTGAGGGAGAGGGAGGAGGAAGGAGTGAGAGGGGGGAGGAGGAAAGAGTGAGAGGGGGGAGGAGGAAGGAGTGAGAGGGGGGAGGAGTGAGGGGGGGGAGGAGGAAGGAGTGAGAGGGGGGAGGAGTGAGGGGGGGAAGGAGAGGGAGGAGGAATGAGGGAGGAAAGAGAGGGAGGAGGAAGGAATGAGGGGGGGAAAGGAGGGAGAAGGAAGTGAGGGGGTAATGGTGGATGCTACAAGGGGGAGCCCTAACAGAGTGGGGAGCAAGGAGGGAATGAGTTGGAAAGTGTACAGGATGAGGAGGAGGGGGGGGGGATGGAGAAGAGGATGAAAGGTGGGAAAAGACGGGAACAGAGTATGAAGACGAGGAAGTCGGCGAAGGAGAAGACGATGAGGAGCGGGGGGCTGGGGGAGAGAGAAGGAGTTGGGAGAAAGGGAAGAATGACAGAGGGGGGATAGGGAAGGGGGAGTAAGAGTAAGGGCAAGGGTGTATAACTAAAGGGGAACTGCAGGGGTGAGGGCAGAGGAGGAAGGGGATGGGGGGAGGGTTACTTTACGAGAATGGGGAGCTAGAGTGCTATGTGGAGAAGGAGCGTAACTAACCGGGAACTGGAGGGAGGGGTGTGGAGGGAGAGGGAGGGGTACCTAAGGATGGTAATGGCTGGGTACTGAAATGGAGTTGGGGATGGATTTTGTGTGTGTGTGTGTGTGTGTGTGTGTGTGTGTGTGTGTGTGTGTGTGTGTGTGAGAGAGAGAGAGAGAGAGAGAGAGAATTTACCGAGTAAACTGAAAAGCCTGGTTAGTGAATAAATAAATACACATAAAAACATGCAATTTGGTGACTGCGGACTCAATAGATCAAAGGTTACTAGGGGGGTGAGAGTGGCCTATATATTTCATTAGATGGAGAGAGAGAGAGAGAGAGAGAGAGACTTTTCTCTACGACACATTAAGTACTCTACACATAAATAATTAGGTCCACTGAGCGAGTGAATAATTATGTGACTAAGTGGTGTGTGTGTGTGTGTGTGTGTGTGTGTGTGTGTGTGTGTGTGTGTGTGTGTGTGTAAAGAAGACAAGGTAAACAAGTGGGAGTGTAGGCCTAACTAAACCCCATCCAGCCAGTCACCCTACTGAGGTCACCGTCACACCCTGTAAAACCAGCCACCACATCGCAAGGACTGCTTTTTTCCCATATGACATGAGGTAAGTTAAACACAGAAAGAACTTCGGACAAAACCTCATTAATTTCTTTCAATTCAATGGTCAAATCTAATGACGTACTTTTCATTTGATTCTCATTTTCTCCAGGCGATTCCATTATCCTCGGTAAACACCTCTTGTAACTCCATTCATTTTTGTAAACACTTCTTGTAACCCATAAACGCCACACGCAGAAACAATGTTATATTCGGCTTATTTTCATTTGACAAAGTTCCACAACTCCTCCCAACCCAGCTGATGGTAAAATGTCAAACTGGCGGGAGGAGACTCATCCTACCTCAAGCCACACCCAAGACCAGTGCTACAGTTACTTTGTTTTTATCTGGCAAGTTCCCCAACCCGTTTCAGCTCTGTAGATGGTCAAATTTCGTCAGACTGGAGAAAAAAAAAAAAAAAAAAAAAAAAAAAATGGAGGCTCATTCCTACATTAATACTAAAAGCTCGTTGACTCTCACCCAACCATGATTTAGCAGTAGAGTTGTGAGAGGCGACTAGTTCCGTCAGATGAAACCGACTGTCGTCATCGCCACAAGGACAGCTTTTTACCACAAGCAATTTGAGATGAGCGTAACAGAATTCACTGGGACAAAAAAACATCCCTTTTAATCACCTTCAGTCCAATGATATCTCTCTCACTTGTTTTATGTAGCTACTGACGGCTCAGTTTAGGACTTGATTTCTAAAAATCCAGTTTTATTTTCCCTAACAGATGCTCTTATTCTGCATTCACCAGAAGTCATTGCACCATCCTACGCCAATAAGAGTGCATCACCCGCTGCCAGCCTGTTACATCCTGTTTATACACGTGTGAGTTTCCGGCAGCCCCAGTCACAGGTAAGCAGTCACACAAAATGGATGTTACTGAATAAAGGAATGACGCCTTCAACCCTCTCAGCGAAAATGTGACCCAGTGTGGTACTATTCTGATCTATATCTTCATAATATGACAAATTATGTAACGTGCAAATAATACCAAAAGAGGGTCTGCGAGAGAGAGAGAGAGAGAGAGAGAGAGAGAGAGAGAGAGAGAGAGAGAGAGAGAGAGAGAGAGAGAGATGAAAAAAAAAAAAAAAAAAAAAAAAAAAAAAAAAGGCAACAACGAAGCAGTTAGAAAGTGAACAAGTCGAGAAGGGAAGGGAGGATGGAAGAGGAATGTGGAAAGGAAAGGTGTTAAAATTAGAATGGTACAGAGGAGGGTGAGCTGCAATGTGTGTGTGTGTGTGTGTGTGTGTGTGTTCAGAAGGAAAGATGCGGGCGACATGAGGAAAAGACAAAATAACGAGGCAATCGAGAATAACAAGGAAGTATGCATGAATAAGAACCAGGCATCATGCATGAGTAACAATATCTAACAGTAAAGACAAAAAACAGGGACGGCGCAACGCACGATTTAAAAAAAAAAATGGTATGGTAACTGACAAAAATAATAATAATAATACCAGAAAAAGAAAAATGAGCACTGGTAGGTAATATATACATATGTAGTGAGAATCATCTAAAATGCAAACATAACGTACTTCGCTTTCCCTGAACATTCAGTTTTCGTAAATTTGTGGTACAATGCGAAAGTGATACTCATAACAAATACAGCTAATTAGTTACCCAATAGTACTGCATAAAAACAAGCCTGTACCGTTTAAATTCTAAAACTAAAAAAGAGAATCTGTCACGTCAGCTACATTCTAAAGGTGAAAAACTGGGAATCGAATGATATTTTCAAAAAGATAATAAAACAAACAAAAAGGATAGTCGAGGAGGTAATGATGCAAAATCATTATATACTACCAATTTCTAACAATGCTATATGAAGAACAAAACGGGAGGCCGTCCGTTACTATTTAATATATATATATATATATATATATATATATATATATATATATATATATATATATATATATATATATATTACTAATGTTAATAAAGGCACTGTAGAACTTCAAGATGGAAAACTTTCTATAACTTGCATCAATAACTGCTTTAACCTAGATACCAAACAGCTCTGCATAAAAAGTACGGTAGATGATGTTCTATTAACCCCTTCAATCCGATGACGCAGTTTCACTATAATTTTACTGCTTACAATCTTGTTCAGCTTTGGAGAGACTTTTCTAAAGTCAGGCATAGCTTTCAGTATCTGTTTCGCTAAAGGGGTGCTCTCCCAAGCCGACTAAAATCGTCTGCTGGTAACTATATATATATATATATATATATATATATATATATATATATATATATATATATATATATCATCGTGGTTGGTGGGGGCGCTCACTATCCACTCACTCGATGTACTGCTCCTCTCGGGAGGAGCCTGCCCTTTCCTCTCTTCTTTCCATCCTTCCTCTTTTGTCTTTCCTTCGTTCTTTCCATTTCCTTCTGTCTACGGGTGACTCTTCTCTGACAAGCCAAATGGTTTCCTGTACACCAGGAAACCATTTACTACGCTGGGTGGTAACCATATAACCAAATTATGCCGCCTGGTGGTTTAGTGGGTAAGGCGCTCCAGTCGGATTGAGCCGGTGCAGGTTTATATCCAAGGGATGGTTGAGGTTTATTGTTCACGTAAAGCCACTCAGGGATGAGTGAGGCTGGCGATTCTCACCTTAACTGTCAGGACTAACTTGCCTAGCCCCGGGGTCCTATGCTCATGGGGCAACACTGGATTAGATGATTAAAGGGATTAAAGGCAGTAATGAAAACACTCGAAAATTTCTTCAATTATCACAGCAAATCCAGTTGACCAAGGCTAGAAGAATCACCGATAGGAACAAGAGATAAATTTTCATCTTAATATTCCGTCTACAGTTTTCTCTCGAAAGCAGGAAGCGACTGGTATTTATGGCATCCATCCACGGGAGTTCCCCAGGCTACATACCACACTCACCTATTTCCGCGCAAGAAGGAACTCGGGGAGGATGAACGAACAGCGTACTAATTAAGGTGCACAACATACTAAATACAGGGTGTCCCTGGAGGTAAGTCAAAAACTTTGAGAGATGACAGATGAGGGAATTTTAAGCAAAAAATGTTATATGAACATGTGTCCAAATCTCAACCGTTACGGAGCTACAATTACTGATTACCTTATGGGCTAAAATGGTCTCCTTCATATAATTCACCCATAAGGTCATCATTAATTGTAGCTCCGTAACGATTGAGCTTTGGACACATGTTCATATAATATTTTTTCCTTAGAATTCGCTCCTCTATCATTTCCCAAAGTTTTTGACTTAACTCCCGGGACACCCTGTATTTCTGATGCACAATATCACTCAAAAAGTACGGAGTTTGTGAATTCAGTCATGAGTGAGGGGCAAAATTAATCCCTTACTTTGTCATTACATGAATGTTTGATGAATATGTGAGATAACAAAATAAAGACGTCCTTAAACAGACAAATCGTAACTACTGTCATGTGTGCCTTACATCTGAAAGATAAACTTTTCTTACACACACACCATATGTTAGCTATGGAGCTAATTGTTTACCGATACATACATACAACAAACATTTATTAAAATCATATGGGATATAAACAAGCAAAATGGTGCGCAACAGCTTAAACGTTTCACGATCACACGAAAACAGAACATACCAAGAAACTCCCTCTTTCCGTATCTAATGTTTTACTTTATTAAATTAATGGAAACAGATACACAGAGTACTAAAATATTTGATGTTGTGGAGGAAGCAAGAGGGTCGAAAGGGATGATACAGTAAAAACATCTTGACGTCAAGGCTGCCTCAGTTGATTTATTTTGTACATTATACGGTACCTTAACACTGTTTACTAGGTTATTTGTACCGTTTCAATACAGACTTAGTTTGCATCAACAACATACAAGTGGGTCCTGAAGTTAGTGCAGAAAACAACTGGCTATGGAGAATATCTAAAGCTACTCAGAATACGACCTCAGGTCATATACCAGCTGAGGTCATATACCACCCACATACCGACGACACCACCCAGCATGTCCTACCGGTACTCACTACAAAGAGACAAGAAAAAAAAAATGCAGGACCAGTTAACTTACAGACTGATAATTCAACATCAGGCTGTCAGCCCTCTACAGGAAGAAGGCTTCTCCCCGGATATGTGCATTTTAATCTTGACAGGAGGCTGAAACTTCTCTTTGTGTATGACCCATTCATCATCCAATCAAGTTACGCCCCTTAGGGAGCGTAAAAGCTTCGGGATCGGCTTGTCAGTCCAGATATTTAAAAGGAAATAAAACTGTTGCTCCTTCCTAACCGAATAAGTCAACAATAAATCCCAACCATTCCTTAGATTTACACCCTTATAAGAAAAATTCAGCCAGGGCTCCTTGACATTTGATGGTTATATGATTACCACCAAGCGTGCTAAATGGTTTCTTGGGTTACGGGTAACCATCTGGCTAGTCATTCAGTGCAATCAAGTCAAGATGGCACTACACTGAATGAGTGGATGATGAGAGTTTAACACTACTCTGCAATTGTATCACTAGTTGTCCTTTCATATTCCACTGCAAGTAAACATGCAAGACTCTAATAATCATCGGGAACTGATGACTAGGATAAATGTCAGATAATATATTGTGCTTAGCAATATTCTCAGAGTAAGCAGGAGACAGGCAGGGGCTGGTGGCTACAGGGAGTGGCGGGGTCATAGGCTTCAACGCTCTAACCAACTTGCAAAATAAGGTATGTATTTTTAGTTATTAATCGCCTCATAACACTTCACACAACAGCAGCAGCAACAATTACATCTCATATCACGCTTATACTCATACTTAACAATCTAGTACCTAACAAAAGATAACTTAGGCTAAATAGAATTTTTAAAAAATCAAATTACATTAAACTAATTCACACGCTAATCTCAATTAAACTTCTGTAACATTTCATAAGAACAAAGTATTGCCATGACCCTCATACAAACATCCATCAGTGTCATACAGGGAGAGGCAAGCAAGTTGTTTCTAGGGAACTGAGATGGAGGGTAGGGAGGAAGAAAATAGGATGCAAGGGGATGGGAAGGGAAGGGAAGGGAAGGGAAAGGAGGGGAGAGACGTGAGCCTGGGACTCAGGAGAGGAGTGACGCGGGTAGTGAAGGAAAGGAGAGGGAGGCAGGGAGGCTGGTGGTGAAGGAAAACAGAGAGCTGAGGAGGGGATGGAGGAAGGTAGTGGATGAAAACGGAGCAGGAGGGAGGAAAGGAAGAAGGGAGAGGAGAGGGGGATTATACAAGGAGAGGAGGTAGACCCACTCGCGCGAACCGGATCAAACTGGTTACAAGGCGGCATTCACTTACCCTAGGCCCCATACCTACTCCCCATCTCAACTACCACAACATTCAGGCCTGTATTCTCAATACTATAACCCATCTCAAAGCTGTATTTCGTCTCACAGCTATACCCCCTCTCCTGATACATCTCCTATTCACAACTAGGCTATATCTCCGCACATCAAACAACAGTTACGCCCTTATTCTCAGAGCAGAACCCCCTCTCTAGCTATACTCGCAACCCCATGCAGCTATCCTCACTCTCTGAGCAACTTCACATAACAACCACAAGAGTTAGGTCCATATTCTCACAGATATATTCCCTCAACAACACGACATTTAGGTCCATACTTAATAGCTATAACCCTCCTCCCATGGCTATCCCCCTCCTCACAACCACCACATTTATGCCCATATCTCAAAGCTGTATCTCCTCTCAAAGCTACTTCCCATCACAACAACCACGACATTTAGGCCTAAATTTTACGTGGCATGTAGGAGATTTTCTTAGCGATTTAGTATGATGTTACACAACAGTCTCTCTCTCTCTCTCTCTCTCTCTCTCTCTCTCGTGTGTTTGTGTGTGGTGTGTGTGTGTATTTTAAGATTTCAAGTAGCGACAGGTTGCCTGCGTCACGGACAAGACGATAACAAGTTGCAAGATGCAAAATAAACCTGAATGAACAAATGCTACAAAAGCCTTCTATGCCACCCTGAAACCCTTAATACACTGCCGAGCACAATACACACGAGACAGTACACCCCCGTAGATCGTAGCTTAGTATAGGCCTAACCTTTCATAATTTCTCACAACATATAGGCTTAGTTACTTCCTTCTGGCTGAATACATCTTTCTTGTAATACTGCTCTCCTGGCGATATTAATCAGCTTCAGATATATTTAATGAAGAAGTTAAAAAGTTTACATAAACATCTTACAAAAATATTCGTATCATACATCTTTACGCACAACCTATTCACAGATTACTTTACTGTCATCTCTTCGTCTTCAGTGCTGTGACCAAGATTAAAACTAGAATATGGAGCTACTTACGAAGAAATGCTCTGCCAGTGAGCTACAAGAAATAAGCAACAAAAGAACGAAAATCTCCTCCTTGTTAAAATGACTCAACCGCAATAAAAAGCAACACTGAATCCTGCAAGAAACGGTAAAAGCTGCAGCACCTGTATCAAAGGAATTCCATAGGACCGCACGTTTCATGTAAAATTTATGCTACTGATCGCCAAAGCTATTCTAGACTGTTCATGACGAGGTTCAAGGTGATGGAAGAACCCCCCCTCCCTGTGTGTGTGTGTGTGTGTGTGTGTGTGTGTGTGTGTGTGTGTGTGTGTGTGTGTGTGTATCAGAGCCCAGTAACCAGCACTGTGGAGCCACTCGCCAGTGATCGATCAACTCACCACCTATTATACACCTTGCACGCTATACTCCCAAGGCTGTCAGAGAGAGAGAGAGAGAGAGAGAGAGAGAGAGAGAGAGACAATGCTCATGGTGTTAAGAAACAACCTTTGTTAAGCTATTTTAGTTAATACTGGGTCCACTTCATAAATCTGAACCTTTTATCTAAAGGAAAAGGAATAGCCAAAATTTTACCAGGATTTTTAAATGGCCATCAATGATGAGGTTCGAATCAGGCACATGGACATCGTGCATCACGAGGCGAATAAGCTAACCACCAAGCCACTACTGCTGTCTCCTTAAATTATTATTACAGTACAATGTAGGAAGAAACTGGAAGTAATTACTACAACGAAACATTCCATAACTATAAACACTATATTTCTAAACACAACTACAAACACAACTGAAAATGACAACTCACTGACTCAGATAACATCTCAGCCACACCACCATCACCACTCCCCGTCCCCACAAAGATGCTTCACACACTAAACTACACTCTGCAGTACGTGGAGACATTTGTCTGAGCTTTAAACAAACACGATTTTACAGAGTTGTCTCCGCGTCACTGCAACCTACACTTAGATCAATCAACGAAAACTTCGATACATTACCGATGCTTGGTGGCATTTATCACAGACTCGGAAACCAAAGTTCAAGGTTTGGATATTTTTGCTACCACTCACTCGGTTGAATGGCCGGTGCGGATGAAAACATGACAAATGTGAATGAAAACTTCTAAAAGTCCTACATTCATTAATCACTTTTTTTTTTTTTCAATAATCGTGCTTCCAACTGAGAGAGAGAGAGAGAGAGAGAGAGAGAGAGAGAGAGAGAGAGAGAGAGAGAGAGAGAGAGAGAGAGAGAATCTATCAGAGGAACAAAAATAGTAAATACGATAACAATTAATTACCCATGTAATCTCTCCATGACATTGAACTTTAACAACGGTTTGAATGGCAACTAAGTATCAACGTGGCTGTATGAAAAAGAATGAAAGGCAAAAATTAAGAATGAAAGGAGGGAAAACGGTCAGCGTATAAGAGCTGATAACACTAGATGACCATGATAACGGTGTAGTTAACATCTGCCTATCTAGCACTAATCAGGGGTACTGTGAAGCTGAAAAGAATAATCAGATAAGAAATCATGAAACAAGAAAAGTGTGTGGTGAATCATTTAGCGGTATGGGGTGAGAGTGGAGGGAGTGAAGAGGGTGTTGTGGAGAAGTGAGGACACAACACTCATTTATTCATGGCTGAGAGAGAGAGAGAGAGAGAGAGAGAGAGAGAGAGAGAGAGAGAGACTGACACTAGTATGGTAGTTTTGTGGTGGTTGTTAAAATCAGGCTTGTCAGGCATATATCTGTATATAAACAGATTACCTTTGAAAAATATATCCTATGCTAATAATACGAGCACCTATACAGTAGCCATGAAAGTTGCTGCCTGAAGTGACACCCACTAAACTGCAAACCTTTTCAATCCAACGATGCATTTTGTTTTAGCCTTGCTACATAGATAACTTTACTTAACCCTAGAATGCTTACGTTATTATCCTCACAGTACTGCTTTCACCGGGAGAATTTTTTTTTTTTTTCGACATTTTCTTTCAGTTTAGTCTATTTTAGTCTCTGTACACTTTAGTCTCTGATATAATCATACACTAATTATACACCTAAAAAAAAAAAAAAAAAAAAAAAAAAAAAAGTAAATGCTTTTGTCGGGTAAAAAACACTTAATCCACATTATACCTGTGAAACACCTTTTTTTAAATAGACTTTTATATTGTTTTCACCCTTTAGTCTCTTTGATTTAATCAGAAACAAATTATACACCTGGAAAAAAAGGAAAACACAAAAATAAAAAAATGTAACACAAATGCTTTTGTCGGGTAAAAAACACTTTAAACCCAAATACCATGGTGATAAATGCGAGATGAAACCACACCACTACCTATGTAGGTAGGGGGTAGGGTGGATTGAAGGTATAGGGAAGGACAGCTCCAAAGCTCTTATCATAACAAAATAGCAAATAAATAAATCGCCGAACAGGGAAATTAACCCGACGTAAGCATTCTAGGGTTAAGGGAGAAGCCTTGTAATGAATGGGTTACTATAAACTGTCTAATCTTCTATGCGTAAAATCTCTGAAGACGAATAAAACTGTCTGATGGGAGCAACAATATTCAAAAAATCGTCGACGGAGTGACGGGCTCAATATCTAACAAAGTTTACATGACATGATGTGGAGTTGTCCCAAATGTATAGTTAGGGGCAATAGACTAATATTTAATCTCTTCTGCCTTTCACTTTCCTCTGTCCTCTAATATATATTCATAAGCTGATGTGGGGTTGTCAAAAATGTTCAGTCGGGGCAAAAGTTCGTCTATTATATCATCTCTTCTGCTTTTCACTTTCCTCTGTCAGCTAATATTCATACGCTGAGTGGCCTGGTATGTGTCTTTGCACACACATGATGCTCTACAAGATGCGCCACAGGAGTGACTGACATGCCCTAAGTCTGAAGTGGACATAGTGCAATAATAATAATGAGCTCCCCCTCCCCCAGCTCTCTCACCGTATTTTGGCGTGCATCGGCTGCAGCGTTTTCTATTGTTTTCCTTTGCCAAAAAGTAAATAAGGCAAGAGTACGAGCAGCCTACGAGTGGAAACTGCCTCCGCAATATTAGTCAGCTTCCGTTTTTCCCCTCGTTGCCAGGTTATGCAAGTGCAGCCCCAAATGAAACACATTACCGGTACCGTTTCCCCTGCCAGACAGCCTTTTAGCAAGAGTATGTAATACTGGTCCGCTTCCACACTGACAATAAATACAGCCACTTCCCTTTTCCCTCATTGTAAAAATGCATCAGTGGAACCTCACTCTGTCACAGTTAAGTGTTGCGCTCACGTGATTATATAGCGCTCACGTGATTATATATATATATATATATATATATATATATATATATATATATATATATATATATATATATATATATATATATATATATATATATATATATATATATATATATATATATATATATAATGGTTTCCTGTACACTAGGAAATCACTTACTACGCTGGGTGGTAACCATATAACCAAATTGTGGCGCACGGTGGTTTTGTGGGTAATTTTGGCGCTCCAATCAGACTGAGCCGGTGCAAGTTTATAAGAAAGGGGTGGTTGGGGTTTATTGCTCACGTAATGCCACTCAGGGATGAATGAGGCAGGTCACTCATCTTATGTCAGGATCAACTTACCAAGCCCCGAGCACCTCCGTTTCTCATGGGGCAACACTGGATTAGATAATGATGATATATATACCGTATTACAATATTGATTTGCTTCCACTCTGATTACTAATTTATTGTATTTTTTCCTTGATGTAAGTTTAAGTGTAACCCCACGTGGCTATGGACTGAATATGGTCTTTGCAATATACTATACCCGTTTTACTCTAATTTGGTCTAAAACTGCCAACTCTCCATCCTGAATGCTGAACTGTAACAACAGACTAACACTAGGCTATGGTGTTAGTCACCAAGAAGTGTTATAACATAAAATAAAGTAAAATCTGGTAGGTGGTGCCGACCATTATCTACTCACTTGATGTAGTGCTGCCTACTTCTTCCTTAGCTTTTATCATTCTTTTTCTGTGCCTGCCCTTCTCTCTTCCTATTTCTCCCATCTTTCCTGTCACTTCTTACTGCTTTTCTTTCCTTTAAAGGTGGCTTTACATTGAGTGACAAACCAAATGGTTTCCTGAAAGCCAAGAAACCATTTACAACGCTGGGTGGTAACCATATAACCAAACCATACGTGCTCCCTACGTGTCAGCAAAGTGGATTGGTGGAGGGTTAGTGTCCCTCCCCGTAAAAAAAAATAACTCAAAATCAAATGGCCACCCCTTACGGGATTCTGGTGTCTGGCAATAGATAGGTAGATAATCTGATTCCATTCTGATAGCTAAACTATAATAGCATTTTCGTTTTTTTACAAGTTGCCAGGCTATATAAGTGCAAAACTCACGTGACAGCAGGAACAGGAGCCATGTGTCAGAGGCGACCTTGCCACGGCCATGGTCTGCAAAATCACAGGGTGTCCTGGCTCCTTCATTCGCATCCCACACACGCAACGTCCGTCCTACTACGCAGTTCTACCTACATTAGCATGATATTTGTTGGCATGGACCTATTAACTGCACTTTCAAGATCGCTATCCTCCTTCTGCCCTAACCTGGCCCAAACTTTCGTCCTTTAGCAGCTCAGCGACAAAAAGACAATCCAATGACTCTACAGTACATCATTTCCACAGCACTTCTTCGTGGCTACCATTTAATGTACTGTTATAACTCAGCAATCGTGACAGGAAGATAGCAATTTTAGGCCAAGTTAGAGTTAAAAAAAAAGGTGCAGACACTAAGGATCGTATTGTCAACTTGGGCGCCTGTAACAATGTCAGCATTACAAAATTATTACTGGTATATACGAAAATATTAAGGTGTAATATGTAAGATAAATCACTATGGAGGAAGTGACAAAGTCCCCTAGTCTCCTCGGAACTATTATTTAAAAATAGCTGTTCCAGAATCTATTAATACATAACGTTATCAATACTAACAGCCCGAAAATTTTGTGATTCATCATTCTTGACAGTAACTGCCTTCAAAGCTATTTTAATAATGCTACCGGCAGTATTTTGTCTCACAACAACAAAATAATTTAATATTCACGGTACTATAAAGACTGATAAGAGTCTGGTAAAATAACAGCACGCGTCTGGAGTGCAAACTACAAACCATCAAGGTACGACTGCAGGCAGTGTTGGATGGCTGTTTAAGGCATGGCGAGCTACAAATATTAAGCGAACTAGACATATTCAATATGCCTTGTACTGTACTATAAACAATAACGGTCGGGTATAAAACCATGCGTTAGTATGCAAACAACAAACTAAACTAAGCTATATAAGGTTTAGGTAATGTTGGATGACTGTATAAAGCAGGGCGAGACAACCCACAGGAATGTCAATATTAAGTACCGGTAGTTGCTACAGTCCCTTACACAGGACTCCATGCCTGCCAATAACCCCTGCACTATGATGGCGTATTTTTACCTGCGACGATACCCAGCAGGTCAATGAGTGGCCAGCGTTCTTCTGCTTCTGGCGGATTTGTTAAAAGGAGGCCGTTGGAGACAACAGTGGTACCATATAAGGTAATTGGACATGAATCCAAATCTATCATCAGCTGACATCTGAAGAGGCGCCATCTAGCGACTTTGGTTCACAAGTGCTTAATTTAAGCCTATTGAGACAAGAGTCTCGCCGCAGACCCCAGAGAAGTTCCTGATGACTAACCACGTTTGAACTACGAACTGGTGGAGTGCTTGGAGAGACTTTTCGGAATGGATAGCACATATAATTATAGTCTTAGCCCCTTCGCTTTTACAAATCCTTCCCAATTCAGAGTAATAATTGTCGGTGGTGGTAAGAATAAACTACAAACCGTACCTATATTCTTTCACATCAGACTATTTTACTAGGCTCAAGAAAAACATACGACCATTAATAAAGAAAAAAATCAGGTTTAACACTGGCTGAGAATTTGGAACTTCACATTTTATTCCAGCTTACGATGGACGATGTTATTCAGTTCGTCTATAACTCCCCACTGCCAGAGTTAACGCTTTCGCTTTGACTGGTGCACTTACAGCTAACACTAGATGGCGTTAGCTAGAATGCAGAATTGGCAATGTCCCGATCATGAAAGGGTTGATGGTGACTACCGGTACACTCCTTGACTTGCCTACAACTGCCATCTCTTCTTCTTGAATGCCGAGTTGTACCAACAGATTTACCGTACAACTGAACATGATGCTGAGCATGCAAAAGTGCTACGAAAGGGTATACTGACTTTCAAGCTCGTATGATTTACTCAATGAAAGTGTCGAATAAGCTGCAGTAGAATATTAGCTATTCCGATCATAAGCGTTAAATCTATCCTATCAAATAGGAAATCAGATCTGCATAGTAGTCAAAAAATACAAACCTATCCAACTGAATTCGCCCAGTGACCACTCGTGATAATTTCGTAACGATGATATATCACTCCCTGACCTTACGGACAACATTCTCTCTCTCTCTCTCATTACATTATGAGGGACGTCCATATCAACTACGAGTATATACCTACGTTGTAAAACTTTAACACGGCATGTTTTGATTTGTGGGTGGTAGTTAGCAGCTTACAGGTGTCTGGTACGGGAATCCCAACCTGGCAGCTCCTTGTGGAGGAGGCTGCACCAGCACCTGTGAACTCCAGGCCACGAAAAAGGAGTGGGGATGTAAGCTAGTGCTCCTCCCTAAGTCCAGTACCATCTGCCTCAGCATCCTCCCCTCTCCTCCATAAGTTTGTCTCACTACCAATCTGTCCTGTCTGCCTACACTACCAAATTCTGATCACCTCCCCACTCCCACCCTCACCCCTACCCCGCCACCTCCCTCCACTTCTCATCGCCCAGGTTCTATTTATACATATCTTCTCTGGCTAAAGTTGTGCATAACAATGTTTATTCTTGGTTTTCACTTACACAATTACCACATTCACAATCAAGAGCTAATGTTAGTGAAAACACGTAAACAAAACTACTTCTGATAACCGCATACTGCAATGTTAACATCCCGAAAACTGGTTAAGATCCTTGATAAATGTGGATCCAGTCCCTTAGACACCCCACCTCTACCTGTGTAACTCGGCTTAACTCTCTCCTGGAGTCAACACCACCCTCCCTCTCCCGCCCCACCCTCCTCCGACCATGTTAGCAACACCCTTCCTGTCCCCCTCCGGACATCTCCCTCCTCCCTCCTCCCATCCAGCCAACACCTTACCTCTCCCCCTCCTTCTCTAGCTCTCTCTCGTCCTCCCCCCAAGCCCACCACAAATACACCCCCTGCTCCGGCCTCCCCTCCACTCCCCTCACCTAACCCTTCCCCCTCCCGTCCTCAATGACGTCACGCTCAGCAACCACACTGCCAGGCGCCCAGCACATCTTACAAGTCATCGTAACACCAACTCCATTTCAAAGCCATTACAAAACGAAAACATGTATAAAACCAAAACCTCTCCCACGGATACTAGGGCAGAAACAGAAAATAACTCCCACACAATCACTGTACCTCTAAATATAGTACAAGAGCGGTTACGTACCACATAACCTCAGTGAACTCAGTGGGCCGGCTGGCAGCGCGGGGAAAGCAGCTACTTACTCGCTCTTCCCGTGTTTTATTGTTTCAGAAGCAGTACTTACAACCTGCCCTAAGTGTAACTTGTTTGTAACATTTTATGCCTTTTTCTCCAGTCACGCAACAACCACGCACTTCACAATATTAAAGAATGCAATACAAAACCGATTAGGTACAAAATGTAAGGACCTTCATCCTGAAAACTGAGTTAGATTTATGTAAATACGGCCCCTGCTCCAATGCCACCTGCTCACTACCTATCCCCCAAGGCTATCCCTATTCCACGATCGTTCCTATGGTAATTGTGTATCGCCTGCAGCAGCTTCCGTGACTTAGCCATTTAACCAATCTTAAATCTGCAACTTATTTCTCCTAATTCGGAAGCTATTAATAACATGCTACCAGTAAATCTCGATTAAACTACGGTAATGTCATATCTTCACCCGTGCATATACTAAACACTACTTCCTGTTTTAAGTTTAATGGATGGTAGAACGCGGGCTGCTTATCGCTGCACCTGTGGCCGCCACACATTACACATTCGGCAGCCATTTCGCGGTTAACTCCCACCTTCCTCAAAAGTTGCCCATCCACCAACTCTTCCACTGACAAGTTTTCCCCTCCCCTTTCCAACACGTCTGCCTCCTCCTCTCTCCCCATCCTCATTCATCACACCCCTGATTCCTATACCCTATCGTAACTCGTTTTCTAACAGTAAAAACAAAAATACCAAAATAGTGTCCAATCACCTTCCTTTCCTCTCTGAACTTTTTTTTTTTTTTTTTTTTTTGCTCCTGTACCGTACACCAACAGATGGTAGCTAAAGGAGGGTTAGACGTTTCATTGAACATTGTTGCGGAGTCTTGTGCACCATACAAACTCGGTGGCAGTCTGTGGGGCTTGAAACCTCTCAAGAGCGGCCCCTGAATGGGAAGCAAGTATCAGACCGACCGAATCACCTGATTGCCCAAACATCAGTAACCCCGGAAAAAACGTGGGGTGATGGGGTTGTTCCTTCTACTATCTATTCCCTCTTCCGTTCTACCAGCCAACACCTTAATACTCCCCTCCCTCCTCCCGTTTTCCTTTCCTCCCCAAACCCCCAAGCCCGGCGGCGCGCGACAGAGAGGCGCCACCCCAGCCCTCACTACCTAACAAAGACTTGACTTATATAAGGTTCACACAGGAAGGCCGGTCCAACACACACGCCTATCCGGTTACAACCAGTTCATAGCGCTACGCACAATCCCATACATCTGGACTCTACATGACAATCCTTTAGCCGGAATTATACCCATGATCAGAAAAACAACTATCCCGGTGAGCATAATTCTTCCAATGACCATTCATGGCACTGAGACATCGACTGGATTCTTTAACCCTTCAATACAATAACACTTTATATTCTTGTTGCCAACAAACTACTAAACTTAGCTCATGTGATATATCTCTAACTGCAGTGGTTAGATTAGGCTTCATTAATCCCCTCACTACTAAGCATCCTTCCAAAGTTTAATGCCATCGCCTGGTAGCAGCAACAAAATATAAAATACCTCATTACAATGATAGTTAACAGTAAGGAAGTGGGATACAGTTGGAAATTTATTTAGCTAAACATCATCGATTTCAATCAGCTACCGGAAAGCTGTAGGATATCTACACCTGCGGAATGGTTAAGCTGTATCTCGATAAACAACGACACCTTAAGTTCAATACATCGTGAAAAAAGTACTACTGTACTCAAGAAGTAAAATGAAACATTGGTGTTTGCCTCTATTCACACAATGCAAAGCGTAGTACTACATCTGAACTTCACACACGTCTTCAATTATCATATAGCACAATTATTGTACTTACTTTTATAAGGAAGAGCAAACCTTCACAGTCTTCAACGTACCTGAAATGTAGAACATCGTTGTATAATTAACATCATTTGGTGCAAAGTACACAAAAGACAACACAGTGCAGCCTACAATATTGTGCTTTGCAAAAAATATGAAAATACTCAGATTCCGGGAAAACATTTTACACTTTGTTGCGTCAAGCCGTTGGTAATTCTCACGGTGATATTTAGGAAAGTATTCCAACATACTAGGCACAATGTACGAGAAAGTGGTAATCGATAAGTTTCTGATCACATGCAGCACCAGATGCAAGGACAAGGACATACGCTGTGACGATTTGGTTACGTCACAGTAGCAAGGGACGAGGAAACACGAGCCCAATTGCGTAACACCTCTTGCGTAACACACCGGCCAGTGTATTACATAACTATTTCAATAACTAGGTAATATTAAGCACAGGACTGGTCTACCCTCCTTTTAAGGAAACCTGAAAACAGACTTCTTACAATATAAACTAGTCATCAAATGGTGATACTTGGCGAGCCACTTTAAAAGTTCTCGGTATATGCTAATAGTAAACATCTCGCACACGGCTTTCCAACAACTTCCACTGGGTACTTAAAAAAAAAAAAAAAAAAAAAAAAAAAAAATCGCTCAGAAATATGGCAACGAGCGACGTGGTGACGTAACAGTTACTTAAAAATTGCTAACCTCCAAGCACCCCAATCTCTGCTCACGAAAATAACCTTCCTACTTACACCACTAACTTCTACCTAACCATCGCCAATGAAAGTATATATAGCATATAAATATTTGCTTGTAAATATAAAGGCAGGCAGGCCATATATAACAAGCAGGAATTTCACGTCAAACATCCACAGGAAAGCATCACACACAGGTAAGGCAGAGGAACAACTGATACAGGTGTAGCGTTTGAGTCGGTTTGAAATCAACGGCTCGACGTGCAGCTTTTTATATTAGGTTTCTTGTATCACGCTATAGTAAAATTCATTATTCTTACGAAATTACAGTATTAACATATTCCTTACCCATATCGTGCGTTCTCATCAGACAAGTTATGGATACAATGCCCATCCATTCGAAAATCCAGAAACACACGAATGACATGAAAACTTTGCAAAGTATCACCCTTCTGTTTCCTTTACAAACATATTTATGATGACTTCTTGTAACTCATTTTCATTTTCAGGAAAACAAGATATGAAGTTTATTCTCATTTCCTTGTCCTTCCTGCAATAAATAAATACCGTGAATAAGTAAACAAACAATTCCACCCCCCCATGTTTTTGCAGGAAAAAGACATGGAAAAATTCTCCATTTTCGCCAAAACGTATCAGGGTTTCAAGTATGTTCGTGAATCTCAGTGGTCGTACGCTCAAACGAAAAATTTCACAAATGCGGGTAACTATGAAAGACCGTAAAAAAAAAAAAAATAAAATAAAAATAAAAAAAAAAACGAAGCGCCCTTGTGTTCACTCACATTTTTGTTGGATAACGCAACAGGCCGTATTTTAGGTGGCACTACTATGCTTCGCAGCACCATTTTCCTTACAAATTATTAAGACTATTATATACATCCTGATATTCTCTTTCAAGTTATATATTTTTAATTATTTTTACTCCAGCTGTAATGTGCCAGGGATCGAATCCAAGACTGCTGGTTAAGTTAAACACACACTGGCACAACAGGTTTTTCATTATGTATTTTAATACCGACAGTTGGTCTCGGTAACTAACTTACAAGGGGTTAAAATGGCATCATCATCATCATCCTGCCTCTTTTCCCCATCTGCAGGTAAAATGAGGTAGGATGCAGACGGCTAAGGAAAGGAATGAATACCATAGTGGGAGAACTAATAGCATGGCAAACAAAATCGAGCACACACGCATTCACTCACCACAAAAAATATAAAGGCATATTTTGTAAAATAAAAGAGGAGCCACGATCTCTACTGCGATATCTAGAAAACGGCCCTAAGCATATAGGTTTGGTGATGGACAAACCCACGAGTGCATCCGGGTCAGCGCCACAACCTGCTGGGAGCGGCGTGTGTACCTGTTTGGCGCTATCTCAGCTGACTCACCCATCACACTTTCACGTGTCCTCCCTCTCTCCCATGATCCTTTGGCCGAATTTTCACTGGCATAGGGAACTTAGTGGTATCTATTCTTTAGCAATTTATTTTTTACATCTTACTTCCTCCTGTACGTTATGTATAACACATAACGACACATCCTGCATTAGTAAAGTACAAGGTAGTGCCTCTTCCTAAGCGATGTGTTTTCCAGCTTACATACACCATACTTTCTCTTGCATGATATATAAAGGCTAGCTGTTATAGCATCGACAGTTTGCATTAGTAACATACTTCAAGATTACTAATGTGTGAGCAACATACATAACTGAGGTCGAGGAACTCCGAAATTTCTGATGCCGATTAAAATATACCACTTAACCCCCCCCCCACCTCTCTCTACTGAAGACAATTCTCGATTCGGCTACTCTTCTTGTAGAGTAGAGGAAATATCTCCATAGCAAAGCTAAAGTGCTTAAGAAAATGTTTATGTTCAACTAACCTGAACGAAACTATTAAGCAACATTATGATGGTACTGTGCATCAATCACTGACCCTAGACATTATTAAGAATTAAGTGATACTCCATAATTACTATGCACGTGAAAAACTGGGAATATGACTAACATATAATATCATTAACCATACTGTCAAATAATGGACTGTTGGTAATTCGGTTATTATCTAGTGCCATGATGCTCCAATTCTTTTCATCATTAACATCATACACGTACGAAGCATCGCTAGGCGGTGAATGTGTCAGGAGGACGAAAAATAAGGAGGTAAAGAGCTTATTAAGGCTAGATCATCCCTGCAGGACTGAATGATGTACAACAGTGTAAAGAATTTTAAGTGAAAAGCAAACATCTGCTTAAGTACTCCGCATTCCACAAGGCTCATGGGTTCAAACAAAATCCCAAGTAAAATGAAGACTAGGCAATAATATATACTCGTATACAAAATGCTTTTACTTCAACTTGGCCTAAACTGTCACCGGTCCTTCCCGCATGCGGAGCTCTAACAACGGACTGCACTAGCATAATTACTGTGCTAGTCACGAAGAAGTGCTAGGGAAGGATTTGAATTTCGTTTTTTTCTGCCACCAAGCTCCGTTAAATAAAATGGACAAAAATCTCGTCCAATTTAAGGTAAAAACAGGCTGCGGCATAGGCCTATAGCTAAACATCTTCAGAAAGCTTCAAAGGACTGTATGTTTCAATGGTACTGTAAAACAGAGATGTTGCGCAGACTGACATTTTACAAGGACGGGATGAAGTTGGGCAAGGTCCAAATTGGTTCACTATGTATTTTGCTTAACTCATCTACTTGACGCCAACACAAACACCCACCCTGTATGTACTCCGCGTACCATGCTTGCTGACGCAATACAGGAAAATATATTTATAAGCTGATTCCCGACACAAACATCTACAAGTAGGGTACAGCACATAGACCACACATACCGCACTGCTGCTGGCTCGCAACATCACACACGCTACACTCCACTTAATCGCAAATGTTTTAATTTTCCGACATAAATAATCCTGCAATTCTCAGTATTTATCTACGATCTTTCCCTATTCTCAGGGAAAAAAAAATCATTAGCAGATTACTATTTGATTTTTTTTTTCACTACCTTTTACTCTAGTTTGGTAATAACTTGGTTGCCATCAGAAACAGCAATGTTTTTGCAATACTTCAATAATATTCAACTCCAGTTTGGTTTCAGTGTTTGGTAACTATGATTAAAGTATAAATGCACTTTGATTCAGCAGTCATGAGTACAGACTCGTAAATATGGGACCTTGCCTCCGTCAGCAACATGCAGATTTTTTTACTCAAACTGGACTCACCACCTTTACCCCCTTCTGTACCCTGAACGTGACAAGGTGGCAATAAAACACGTACTGTCTCTCTCTCTCTCTCACACACACACACACACACACACACACACACACACACAGTCAAACTTGGATCCAGATTCACGAACAAACTTATGACCAAATGCCTCTCGAAACTTGTGATCTTGTTCTTGCTGTAATAATTCTTAAAAAAAAAAAAAAAAAAAAAAAGGGGAGGGGGGGGAATGATCAGCTGCCACTAGAAAATGTGGTTGTTCCTGCTGTAATTATTAATTGAAACAATGGAAAAATATATATATATCAACTGCTCGATTTTTTCTTACTGGAAAAATGAGTAACGTACAATACTGACATGTTCTTTCTGCGCGTGCATACACACACACACACACATTAGGGGTACGCGAGAAAAATCATAAACTATTTTATGACTTTGCTGAAGGGACAAGAAATTGAGAGCCAGATAAACTTTATATCAACTGCCTCTAATTACTATGACTGTTTTTGCATAAATGACAATGAATGTACAACCTTCCCATGCCTCATGTTCTCCCTACATTAACAGATCTTCGTTATGAGAGGAAAATAATATGATTTTGCACACTCTCTCTCTTAATCTGAAGTAAGAAGGGGAGTTGATTTTTAGTTTACTTGTGAATCGGGGCATCGGTCGTAAAGGTCGTCTCCTACCCACCCCCCAACACCTTCCCTACTCTTATCAGCATGGAGCACGCACTACCTCCTCCCCTTCCTTTTCTGCCCTCGTCATTACCACATGATTTTCTCTCTGTTAGAGCTGTGTTATTTGCCACGAAAATTTGCAAGACTAAAGGGGGAAAGGGGAGTGGGTTACTTTGGTCCAATTTTCAAATATACTAGCGATTATACAATGATGCGTTTACTCTCCGTTTCGACAAATCATTAGGACTGGTTTGCTATTTATGAGACTAAAGGCACACAGGTGATGGTGTTGAGTAAATCACCATAAATAATGTGGAGATCTCATTCCATTACACCGGTGAAAGGAATTTGTGAGAGAAAAGATCAGTCTCAAAGTGGATCTTGGTGTGTGGAACAGGTAGGTCAGTGGTTAGTAAGCTATGTGGGAGGGGGTTTGTGGGAGGGGTTTGTTGTGTGGAAAGAAGGATTTGTGTGGGGGTGGGGTGAGAAACGTAATGGGGATTATTGTGGAGGTTGGTTGCGCAGGGGGATTATGAACGGGGCTGCTTGTGGAGGGGTGCTGTATCTGTGTGGTGGTTGGGGAAGGGGGATCGCGTGCTGAAGGGGGTTTGTGTGTGTGTGTGTGTGTGTGTGTGTGTGTGTGTGTGTGTGTGTGTGTGTGTGTGTGTGTGTGTGTAAAGCTAAGGTGGTGATCACTTAGAAACTGGGCGTAGCGATGTGTAGTTTGTGTGGAAGGTGGTCTGGAGTGCCTATCAACTGTGGGTAAGTGTAAATGGCTATCTAGATGTTAGTAACTGCGGAATTGGAAGGTCGTGAGGGAATGAAGGGAGTGTAATAAACCACCATCAGCAGTCACTCACCTGGCCCCACTCTAGTCATATCTGTGGTTCGACAAGTACCTGCCACCACACCGGAACTCAGTCATGCACATCACACCAACATAATCAACAACGTACCGCTCTACCTTCAAACGACATACCGGTACCTTACATACGCGCTGTCTCAAATGCATCAATTTTCAGTTGTGCAGACCATAACATTTCATGCAATTGTACTGTGACTTACTGGAGACTTTCCTACAAATTGTGGATGGTATGCCAAGGATTAAAATTATCGAAACCGTCAGGCGGTTGCAAAAATAAGACAATTACTATTCCTCAAACTCAGAGACTTTATCAAATTTATTAACCCTCCGGAGATGGAAGCCACCCACGCTGAATAAAACCATCTGACGGTAACATGAATGTAACAGTGAAGATTTCGCACATTATGATAGCGGTACGAAAAATTTTGAACAGTATACAATTATTCATTGTGAACAATGAATACCCGGCAACATTTCCTTCCCTGGCTTGAATAGCTGCTATACCGTTCGAGAAGTGCTAGTGGGTCCTTCGGGCCCCTCGCACTTGCTCCTGCGGAGGGCTCTCGCGCTGCTATATTTTAGTTATAGCTGTGAACAAAAAACTCTACGGAGATCCTATGCCGGGCGCCTGGAGCAGTGTTTTTTTGGTCAAAATGTGATCAATCATTAAATATAGTAAAGTTTTTCAATCGTGATGGGACCAAGTTTTTTCACATCAGCGAATTTTTTGTGATTTTTGTGCCAATTTTGGTGCGATTTGAATGTGTAGTTTCGGCTGCCCAAAACACACACACACACACGCCTACTGCTACAGTATATTGGATACAACTTAGACAGTATGGTAAATCCCAGGTACTTCCAGGTACACACCAGTACGGTAAATAATATATGGATCCATGTCATAGATCCATATAATACAAATAAAAACTTAAGTTTGATATCAACTGAAGGGACGTGTGAAAACTGGTGACACAACGCATCATAACACAAACACAGGTCAGGACAAATCTAAAGGAGTGAAAACAGGCAGGTAACACGTAAGAGCACAACACATGCAGTACATTTCTGGGGCCAGATTAATACTGAATGAATACCCGGGACCGTATGTAAAAACAGGTACCGGGTAGGGTGGAGGGACTGAGACACAAGATGGAGCAAACAGGTGCCAATACATACTGTATCCTGGTCAAATTCAAATCCAGGGCAAATATTCAAGAAAAGGTTGTTATTAGTGCGCAGAACATGAAACGCTGAAGAATACATACGGGCTAACCCTCTTAAAAAAAAAAAAAAAAAAAAAAAAAAAAAAAAAAAGCTTGGAAATGGAGGAAAGCAGCATATATTGGCACACCTATCCACCAATGCAAATGATACCGAATGGAAGCAAGAAACGGCAATACAAAAGAGCACACATACTGGGACTGATACTGATGGAATGCATAATATGAAGGGTGAGGCAAGAATCACGTAATGACACAAATATACACCTATGGAACTCATACAGTGAGAATACCGGTACGTTTCAGCAGGGAAATGGCAGAATACAAGTGTGGCCATAATTATACACCTGTCTGATATCGTAAAAAAAAAAAAAAAAAAAAAAAAAAAAAAAAAAAAAAGGTAATTAGCACGCAGACCACATAAGAGTACACCTATGGAAATGATACCATAATGAGGGAATACAAGGATGAAAGACGACAAATTCTAATGCATATACGAATGTACTTTTTGGACTGATACCACTAGAATAAATATAAAGGACAAGCACACACACACACACACACACAAACCTGTGGGGAGGCCTGCGAGGGTATGCATGAGTTTCAGCCAGCCACATACACACCTCCGGCAGCCTCCACTCTGCCTTAATGCATAATCAATACCTCGCCACCAACATCGCCTCCTCTGCTTGCTGATGCCCTACCACCTGCTTTGCCTATTCCGTCAATCCTGTTTCCTCTACACTATTCTCCTCCAGCTTCCCCCAACTCTCTCGCTCTCACACATACACGAAAGAGAGAGAGAGAGAGAGAGAGAGAGAGAGAGAGAGAGAGAGAGAAAGTATCGCACTCATCATAATTATCTCCCGTAAAATTGAACAGAAACTTTAAATATGAGTTAATGGTTACTCTGGTACATGAAATGGGCCAATTTATCAATCAGGGTTGGTCTTTACCTCTCCTTACAAAACGCTGCATATCACTTGTCTAAACGAAAAAGTTACACGGTGCGGTATGTATTTAAATTACTGGGTGCTCCCAAAGTAGCACTCCTCTAGAAACTTTGTACAGTATAGTATTACGTGTTGTGGGGATAGCCATGACCGCTGGTGTGGGCGTGGGTGTGCCAGTGGGGGTCGGGAATGAATAAATAATGATGGCAGACACTGATAAAGCTGACTGAGCTGTTCCCACATCATGCAGAACAAGAATTCGCCTGGCAGTGTGGGAGAGGAGTGTTATACTGTACATGGACCACCCTGTACTTGGCATGCGTAGTCACATATTATTTCTTCTTTCACAACTGTATCCAGTGTGTGATGGGAGAGTGAGTTAGGAGGCATTCTGGTTTAAGATTATGAATAGCTAAAAGGGAAAAAAGTTGCACATCTAACAAAGATAGTATGATTAAACAGTTATACAATATTCTACAGAATCAATTATCAACAAATATTAAGCATGTATTAATAAAAGCCATGGCCTCTGGTGTGAGAATATCATAGAACCTCTCAGTACTACATTCAGGGGTGTGAAAAATGTAAGCCAGCACAGGTACCTCCCCATTTCCAGGGTAGCTACATAACTTTCAAATATATACAGTATATTTTTAATCTACAGCTTATTATTATCTCCTGACTGTGGTGAATGAAGACATGTGAGGAATGTACAAATGGAGGGGAACAAAAGGTAAAGCATGGCAAACTCCAATACAAAAGCTGGATGCTGAATGAGGTATAACAAGTGGTAGAGAGCAATGATCAAACAAGGAAGGAATGAAAAACACAAACGAACAAGAAATTTCTTCAATATGGAGTGAGTAGCTATTTTAACAAATTTTGAGGTATTCCATCTTTCACCACTAAATTCCATCCACACCTCCCTCTCCACAAATGAGTTTTATTCTCTCATAACCTCATCCACATACTGTACTGTTACCCCATACTTTATGCAGGCAATGACAAACCAGGATCACATTTCACTTATTGGAAAATTGCAAAACTGGTACCATAATACAGTTAAAACATACTTAATACATTGTGTTCCCAAACCCAAGGCTGACCCCAACATCCCTATGCAAATCCCACACGAAATGTTGTATCTTTCTCTGTTCATTAATGTGTTGCCTAAAGACCTATGAGACAAAAATTAAATAAGGCAGCTCCATCTTAAGGTCTCTGATTACTGTGCAGTCTCACATATACACATCAGTTTTGAAGGATAGGATTTAATTACAACTGTACAGTACCATACTTGTTATTTCTCATGCGTACCACATATGCTGTGTTCCAGTAATAAGAGCATGATAACACAACATCTCGAAGACCATATAGTTGTTTCATTTAATTAATCAAATACTGTACTTTCATAAATAAGCAATATTTACGTACGAGTTAGAACCTGCATGGATATTTTAAAAAGTTGCTTGGACTTGATTTGCTGGTATAGTATCAACAAATGAATTCACACATCAAGGGTGGATAAAATACATTTGTACTATATTGGTATCTGAGGTATTTAAACAGATTTTCAAAGTATTTGTATTTGTAACTGTATTTTAGCACATGGAAAAAATGTATTTTGTATCTGTATTTGAAATTTCTTCGTACTGTTTTATGTGCTGTTACTTACAGGCACTTTATGAAATTTTATGTGCATTAATGATAATAAAATGAAAGTCTGATATGTAGGTACCAGTATATGTAATTGTATTGTTCAAATTTGGGAATAAAAGTATTTGTATTTTTATATAATAACTTCAAAAGTATTTGTATTTGACCTCTTAAAAAAAGTATTTGATCCAACCCTGCCACACATAAAGGTTACAATATGTGTGTATGTCATGAGTCATGGTTGGTTTTGTCAAAGTACCATCATAAAAATTCTTTGACAGTAAACAGTTTTCCATCAACACCCTACATATGTAAAACCATCCACAATCCTTCTCTTTCCATTTTTTTCTTACCCATACCAATTTTTCTTTAACCCTAAACCAATATCCTATTTTTTTTTTTTTATCCCATCTATTTTGTTTTAACTTTGATCTACTGTCCCATCTCTTTTGTTTTAACCCTGACTCAGTATCCCTTTCTTGTTTTAGTTCAAACTATAGAACCAATTATACTGTATATTTTTTAACCCTGAACCAAAATCCCACTTTTTTTGTTTTAACCCTGTCCTACAATCCCATTTTCTTTGTTCTAACCCTGATCTAATCTCCCATCTATTTCGTTATAACCATGACTCGATATCACATCGTTTTGCCCTAACCCTGACCTATTCAGTTTTGTTTCTGAAGGCTCCAACATGCTTACATGCATTGGCCTTTGTCACCTAATGGTGGCACTCCATGCTGCTTGATCTTTGGCAGCTTCCCTATTTAGTCCCTTAACCCTGAGATCACACTCAATGACCTTGTCCCATGTCTTTTTTGGTCAACCTCTCACTACCCTGCCACCAACATTAACACTTCTCACTTTCTGCACCCAAGTTTCATCCCCCTTCCTCTCCACATGCCCAAACCATCTCAATCTACCTCTCCTCATCACAACACCAATACACTCCAGTCCCATCCTACCTTTCAACTCTTCCATCATAAACATAGCCCCCTCCAGGCCTAGCACTCAAGGACGCAATGCACATCCACCTAATCAAAGACATTTCTATACGTCTGAGCCTGTGAATATCCTTTTCCTCTACTGACCCGGTCTCATAACCATACAGCATTACACTCCTAACACATGCCACATTCAAAGATCCCTTAGCATAGAGGGAGAGCCCTCTCAGTGTCAGGCAAGGCAACAGTTCCCTGAACTTCTTCAAACCATTCCTCACTCTAGCCACACAGCTAGCTCCTGCCCCATCTCCAGTGGATAACATGTCTTCCAATTTAAAAAACTCTTCCACACACTCCAGAGACTCACCAGCAAGTTCAATCCTTTCACACCTGGCCATATCCACATGCTCTCCCCAACACACATGAATTCAGCATTATCTCACAGTCTACCTTTAATACCATTATCTCATCTTTTTAGCTGCAAATGGAACTCCTTAATCTTTGAAGCAAGATTATATGTATATTGTCGTTACTCTAGTTGTTCTTCCTCTCTCTAACTGGCTATATTCAACTTTAGAAGAGACATTGCCAAATGGATGGGTTAGAAATGGCCTTCTACCCCTTAGCTACTATGGGGTTGTCCTAAGCTGAATAAACTTGTCTGGTTGCAGCACAAGTAAACTAATTATAAACATCAACTTACTTAAGCGATTAAAAGGAAACATCATATATAACAAAAGTTTCAGTGGTAATGACTAAATAATGGAATATAGGTACCGTACCTTCACTCATTCCAACGAGTTTCTTTGTACTATCAGTGATACGTGGTGGCAACCATCATCCACTCACTTTTATTTCTTCCTTCTCTCTTCCAAATTCTTCCTTTCCTTCCTGCCACTTTAATAATTTATTACTCTTTCCACTTCAGATGGCTCAGTAATAAATGACAAGCCTAATGGTTTCCTGTAACTCAGGAAACCATTAAATTTACAATGCTGGGTGGTAACCATATAGGCAAATAACGGAGTGACATGAAGCCTACTAAGGTGCCCCTGTTAACTGGGTAGAGAGACATAAATTCAGCATCCACCCAGGAAACAAACCTCCACAATACTCCCCAAGCCTTACTATGGCGAGGCACTGTCAGCTGCAAGAAGACATTGGATCACTGCACATGACAGCCCTCCAGGGGTGGTTACTTGCCTCTAGGTGATGGGTCTGGTCAGCCACACTGACTGGGGTTGGCCAACATCAAATCTTGTTTCTATGATGATGACTCCTTTAACCTTGACTCCAAGTGACGTCCAATTTAGTTTATTCTTGCTGCTACCAGATAGTTTTAACAAAAAAATACATATATCATGGATTTATTGAGGTCATACCAAAGCTCTACAATATGAACAGCCTACCGTATCCTAAGACAAATAAAATCATCATCAGATGTCATGAATAAAATTTAAAGACTTCCCTGGGGTTACGTTCGTGGGTTACAGAAACAAGTGACACAGCAGCCTATACCTGTATATACATTACATACTGGTACAGTACTGAGGTAAATACTGAACTAGTCTGAGCTGCATTAACACTGACTGTTCACTACACATCCTGACCATTTAAGCTCTGCCATGCTGATTCTCTGAAAGGCAGCTGACCTCCCCTAATTCAGTTTTGTAACCTACGTAAATTGTACATGTACCTCATACGAGGCTTGCAGCTTGGCCTTTGCATACCTTCAATGTGTCTCATATATGGTCTGCAGCTCAACAATGGTTAATACTGTAACAAACAATGCAACATTGTCCAATGTATTCTATATAAATTGATAGCTTAATAGCAAAGAACATGTTTTCCTATGGCATGTTAGCTAAGAATTATTATACAATATTACAAGCACATTTCCACATGCAGCTGGTCAGAGACCCTGACTTTTATATCTTCACTTTCTGATCAAGGTGTATTAACCCCTTAAACGCTGATCGTCTCGTTTGCAACGCTCGGCAAAGAGGACATAACGGCGGATCGTCGCATTTGCGATTCTAGTAAATTTTGAATAACCGCGGGCAAGCAGGCTCCAGCTGGTATTGTCTATCAGTACCACCACCCTTTAGCTACAATTAGCATACTTTACCTTTGTACTACTGACCTCAGTTGTTGCCAAGTATTGCGTTTTTCCCCCATCCCCCCCCCCACCACGGCCCGGCCAGCCTGGCTGTGATACATGGCAGCGCTCTGAGCGCTCAGAACTGTAAATCTGCGCTCTCCTCTCACAAGCAGTTTATGCTAATAGGAAACGCTTGTTTCCCCAGTTGTAACACTAGCTTTTTTTCTCACGGTTTGCCCCTGTTTAGCGTCAGTTTACTGCAGGCTTTCAAAGTGACATTATGGCGAGTTCTAGCTCTTCCCAGTCAGTGCAAGCGGCCGACAGGAACGAGAATAAAGTGGTGGGCGTAAGGCAGAATAAAAAGCGCGCCGTGGTGATCTTTTGGGAAGTAATATGATTGAAAATAATGTAGTATACATGTTTTTAGCTGTGAGAATGGAAATGTTTGTTGAGTGACGGGAAGACCGCCGCCACAGTGCATGTCGGCCGTACGCTCCGTTGATTTTAGCCTTATTTTCAGTGCTTATTGTACAAATACGGATTCCAAACTACCTTTACGTTGTAGTATAAAGTTTACTGTGACAGAATGAAGCTGTGGTAGAGGGGAAACCGGGTTGCTGGAGGTGTGAAAGTGAAGATTTGGTTACCCAACTTTGCAAGTCTCCACAAGTCCTTGGGTAGTCCACGAAGGCTCAACACCTGTCTCTGGAGAAAGCTGAATGTAAGTACTATCTGCCAGACCAAGTATAATGTTCTAGGGTTAATCTCTGATTTTTGGCTAATATTTTCCTACAGGTACTCAGACCGCGATACAACCCCGCCACTCGGGGGGGGTCGACTGTTCACGGCCACGTTTAAGGGGTTAAGGCAAGCACTCAGTATGAGGGAGAAACAAATGAACTGTACATTCAAGATTTCCTAATTTACCATGTCAAAATACCTCAAAATGTATTTTTATTTCCTTGTGTTCAATATGAGATGCAAAGCACAACAAACATTTAATTATAAAATACAATACTATTTTGATGATACAAAAGGAAGCTTTGTTATTCCACAATTACCGGTATAGTTCATCATGCTGCCAAACGTTCTCTCATGACATGCAGCCTTCACTATCAACCATTTTTATACCTCTGTCAGTGTATGGCTGAAACCACTAATAAGGATTTCAATCTTACCACAGAACTAAAAATGAATTAAAATTTTCCAAGAGACCACCTATAATGGTGGTAGGTGGTGACGACCATCATCCACTCACTTGATGTAGTGCTGCCCTCCTCTCTTTCTATTTTCTCCATCTTTCCTGTCACTTATTATTGCTTTTCATTCCTTTACAGGTGGCTTTACATTGAGTGACAAGCCAAATGGTTTCCTGTAGGCCAAGAAACCATTCACAACACTGGGTGATAACCATATAACCAAACCATACATGCTCCCTACATGTCAACAAGTGGGTTGGTGGAGGGTTAGTGCCCCTCCCCATTAAACAAATAACTTAAAGGCAAATGGCCATCCCTTATGGGATTATGGCATCTGGCAATAGATAGCCTAGATAGACAGACCACCTACAATATCAACAGTACAGTTCTTGTTGCTCAACCCTAGTCTGCCTGACCCAGCTGACCAACCAACTGCAGGTAGACAAATGCCTCTATAAGGTTGTCTCATAGGTTCCCTACACCACTAATGTCATGTCTGTATCTTAGTGTGGTATGTGCTGCGCAGTGGTGCATTATGTGGGTTATGTTGTGTGGACCTATTCTACAAGCACGGAACATTTCATCTGTGATTCTGCCTAATCCAAATCTATGCAAGTAACCATGGAGAGCAACATCCAAATGTAAAAATTTCTTGGTAACAGCTCTACTTTCAAACATCAGACTGATAATTAGAGATTACAGAACAGTGTACAGTAGTTTCCCAACATACAGTATTCTACTACTACGACTTAGCTAACAGACCTCCCCCCATATAAATTAATCAAAAGCATGCAAGCAGAATAGCTACCCAATTTTTCTATATGTTTGCAATGACTGAATGACAGAACTGAGAATACTGTTTTACACAAGAAATCTGCCAAATGTGTTTCATGATGCAAGCAGCTGGACTAAGATGGTGTGGCCATGCTGAAAAGAAGGGGTAGATGACTGGCTGTGGGGGTTTAGTCATGAATGTGGAAGAAAGAATGTGCAGAGGTAGTGAGAGTAAAATGTGGGATTAGGATCTGGAAGGAGACCTTCAGGAAAGGAGAATGAGAAGGGAAATGGTTGAGACTGTGACACATGGAGAGCTATTATCATATGAAAAACCTTCACATGCTTGCCTTTACACGTACCACAAGGTATTAAACCTTACTGTATGCTACGGAATTCATTTGCACTGAATATCAGTGGTTTTGCCATCCTCTATTTTAATGCACAAAGGAAAGGTTGAAACCACCTTTAATCACCTGGGTAAACCTATTTGAAGAGCTAATAGCTAACCTGTACCATTACTGAGTCAGGTATGAACGGCACTCGAATTAAGACCAGCCTGCACAAATGAAATTCAGTTCATCAGTCATGACTTGTATGACTGGACATGCATGGAAATAACGTACAAGCTAAACTGAGGTACGAAAATAACATAGAAGACTACCATACTGAATTGTGGTCTAACTTAACTTTTGTGTATATCCAGTACATACAGAAATGTGAAATTCAGTCCATCATACATGGCTCCTACTAATTAGTTATAACTTTATATCGAACTTATGTAATACAAGTCTGAAATGCAGAACTGAAACAGTGTATGGAATAATTATTGTCTGTGTATGAGCTGCATGATTTCACAATCAATCCTACCTTCTGCCAATAAGTGGTAAGACAATCTTTAGTAAACAAATACTTGCCTACAGAACATGAATGCATACAAGTGTACACTTCCCACACACAGAGTATGGTACATGTAACAAAAACACAATTGGAATAATCATGTTTCTGTTGCTGTGGACTTGTGGCATGGACCAGTTATCAGGATGTGAATCCTATGGACTGCAGGAAACTGGCCACTTCAGTCAGGCACTCCCAGACACCTTTTGCTGAGGTAATGTTAAGGGTTGGTGGTAGGTGGTAGCAACCATTATCCACTCACTTTATGTAGTGCTGCCTTACTTCTTTCATTCATCTTCCTATTTCTCCCATCTCTCCTCTCACTTTTTATTACTCTTCTTTCCTTTTCAGGTGGCTTTACACTGTCACAAGCATAATGGTTTCCTGTAAGCCTGGAAACCATTTATAACACTGGGTGGTAACCATATGACCAACCCATACATGCACCCTACATGTCAACAAGTGGGTTGGTGGAGGGTTAGTGCCCCTCCCCATAAAACAACTAACTCAAAGTAAAAAGGCCAGCCTTTATGAGATTATGGCATCAGGCTATAGACAGACAGATAGATGTCAGGGGTGTTGTGAAAGTGAGAAGCATTAAGTGAATGTGTTGTGACATGAGAAGCTGCATTACAGTGATGACAAACCCGATACTAGACTTCATGAGCTGGATTAGTCTACGTGTTGATACCGCAGCTGGGAAGAGTGATTCCTACATCCTAATGTGGCTAGATGCACTTGAGTCTCACTAGGGAGGGGTACTACTGTGGAATTAAAGTCCTGGGCAGGATCAAAGAGGATGCTGTATGGTTAGAGGTATTAGATGGCTGGTAGCTGTGTCTGTCTACACGTCTATGATGTGCAATGTTGGGTGCGGGAAGTGAAAAGTTCTTATAGCAGTCTGTGTATGTGCTGAACTAATGAACTGTGTACCAGCTTGGGCTCAAGTAATTTATGGTACCAGTACTGTTGTTTGAATGAACTGTTTACTAATTTTTCAGATTCCTTCCAGTGTCTTAAGATAATTTTTGTGAGCATCTTTTGACAATTCACTGCATCTTGAAGTTTCTAACATACCCAAGGTGGTGTCAGATGATGAAGTGTGAGGCTAATACCATTCAGCCTGGATATCCAAGCCAAACTCATTTGAAAAGACAATTAGCTATTAAAAAGACAATTAGCTGAGATTTCCTTAACTTATATAGCTCATAACACTATACCTCTGTACTGATATCAATATCCCCCCCCCCCAAAGAATGAATAACTGTAGTTTTATGGAATATTTGGTGTGTCTATGTTTAATTACTAAGTCCCTAATGGTACCACAAAGGACTGGATGACAGGAATTAGAAAGTAAAATTTAAATGAATTTTAAGACTGATAAACACTGTACTGACTGTCAGATGGCTGAGTACTGGAGTAAAAAATCTTGCAGTTTCAGAGCTTGTTACATTTTTGGAAGGTTTGCCTGTAGGATCTTTTTTCTTCCAGTTATAATTTAATAATTCAAAATATTGCCTTTAATTAACCAAGACCATTTTGACAGTTCACAAAAAAAGTAAACTTCCAACTGATACTAAAACACTAAACTCCACTAATAAAAGTAACAACCAGTTAGCACACGCAAAATAGGCACCAACATAATTCCGTAACATGCTCAACAATACCTCAAGCTATCCATACTCATGTTTCCCAGCTCTCACATCCTTGATGAAAATTCGAGCACTACCAAGACAAGAGGCGCGGCTGTTCCTAGGCATGAGCAACCGCAAGCCTAACATGATACCTGCTCATCTTCTATAAACTGCAATACACACTTGACAACTGCATAATTACCTTATCACTGAGATGTAGGATCAACCACCAACTCCTCACATCGTTCCAATCACAGTTTCCTATGACACGAACAATATATGCACAAGAGAAAGTCTTAGAACTCTTCCCGCACCAGAGGACAAGTGGTCAACGTTTAATTCCCAAGGTGGCAACTACAAAACGCCGGACTTCATCTCCTGTATCCAGAAAGATTTACCTCTGATGGTCGATAAAATATAACTTCATCCCGCCGAAAATCTATTTACGAGAATATAATTCAACGTAAATACTAGCTTTATTTTACCAAGCAATGAAAAGTTAGCTAAATTGCAGAATCTGATAATTTTGTACTACTCAGCAACATCATCCTTCACTTTCATTAAGCCTGTCATTACACACCGATTTCTTTTATGCACATATATTTTACATACAAGTATGTATTGCAAAGCTCACACAGCTGTCATGTACAAATTTTATAAGAAAAAAAAAAAATAATCAGGTGCAGAAATAAAATCCGCGAGGCAACATTTCCCATCAGCTGGTCAACTTCCTTCAACCATATGGGAATTAAAACAAAAGTTCCCCTTCCAACAGCTTTCCATCATTACAAACAATGCGCAACACGAGCAATTATACTGTTGCAATCCCCACACTGCCTATCATACCTCATACACTGACAAGAGAGTACGCTGATATAACGAAAAAAAATATATATATATATATCCACGCTGTATCTGGCAACTAACTCGACTGCCGGCAAGCCACAACAATGAAATGTATGACAAGGATTTTCTCATTATTATGTAATATCCTAACATCGTCCATTTCACAAGTAATCGACCCTTCGACATGTGCAAGAAACGAAATCGGTAAATGAAAAAAATAAAAAATAAAGCCACTCAAAGTCTACCTGATTTACCTTAATGTTTAGGCGGGAATGCTTTGTGTCATGCAATGAAACTTTTATGGGTCACTCAACATCCAACCATCTTGAAACAGATTGTTTAGCAGAATCAAAGACAGGTTCTAAACTGGAGAATGCTGAGATGTCTTACCTTCGATAGAATGAGGGACTGATTAATTGACTGAAGTGTTTATCTAAGACTGACTGACTGAAATGTTGTTGCAAAGGTACAGAATAGCCTACATATATATAACAGAAGGTTGTTACAAATAGATATTTTTCGAATTTCATTTTTTTTTTTTTTTTTACAAACTAAGGACTGGAAACGTGCTGCAATTATCTACCAGAAAATCACAGAACTTGCTTAATACTCAGACACTAAAACGGGCCGCTAATTATACCCTGCAGTATAAAAATAATGTGACCATTCAAAATATTATACTGAGTCTTACTACACTAATTTCAATTTTCTTTGTCCAGACAGCATATTGTGTGAATATGAAGTCATCCACCAAAGAAAGTTTGTCTCCTACTACTGCCCAGCTGATGGCGCGCCAAGCATTGCAGCTCACAACCCCGGTGATCGACCTCGCCAGCTGGTAGCCAAGGCAACGCACCGGCCTGGCTGTTCCAGAGACCGCTAGATACTTCATTACTTAGTGTTATTACAAACAACTAAGCAGCACTAGGGAAGCACAATTAACCTCCTTCTTATACATAAATATGAATATAAATACAATGATACATTGTCAAACTTCCAATTTGCTTTGAGTCCAGCAAGGATACTTTCCTATCAGATTCCATGGAAACTTCAACAGTATTTTACGAGGCGAAGAAAAAGCACTGCAAACAATCAAGCACATTCCGCTTTAGAATGCTATGAAGATTAGATGCGACGGATCACCCAGCAGCATTTAGCTACTTTCCTTATACGGCCGGCAGTGCGGTATACTGTACTGTATTACTTAAATGCTTGGGTACCGTACATGTTCAATCAGTTACCTCGCACTATAAACTCATTTTTCGTGAGAACTTAACGTTAGACTAATTAACCAGCTTACAAACAGGGCAAGCCGGTGTCTCTATCAATCCTGACATACTACCGAAGGATTAAAACATTTGGTAATCACTAAAATGTCAACATGTAGGATGATGCCTCATGTGTGATGGAAGCTCACGTGAGTGTACTCATGTTGCTAACGCACAATACACGCGACCAGCCTCGAGGTGGGAAGTTAACCCCTTTCATTGTGTTTACTTGTTTCCAAAAGATAAAGTTCGAAAACAACTTCCATAAACTGACGTCACTGTTTTACTACCGCCAGTGATTTAATTATAGTTCAACCCCCCCCCCCCGCGATGGCAGAGCGGTTAATTAGCATCGCTGACTGCGAAGCTGCCAGCCCGTAAACGACTTCGACTCCTGTTGCGGGCAGCTGAGGTCATGACTCAGGTGTCCGTCCACCCTATGTCGGTTGGTAGGTAAAATGAGTACCTAGGGTAACACCTAGGGGAGGTAACTGGGGTGACCTGGATGATGCAGTGACCTTGTATCCCAGGTTACTGGGTGAATAACCCGCTACAGGCTCAAAGGCCAATGTTACGGAGATATGCACCGCGGCTAAGCGCCTCATGGCGTATGCTCCCACCTTAGCCTTTAGAAAACCAAATTGCAAACAAATCTGCATGACTCCACATCCTTTGGGATGTTTCATTCATTGCCAGACGCCATGTATCCCAGACGGGGTGGCCAATGGCTTAGAGTTAATTGTTTTACAGGGAGGGGCACTAATCCTCCACCAACCCCACTTGACACGTAGGGATGCCAACAGCATCTGGTGTTCCCAGGCGGTCACCCATCCAAGTACTAACCAGACCCAACGTTGCTTAACTTCGCTGATCGGACGGGAAGCGGTGTACTCAACGTGGTATGGCTGTTGGCATGTTGCCTCCACTAAAGACTGCAATTTCTGTCCCTACACAGCAACGACCCTTTTTCCCAAGTAGCACTACAACCCTTCCTAATGTCTCAGTGTGGAGTTTGCACCAAAAACCTTAAACAGAGCCTGGGGATTTTTTTTTTTCTTCTTCTCTTTCACTTGCTTTGGATATACTTTCAAAGTGGAGTCAGATAAATGAACACCAAAAATATGAGAACTTCCTTGGGTTAAATAAAATCATGTGGTAGCAGCAAGGATAAACACAAATAATGTAACCAGCCGGTATATTCACGTAGTTCAAAGGTTTAAAACCATTAGCCTGCATTAGCTGTGGGGACACAAGGTGACAAAGGTGAGGTCTTTAAGAAAAACTTTCTTACAAGCAATCCTCTGTCCATTATAAAAAAAAAAAAAAAAAATGGCAGAAATATACTACAGTGGTGTTGGATGAGAATCCAAAATCCTACTTTATTCTAGGTGGGGGCCTTCACTTTCGAGTTTCATGCACTACATGTAGTGCTACCTCATATGACTACACGGTAAGTGGCAAACAAAAATGGTTTTCAGTGAATCATTTTCTACTTTGTGTGGTAATTATGCTGCTGCTTTTCTAGGCTCATCTGGACATGAACCCAATGAACTTCAGGCAGATGCCGCCCTTGTGTGGTCCACTATCCTCCTAGTGGTGGACAGGGAGGAAGATGAGCAAGAAGTCTACAATGGGCAGCATAGCTATATATAATTACTGTACACTGATGGCATTCCTCTCCAGCAATGGGGGCTAACCATATATATAAGCAACAAATGGTTGCCTGGTAACTTTGTGGGTTAATGTGTTCTTAACAGATGTGGTTCATAAATTAATGGTTTAAACCTCAGAAATGGTTAGATTTTAATATCACTGTCATCACCTTTTTTTCCACCTTAGGATGGGTGAGGCTGGATCCAAAGAGCAAGGACAAACCTAACAGAAGTGGAATCTTGATTCCACCTCACAGGCACAATGCCACTATGGAGCAAGTGACTGGTCACTCAACCTTAAATTTCCAAACTAAGTAGCCTAGCCCCAAGCCTTTACACCCCTGATCAATTAAAAGACTGAGATTCATGGAATCATTGTATTGTTCGTAAAGGCTCCAACATGACTGCATGTGTCAGCCTTGGTCATCTAATGGTGGATCTCCATACTGCTCAATCTCTGGCAGCCTCCCCATTCAGTCTTCTATCCCTGAGGTCACACTCTATGACCTCGTCCCAGGTCTTTCCTGGTTTGCCTCTTGCAACTCTATCCTTGACATTCACTCTTCTCACCTTCTGCACCCAACTGTCATTTTCCATCCTCTCAACATGCCCAAACCATTTCATTCTACTCCTCCACATTACAACATCAATACATTCCAGTCCCATCATTCCTCTCATTGGTAACACAGTTTACATGAGGTACTGAATTTGAAAATAAAACTTACTCTGGAAAGGTGCAAAAACTGATGAATGTGTGGAAGCATGAAAATGTGATGGATGTGCAGTAAAATAAATAAATATATAAATAAACACTGACTGTATCAGATATGTTTATGTGAAGCTACAGAATGTGGTGAAAGTTTTTGGCATATCAGATACAGCCAAGATTCCAGGGGATTGAATGATGAGCGAATGGAGGCATGGCCCATTGGAGTGGGCAAACCTAGGTTCTCTGGATGTTGCTACTCCTCACCCTGCCCTATGATGGGAAAGGAGGTCCGGATGATGATGATGATATATAAACATCATACAAACAGATTATCTTGACAGGCTTGTGAACGGGAAGGATGGGTAAAGGGTGGTGTTCAACATGACCAGTTTTGGCAGTGCAACAAGAAGGCATGCGGCACATGAGAATGTGACAGTGCAAGAAGTGAAGAAAGCTGTGAGGAGATTGTTAAATGGGGAGGCACCAGTGTTGATGGATTCCATTTAGAGGTAGTCAAATGTAGTGTTAAGAATGGAATGAAATGATTGCTTCAAATATGCAAAAAGGCATGGATGAGTAAAGCTGTATCAGTGGAATGTAAAAAGAGCATCTTCATGCCTCTGTATGAAAATAAGGATACTGGTAACAGTAGTTGAAATGAGCAGAAAATTTATCATGAGATATGACAGCATTACAATAACAATAATGGTAATAACAGAAGCAAATACAAATCTCAGGTAGAAATATCAAATTGGGTGACATTGCAGTATATAATAAACACAGACTTATATACAGGGTGGTGCAAAAGTCTTGACCCACAGGTGGTTCATAATGGAAATAATGTTTAGGATAAAATGAATTTTAACTAACTATACACCAATGACTTAATTACTTTTAAATCAATGGTCCACTTCAGTATTTACAGTAAGTGTTTGAATTAATGTCCATCCACTTCTAAACACTTTTGTACCTGATACTCAGTTTACACAAGTCCTATGGGTCCAGACTTTTGCACCACCCTGTATATTAAGTGGCAATATGGTATGCCACTGTAAATTCAGTCACCCAGGGGAGGAAAAAAAAAAAAAAAAAAAAAAAAAAGCATAATATTATTGCATTTTTGGATGATGAGCAACTTCACATTTACCAAAACTTATCATTCAGGGAAGTTCATAAAATTCACCACAGTAAGAAATAAATAATGCATATGTATAGCTGGACATATATAATGAACAGGTTAAACACGGACATTACTACAGTGCAGTGGCTTTACTCACAATGACACATAACAATTATTACAGTACAGTATTTCTAAGTTACTTTTATGACATTTCAGAAGTGATGATCTTATTTGCAAGGAAAAATATTGTAGCTAACAATGGTGTGTCCTAACCTTAATAAAACCTAACCAAATTAATCAACCCTAATTAACGTGACAAACCAAGAAAAGAATAGAGAAGAAATCATAGCTGAAATGAGACGCGGAAACAAAACTAAAGCAGCAGAACAGGAAATAGAATACAGGTATTTAGAGAAGCTGAATTTTGAAAAAGCAAAAGTTATATTTATGCTAAGAACGAGAATGCTTGATGTTAAGGTAAACTACAAAAATAAATATGAACAAAATTTACTGTGTGAGTTATGCAAGGAGGAAGAAGAAACACAACTTCATCTGTTTCATTGTAAGGCATATGAAGACATAACGGAGAACATAATAGTGAAAGAAACAATAAATGGAACAATTCAAGAAAACGATATAAAGTGGCAGAACCTGTAGAAAAAATACTGAAAAGGAGTATAATACTAAATATGAGAAAGGAACAATCAAAGTAGATAAGGGATATAAAAATAAATAAATAAAAAGAAAAAACGCCATCCGTTGTAAAACAGAACTCCTGGACAGGAGAGTGTGCCAGCAACAACTACAACAACAAACCAAACTAACCTTACTTTCTTATGCGGGGTTCCTCAAATCTCATCCACTCTCAGCAACACCATTAGTCTAGGTGGATGCATCAGCAGCTAGGAATTTAAACATGTATTTCTTTGACTGTGAGCATATTTATCTACAGGTATTCCTATTTCCACTATTAAGTCAGGCTTGGTTGGGTTAATTAACGTTGGTTACAGCACTTCCGTCAAGTCTTAGTTTCTCAGGTCTATGGCTTTGTCATTGTTACTTTTGTCACTTCTGGATCACTGGACGAATTGCCTGAAAATAGCTTTGGAATAATCTACAGTAACCAGTGTCTTCCCAAAAGAATTAGGGCAAAGGAAGGAGGCAAGAATAAGGTTGAAGTCCGCATTTTTTAAAATTCTGATAATCCACTTGTAATTATGACCAGCATATAACATATAATATTTAAAGCACTTACATCAAATACAACTGATCTGTACAAATAAATCTTAGTATGTTAATTATTTTTAAAGACCTTGGAGCACAATACAGATTGCAATGGAAGCTGATTTTCTTTAACTTAAACTGCAGTATTATTTTCCAACCTCAGTGCAAGCAGCCCATTTAACCTTTTTGCCACCTGGACTGCACTATGTAATATTATGGTTAATATCAGATGACTCTACTTAGGACTGGGAAAAGGATGCCTTGACTGAAGACGATAATCACACTTCTTACTAACCGACACAACTCGCAACACAAACCACCGCTACTCACATTTCAGCAATTAAACAACTCTCTTGGTACGTTTACCTGAAGCAGCAGACCACACAAATCCTCCTTATATATAGTGCAAAACAATGATACAAACCATGTTACTGCTGGCTGTAAGTAAATAAAACTTACCTTAAAACTGGTTGTCCTCTCTCAACCACTTCAAACACAGTACACCAACGGCAGAACTTTAAATTGCGATTGAATTTAAAGAAATGTTAAATATATATTCTCCTGAGGGCAGAATACTTTCCCAGACGAATCGGGTAATGTTTACCTTGGAAGAAAATTGCATTTCGTATTTTATGTAAATAAATAGTTCAATGCAATTTGTAAAATTGAATCGCATATGTACAACAGAAAATGGATATTTTAAAATATAAAGGAGTAACTATTATTCCACTACTCCCTAAAGTTCACTCTTTCCCATCCCTTCTCACCAATCAGGAAAATTGTTTACACCCTTCCGATTGGTGCCATTCGCTTTTCTTCTAATATCATTTACACCCCCCTCCACATCTCTCTTTCTCTCTAGACAGACATATATAGCTTCCTCTTCAGAGTAGCATAGTTCACATTCCTTTTTCCTCCAAAATACTTATTTGCCGACCTCTTGTCTCTTTACTAGTCCCTTCATGTGTACCTGACCCATTATATTTGTCCCTTCTTTCATAGGAACCCCGCATTGCATTACAGTCCAGCCACTTCTTTCTCTTTCCCCTCACTTTTCAATATTTACAGTACAAACCACCCATGCAACTGTACAGTAGCTTCTCTACAATCATAACACAACTTTTGCATTCCTAACCCGATACTTTCTCCATGCATCTAGCTCCTCAAGTTTTCCCAATCTATTTGCACCCAGCTTACCGATCCTAACTCCTCCCCTGGGGGACATGGTGTCTCAGTGATAGGGCACAGGAGTCGTGATCGGGGGACTGCGAGTTCGAGCCTCGCCCGCCGCCCGGGACTGCCGTCTCGCCGTGGTGGGAGTGGTAGCGCGCTCCTGTAAGCAAGCGGAACTATATGGCCATAGTTGCCTAGCTCGGGGATTAAATCCCTAACTCCTCCCCTACTTCCATTCTCATATTTATCTCTAACTCTTCCGTTTACTTGCTTCTTTGACATTCATTCTGTTCTCCAGTCTCTTCAATCCACCACTGTCCTCTCAGATCTACTTTGCAAACCACTCTCATGTGATCAGATAATCCTCCACATTGTCCTCACCACCCTCGTGTCAACATCCCCAACACGTCCACCAGTTGCCGTCCACTGTTGTTTCCCCAGGGCTCAACATAGAGCCATTACATCACATACAAGGCCATTGACAGGTCTCACATTCAAGTCTTCCATCACCGTAACTTTATCCTATCACTCCATCTAGGTGGTCTCAAAACCTGTTTTTTCTCTTCACTTCTATCCATACAAGGTACCATACTCAGTAATCAATGCCACTCTCAACACCATAAGCTCAAATTTCAGTTGATCCATCTATAATCTTTCATTCTTCTCCACCAACTATCATTCATCGACAATGCAACTCCTGTATTATGTCCACATGTTGGCTACACATATGACTCCACACCTTCCCTCCCCCCCTTTTTCTTTTTAATCAGTGTTTTATACACTGTCATCACAATACATATCACATTGTGGTACACATTCACTGTTTATTTCCACTGTCTTACACTCATCTTTCACACTTCTTGCATTCCACACAAATGCCAACCTGTTTATTTTATTTATTTATTTTTTGGGGGGAGGGGGAGGCTGGCGCATGATCCAAGTCCAAGGCTTTCTTTACCTTTGTCCGGGATAAGCTTAGAGGGTGGGGGATCCCTACAACCCACCACCCTGTCCATATTCATCCTCTGGCCCACAAGAATAATAAGTACAATTTTCTTTTTCCCATACACCAGGGACTGCTTGTAAAGTTGCCACTCCACATAGTACAGTACTGTACATTATGGTCTCTAAGGTACAGGAAATCATTTCTGTCATTCATAACAAGAACATGATTTTTTAACATAAACTATCAATGTCTACTTAGCCCAATCACAACTAGTGGGGCCCAGGTCTAGGCTACTCAGTTCCAATATTTGGAGTAAGAGTGACCAATCTTACTTGCCCCTGGGTGGCATTATGTGAGCAATGAACCCTAATCATCCTCTTATGTGCCTTCCATTAGAATTTCTTAACCTACCAGACCACCAAGCATCATTTGGTTACAGTACAGAAGTGCAGTTAATGAATTCTTGATTACAGGAAGCCATAAGAATTGTTCTCTTCAACAAGGAGAGTAGGTTTTCACCCCTGTTTGTTTGTCTGTTAGCAGGACTACTTAAAAACTAAGAGAGATTTGGACCAAATTTGGTTGGTAGATAGCCCATGTCCTGGGGAACAATCGATTAACTTTTGGGACCAATCCGGATTGTATTACAGATTCTGGATCTGGAAAACACTTTTTGCGAAACCCTCATCAGTGAAGAGAAAACCTAACCCATTATGAAGAATGGTCTGGAAATTACATTGCCCTTGTCAGAGAGATACGCTCCACTGAGTGCCCCTCTAATTACTCAGTGTAGTCTACTGAAGGTAGCACTACACTGAGTACAGTACATGGGGGGTAGGTTGGTGTTCCAAGCTGCCACATAACACATACAGTAAACAAAATTTTCTCAAAATATGCAAACAATTAATTATTCTTACAACAAATAATAGAAGAACATGGATCACACAACTCACATACCGGTTATACAACACTGCCCAACACAGCCATAATCTCTCATGAAGCCTGGTGGTCTCAAAGTATATATACTTTGGGTGGTCTGCCCCTCTTGTACTGATGCTAATATCCTGGGACATTTCCTCAGTCACATCTTCAGAGTTATTCCCCTTTCCTGTCTTATCCAACTATAGCTAGACAGACAGTGGACTCATTTTCCTGCTCCACAGTTGGGTTACTTATGTCATCACTGCCTTGGGTTCCTCCAGAATCTTAGAGAGGACTGAGTTGGAGAGGGGGGGGAGTAAATTATGTAGAATGCAAAAAGGACTGGACTACAAGAGTGTGTCTTGTAGGATGTGGACACCTCACCTCATTTCACAGGCAAAACCTGAGATACTGGTTGCATTGCAGTAACCCCAAAGAAAAAACTTCTTACCCGAGGCAATGCCATGAAGTACTGAATGTAAAACAGGGATACACTGAGGCCCTCAAAATAATGGCTGATGTGAGCTCCACCTCAAAGACAATGCCTAACCTATGCATTCACCTCATTTGATGCTACAGAAAAATACAGAGCAGTAACCATGCCAAGATAGATACCCCTCCATCAGAATATTGGCATGTGTGTGTTGTAAACAGACTCAGTGCTTGCCACTAAATAAAACTCCAAACTGCCACACTAAAGATAATAAAAACAGTATACTAGCAGCTAGTGACAAAGCTGTGTAAAAACTCAAGAAATACTGTCAATGATTAGGGAGGGAAACATCAATCCTACTACTTTACATAAGAAGCAGAGCACATGAGAGTCAGAATTTGCAGGCTGAACTGCTCTCAAGAATCCCACTTGGCTCTCAAGAATTAACAATAATTTTATGTCTGACAGGAACACGGGGGGGTCTATGGTTCCATCCTGAAGTACACTGGAGTGAAATTACCTCTCCTTAACCATGGTATGGTAGTCTCAATAAGCAGCACAGTGTTCCCGTCACTGACCAGTCTCTTCTAACAAGATGGTAATGTGCAATTAACAAAGCAATTCGTACAATTACCCTCACAACCTCCATATTTGAGATGAGTTTTTTATTCTGCAGAAATCCATTACTGTACTCTTTATGCACTGTATTTTAATGATCTTAATATGTACGTTATAAACATTATCTCTTTACTAGTAGTTCTCATTTAACAGTAAAGTCTAAGTGTGCAGGCAAATTGCTGCCTAAAGTGAAATAACTCTGCAATGCTTCTGGTATATTAATGAAGGATTCAAAGCACAAATATTCAGGATTTAACTTTTCATTTAACATACATTTGTAATTGATCATAAAGAGCTTGAATGCTAAGTAATGATTCATCAGCAACTGAATAAAGTAATGATGCAACTTATCATGACAGATTTCATGATGTGTAAATGACTATTTATCCATAGTTTATGTTGTGAAGGTCCACTGTAAAAGCAAACTTTATTTACTGCTATTCCAACATGTTCAGAGCTAAAATTATGTGCTCATTTCAACTGGAAGGAATAATTAAAACCATACTTAATAACACTCTTTACTATGAAATTCAGACTACCAGGCACAAAATATATACTGTATATTTTTTTCATTAGTGTTTATGTCTAAGCATAATGCACAGAGAACAAAAGAACCAAGAACTAACACATTAATATCTTGCATGTAGCCAATTACTTCAAACAGTGCTGTACAGTATCTGGAAATAATGTGAACATCTGGCAGTAACATTTTTTGTGTCCTCAGGTAATTATGTTTTTGGTGTTTTCCTGCCCAAAATTTGAACTGCTGTACTGACTTACTGTTCCTTATGAGGTACCACTGTAGAGAATTTTTTTTTTTTCTTTTTTTAGGAAGAGCCTGTATGGCAACACTTAAGGATGAGAAATCAAATTATTGGCAGGAAAATCAGGTATTTTTTTTTTTTTTACACAAAGTTTAATGGTTAACAGTTTATATTGTACGTTCATCCCAAATGAGGTTGTGATTTGGAACTGTAAGACAGTAATAACAAAAAAAAAAAAATCTATCACAGTCTCAACTGTACTATATAATTTTGTGGTTTTAGACACTGTAATGCAGTGCAATAAGTACTTTAAATTTTGGATCATGTTATTTTTCTGACACTTATATGAGAACATCTGTAAATAATTTCAAAATGTAATATATTGCCTAATGCGTGTCAGAAATAAATTTACAAAATTAACTGAGTAAAAATACTGATTCTTAGAAACTAACACTGCCATTTACACAATAAATTATAATGCTTTAGCAACATCATTGATTGGGTGCAAACAATGATATACTGTACAAGGATTTCCTGCAATATATAAATAAAGTGCACTACACTGTACAAGGTTATATTTTTATCTGGAGCAATCTACTACAAGGCCATTTTGATTGAACCAGCACTGCTTAATAATTCATATTAGTAAAGTACAAGAGATACAGTATTTTGACTTAGCTCCACAGCAGAAACGATTACATTCACTACTGTTCAATATTCATTAAACATACTATATTACATACAACTTCTTCAGTACAGTACTGTAAAGACCTCTTTGTTCTAGATATCTGCACCTGAATTTACCTGTCCAAGGATCTTCACTTCATCCATCCATCCATCCATCCATCCATCATCCAATCCTACATTGCCCCATGAGAAGTGTAGGAGTCCAGGGCTAGACAAGTTGATCCTGACATTTAAGATGAGAGTGACTAGCCTCACTCATCCCTGAGTGGCATTACATGAGCAATAAACCCCAACCATTCCTTGGATATAAACCTTCACTGGCTCAATCCGATTGGAGCGCCACAATTACCCACTAAACCACCAGGTGCCATAATTTGCTTATATGGTTACCACCCAGCATAGTAAATGGTTTCCTGGTGTACAGGAAACCATTCAGCTTGCCACTCAGTGTAGAGTCACCCATAGGCAGGAGGAACAAGAAAGAATGAAGGAAAGAAAGGCGCGCTACTGAATTTACACATACTAGCTGTTATCCCAGTGGAGAAAGAGCAACCCAAAATACTGTACTGTATACTATACTGTACTGTATTGTGCTTCAGACTGTGTTTGTCACTGTGTGTGAGTAGTCTCTGTTATGTGCTCAAAAACAGTACATTAACTTTTTTCACCTATCAAAAATATTAGTACAGTATTATATAATTTTTTTTTCTACCTCTGTACAAAATATTCAAGGCTGCAAAACAATGAAAGGGAGAGGGTTAGTCTGAGAAAATGCATTTCATGCTGTAAACTTTTTCTCTCAAAAAAGATTATGTACATAGCTGTGTGTCATACTGTACTTGAATAATTTAAATACATTTCTGGACAATTTAGTCAAGCTGGCTTCTTTGGTGGTCAAACATAGAAATATAACAGAGAGGTAGTGGCAGACTCCTCCACAGGCAATCCAGATGCTGACCCAAAGAAGGATTCAATCTGCTTTTCCATACTGTCTTGAGAAAATAAGCCAGTATCGAAACAGCTTGTACAATGCTAAACAGCACAACGAAGGCCATGCATCACAAATTGCTCGTCATTAAGCCATGTGAGTTCCATGGTGCTTCAACTACATCATGCTAGAGCTACCAAGGCACTACCACATAACCAGGGCCAAGAGGCACAAAATATAATAACTTTTCTCAGCCATATGTTCTCTGCAAGATGATGTATAAGTAGGTTTTCACATACTTGTACTACATTTAGTTTTCATGGTTTCCTCTCTTTAGTATAAAATATACAGTATATATACACAAGATAATTTAAAACAAAAATTTGTGCATCTTAGGCCTGGACCTTAATCTCTACTCAACACTTTTTTTTACCATGTGATAAAATACGATTTATTACTTCTGGATCTGCTCTTGCATTAACAAAGCAAGAAAGAATTAGTTAACTTAAGATCTTGCATTCACATGCACCATATAAATTTATCTTGGAAGGATACTAAGAACCATGCTAACATGCATGAAGAAGTGAAAACATAATTGTTGGAATGACACTAAATCTCTGTATGATACTATTGACAATATACTGTACTATGTAAAAGTACAAGATTTGTTATACTTGTTACTACTATTGTATAAAAACAGCTACACTTCTTATTTATTACCATACCTTGTGACTAAAGATTGATCATGCATAATGAACTTGAAAATAGTTTCTACTCTTTTATGTGACCCATAAAACTCAGTTCCAGCATTGGTAGAGTTTAGAACAACTACAAACTTTAGCACAGAATATTACAAAGAATATTAACTATTGTGGTGATGTAGGGATGTTTTATGGTGCATTGCATGTTTCTGTAATGTTACTGTATTCATGTTTCCTTATACAGTGTGAGGATGTGGGCTGGGGTTGGATGGATCAAGAAGCAGTACATGCAGTGCACAGATATATTTACCATGTTTTTTCCCATTTTATCCTGGGGATAGAAAAGGAAGAATATGGTCCATAAATTTCTGCATGTTGTAAAAGATGCTGAAAAGGGAGGAACATATGGATCAGACAGCCTCTCTCCTTGTAATGGTACTGTACAACGGTGATGTGGCAGCTCAACTGCCAAACATTCATGCTGCATGAAGCAATAAACTGTACTGTACAGAAAAGAAGGGAAATGTACCAGACTTCCTCTATCCTTTGCTTCTACCTCAAGAGATCAGAGAACCTTCTTCCATCCACTGTTTACATGGTTACCATGATCATAATAATGAATATTATACTGTTACTTCTAACTACAGTACAGTAGTAAAAAATTATTTGGCAGCTACAGAATAACTGACAACAATTATTAACACACAAACAACTGCCAGTACATTAGCAAATTTACTTAATATAATAGCTACCAATCAGAGGAGAGTATCAACCAAAAACTTAGTCATCCAAAATTATGAGCTTCAATAGCTAAGTTTTCTGATTTAGCAATCACTCACAGATCACTTATAAAGTCATCATAACCACCATAATATGTGCCTGTCTCACTCTATATTAGGTCTACTGCAAGACAGAACCTTCTCCTAGAAGAAAGAGTGATTGCCACAATCAGCACTTCCCTATTCTGGTAAAGTACAAAAGGGGAAGGGATAATTCTAAGAAGAATTATACAGTATATGTGAAAGTGGCAGTGCTGTATTGGCCATGCTTGTGTGAGTATGTATGTCATTGGTAGAACTGACAGGGTGTGAAATTCTAGTAATATATAGGATATACTACTATGATAGAACTCACTTTGAATGTCCATTATGGCATGGACCTGAACCGTAGATTCTGGCAAATGCATCTTATGATACGTACATTACCACCAAGCCACCACATCTCCTCATCCTACACCATTTTTTCATGTATGCAGGAATGGAAAGATCTAGAGTAAGATTCTATTTTGGACATGTAACAGAGAAAAGAACAGGTCTCACAAGTTTCCCTTCTCCTATACAGAGCTTGTACAGTAAGTTACAAGGCTGCTTATATAAAGTGCTAAGCAATGAGACTGCCACATTCCTACACTGTACTGCAGCTGTAATGAGTGTATTACACATAAAAAATAATACAGGTAATGGTATAAAAAAGCATAAAAAGAGATGGAATAATTTAAGCAAGTGGGTTGTATGAAGTGTGTGCGAGGTAATGGAGGTGGGTGTCTGCGTGAAGCAGGGAGTGAGGTATTCCTGCAATGCTGTGCTTACACAGGGAATATGAAGTATGTCTGACAGTCAGATTCTAATATATTGAAATACTTCTAATATTTTTGCCACTAGTCTCCCTACAAATTTGAAAGGTAACTTGCATTTGTTCTGAGGTGAGTTTGGAAAGAACACTTTCCAATCTGGGAACTCTACAGCCTGACAAAGCACTGCCATGATCAAGTATGTCATGCTTTTTTTTATATGTCTATCCCTACAGCTTCTCACAATGCACAAGCTCCCTTCTGCATGCAGTCTTGTTCATATTCATCAGTACTACTGCTGAATACTTTTATACACTGGGGTTATTACTGTCCCTGCATCAGACAGGCAGTTCTAATTTACAATAACTCCTGGGAGAGGCAAACCCTAGAACTTCAGGTTAAATACTGTTTAGCTAAATTCTAGATAATCAAGTGCAATACAGTACAGTACAGCTACAGTACAGTACTGTTCAGTATATACAGTGTAAAGCCTACAGGTTGTATGATGGTAATGTACATAACTAGACAATATTTTCTAACATCAATTGGTTGCAATTTGCAAAGCTTTTAAATGGTGGGACAAGCTAACACAGACCAATGTCAAAAAGCAAGAATACTAATGGACAGCAATTTCATATGAAGCAATACAATTAACATCCAGCACCAGAATGTCCTAATCACTGCAGAATTTCACTTTAGTTACAGTACATCATTGCTGGAATAAAACTGGGATGCAAGATGTAGGAACTTTGATGTCACCTGCATTTCATCCCAGTTTATCGTTATCTAAACAAACAGAGGGAAATTTGTAAAGGTTGAGCTCTAGTGGCTCAGCATTATGAAACTGTTTAGCAATGCATATGTTTTTTTTTTTTTTTTTTTTTTTTTTTTTTTTTTTTTTTTAAGACACTAAAATCTGTTATCCATCACTTTTATCTGCTTTCATTCAGTATGCATTCACTGTATTATTCACATAAAATAGATTACTACTGGTACTCCGAGATTCATGTTCCGAGTTAATAAAGCATTGCATTTTTTTTTTTTTTTTATACAGAATGGGGCAATTATATGACTAAAGCAGTGAAGTTACTGTTCTAGCGGCAACAACAACAGGAAATCAAACATATATGAAGGATAAGTACTTCCATTCTTTGTCTTATTCATATATGGTAAACAAAATATTAACAACTAATTCATATTACCTTTTTGGAGCCTCAGCAGGCCTGGGTGTCAGAAGGTCTGAGGTTAGGCTCCTGTAGTTCCTTTCGTCAAGTTGTAGGAGACCACACTAATAAAAACCTAGCCATCTCTCGGGTTTGAATCATGATGTGTCTGCCTATGGTCTTTTCTAACCTGAGACTTTACCACAGTGCAAATGAGTTGTCCACATAAAACAGAGGTTTGATACAACTCATCTTGGTGGAATTCACAAATATAAAACAGAGGTTTGATACAACTCATCTTGGTGGAATTCACAATCACCCTTCAACATCATGTATCCATACAACATAAGGAATGGGTAGATCCAGATTACATAGGTGATACAGTATACATAAATTACTGTTCAATTACTCTATTCAGTAAGCTGACACACTGTTGTAACTGTTTTTATAGTGGCAACATATAAAATTATTTAAAATGAAATAGGTATTTAAAAAGCCAAAACTGTACTCTTTCTTGTATCACGTGGTGGTGAAAATAATTCTGATGGAAGCTTTTCCTTTGCACTTGCCATACACATATGCAGTAAGAATCAGGGAACTGTCTTAACACTACCATGTCAAGAAGAGAAATGCTTCAACTCCAATATGCATGTTAAATTTTTGATATGCTTCCTAAGGCTTCATAGCTGCTGTGGCTTTGAAAGTGGTGTTGTGCCATTAGTAAACAGCCTAATTCATTCATACATCTCTCATATATCTCTGTCCAGCCATCCGTTATAACTAGGGTACTTACAAAGGGAAGGAGAAGTGGGCTGTCAATTACAAGGGCACTTGACAATGCCTCCACAATGTCCTCAATGCAGAAGGAAATGCTCTTTGGTGTTGCACTTTATTTTATTTTACTTTTTCCTGTAAACCTGGAAACCATTTCCAGTGCAAGGTGGTAACCACATAAACAACTTATATGTATTCCCTACGTGTCAACAAGTGGGTTGGTGGAGGGTTAGTGCCCTCCCAGCAAAACAACTAACTCAAAGACAATCGGCCACCCTTTACGGGATTATAGCATCTGGCTACAGATAGGCAGAGACCCCTAGCTGGTCATTCCTGCACAACTGGTAAGTAAACCAACACAAAAAGTGGAACAAGACCCTTGTGCTTCCTTGTCTATGCCCAAAACTAGTTCTTGACAAGATACTGTATACAGCTTTTAGAACCCTACCCAAACCGTATTTGATGGTACTGCAATGGTTGGGGTCTGACCCCTTGGTTTGTAGTTTAAATTACTTTGTCTTCTCTGCATTACATGAGAGATGTGTTCATGACCTCATTCTGAATCAAATTAACCAATGTGGGGGGAAATGAACATTTTCTGACCACTCTAAATCACTCCACTGATAATCCAAGATACAGGGTGGGTCTCACATTATTGGATCCCATGCATGTGTCATACCAATGAAATGGTACACCTATGACCGTAGAGCACTACATGGTATGATTACATTTACTCTTCACGGGGAATGACACTGGTATTTCTTTGAGGGAAGTGGCCATATTCCTCCCAAATCATCAGTAATCTTAACTAATGTTCAGTTTGCTGTGGAAATCTCACATCATTGCATATATACATACCATTATGTTAAGGATTGCAGTGTGTACATCCATTTTGTTAACCAGTGTCCTCATTCATGCTCTGTGACTGTTAGTATGAATCTTGGTACTTGTGTATAAACAGACACCAAGAAAAAAAATCTAGCATGCAGATAACAGGGAGAAAATTCATTCATTCATCATTTAAATAATTCTGTAAATCACTATGGGAGTAAGGAGATCACTTACAGTGCTCAGGGAAAGACAAGGCACTTCTGATTGGTGTATCACGTGAACTCCACAAACTAACTAAGTGGAAAAAAGCACAAGAATAATTACAAAAGCAATGATGAATAAACAACTGTATATTAACAGACTGCTATGTCACCTTGGGACCACATGGCCATCCAGGGACCTGAGGGGCAAGGACTCCCAGCTCCTGACAGGAACACAATGGACTCCCTTGCAAGTGGGTAAGTAGATGTCAGCAAGAATTGAAAACCAAACTGTTACAGACAGCAAAATAAAGCAAGAGAGTGACAGAAGAAATGGTGCTCCTTTGAGAGGTGTGGCACCATTTGATGGCAATGATTCTAAACAAAGTAACTAAGTCTCACTGACCTACTAGTCTGACAATATGAACCTGGCATATGAAAAAACAAAGTACTCTTGTTCACACAGTGAAGACAGTGGGTGATGAGATTCATGAACCATCACAGCAATGCACACAGCATAACCAGTCACTAAATACAGAAATACAGTAATGGCATAACAACCGTGGCTGTCAGCAGGTGAGCACATTGTAAGTATAAAGTAAGGTGGGCTGACAATGGTCTGACACCAACTTCAGAGTCACAACAGCTATGAAACATAAAGGTGGAGTTTAATCAATTATACATGCACAATGAAGTTATGAGATGCCACTCTTCAACTGGTTCTGTTAAGATGAATCTATCACTTGCTGCACTTGTACATATCGTGTGAAGAACAAGCCCCTTTTATGGTGACAGAATGACTGAGGAGGGATATTCGCCAATTAAATAATTTTAAGGACAATGTGTCCTCTACAGCACTGACTTCAACAAAACAAAAATCATCATCATCATCATCCTGATCTTTTCTCAATCCCAAGAACATGGTGTGGTTCAAACAGCACAAATTACAGTAACTTCTATATTGGTAAATACAATCTCTACTGGTCTACTGTTATTCCATATGGACAAGCCTGTCACTGGGAGGCTTCTTAAACAATCCTGAAATCTGAAAATCACTTAAACACAGTAAAATGAACAGAAAAGAGATGCCTAACATATTTCATATTTTAAAGAGAATACAAACTGTTGACAATTCTGGCAAAGTGACAGAACACCGCTTCCGTGTCAAGTCACAAGTTAGGATTCCAGTGCAGTATTCTGTGAATATTATCACAGGTAAGCATCTTAAAATTATCTAAAAATATTTAAAGGTAGTGGCCTGAATATTATGCATTTGTACAACATGGAATCCTGCACAATTACAGTACTGTTGCTTCACACCAATTTAATTCAAAGTTAATTTCAGAAGAATACAAATTTGACAAAATAAATAAATAAATAAAACAAAGTATGAAGAGTCTAAATTACTCTAAACTGACTAGTTTTTTTATTCACTGACAAATTTACAAATATATCAACAGTACCTGTATAAAAAAAAAAAAAAAAAAAAAAAAATGTTAAATTAAAGTTAGAATGTGAGGTTCAGAAAGACCCAAAAGAATGATGCATCCAAACTTCCAACCTACTTTTTTAACATTTATAGGATTTGTATAAAAACAAAAAGGAATCTAATAATGTCCTGTGCTGAAATAAGATAAACATTTTGAACATTACACCAAAAATTTAAGAACTGTCACAATTTCATAATAAAGACGTTAATATTTAAAATAATATACAAATGGTAAAAACAGTAACACGGAGTGCCATATTATCCCATTCGAGGTCTGAGGCTTGGCTACTGCAGTTCAGAACCATTAATGGGAGATGACCAGTCTACACCTCTTGTGGCATTACGTGACTGACTAACTAACCTACACCTACCCATTTGAGATTTGAACTTCCACACACAAGGCACATACCAATACACTGACTACAGCATCTCTGTCCTAACCTGACCAACACTCCTGATTGCTTCCAGCATAGTTAATTTAACAGCTGATCTGACTGGTAACCAAGAAGACTCAATTCTACTTAATAACCATGTATCATCAGAATTTAGTCAAACAAATCTCAGCATTCAAGCTGTGAGAAAGGCCAAGTTTCATCAAGTGAGAAACTACCAACTACAGTGCTATCATGAACCACTAGACCACCTGGTGCCATTTAACTACATTTAACAGTGACAGCCAGTACCATATTAGCCCTCTGAAATGCAGACATTCTCAGCTGGGCAACCAAAGTTCATAACAATTGAAAGTCGGTGACCAGCTTATTTTCCTAGAAAAATCATACTACTGAGGAACCACCACCTGCCTCTTGGGGATTTATACTAACAAAAGAACAATAATAATAATAATAACAAATAATAATAATAATAATAATAAAAATTGGTTTTACGCCAGGTATCCTGAAGGGCTAAGGCGTTGCCCCTGGGTAGAAGCCTTTGGATTGGAGTGTGTAGCATTTTAAGCCTTCCTGATGTCTACCAATGACCCTTGGATGGATTCAATCTTCTGACCCATCAGTCAGACCAGAGCGCTCCAACCCACTTAGCCATGGCTGCTTCATTAATAATAATAATAATAATAATAATAATTATTATAATCTATCTACTGCCAGACACCTCAATCCCATAATGGATGGCCACAAACAAATCACCTCCATGTTGCCCTGGCCAATGCCACTTCACTGTCTTGCTCACAGATCACATCCCCCTCTCTCATGTACCTCTCCACTCCATTCCCCCATCTCATCCTCGACCTCCCCCTCCCTCTCCCCCACTCCATCTCACTTGCATACACTCTCCTTGTTAGTCTTTTGCTCTCCATCCTCTCCACATGACCAAACCATCTCAATGTATTTCTACTAATGCTTTCTATCACATCCACATCCACACCACAGTACTGCTTCACTTTCTCATTTGTCGGTCTTTCCATGTAACTCCCCATGCTCCTCTCAAATAACTCATTTCCATTGCTCTCACTCTTGACTTGTGTCCTTCCAACAATGTCCAAGCTTCACTTCTGTACGTTAGAGTTTGTATCACAATACTGTCATGCAGTGACTTTTTTACTCCCATACTCACTTCCCTGTTCCTTATCACTGTTTTCAAAGAAAAAGCAACCTTTCTTCCCTGTTGTACCCTTTCAAGCATTTCACCCTCTAAATTTCCATCCTTACTCATCACATTACCCAAGCACTTAAAAGCACTCACCTCCAAACTCATTCACCAAGCCTTGCAGTTCCCCTTCGTCTTCACTTTACAATATTAATAATAAAAAAAATAAATAAAATAATAATAATAATAATAATAATGCTGCAACAATAATTCCTCTGAAGAAACAACAAGCAGTTCACTAAAGGAGTTCAGGGATCACTGCAATGCAGTTTAATAATACGAGTAACATAAAACAGACATAATTCCAGAACAGTGTGGGTCTAATGATGATAATAATAATATACTTCTATACATACTTATCCCTCTACATACAGCAAAGAGTAAAACCTAAAGCTTAATTTATATCTAAAGCTAATTTGGTTACCTGCTTTGGCTAAAATTAATCAATAAAAATCAATACCATGGTCTTAACAGGCAATGATGAGAGAGCTGAAGATATGTGGAGTAAGTATGGTGTGGACTAACTAATACAATAGGGGCAACATGCACAGATTTGTAAACTGAAGCATTATCTTTACTGTTTCCTGGACTATAACTATAGTTATTGTGACATGGAAAGCCAGAACCTGACTGACACTGCATAAAAGAAATTATTACAATGCACACTTCTTGATAACATTTTTGTTATAATCTCACAATTTAAAATACTGCAGTTGTTTTACATTAATGTCATAGTACTAGGACTCAATAACCTCATACACAGCAACACTTTTCAGAAGCACTGCTTCAAAATATTGCATTCCATCTTTGCAGTGTCTTGTGCTATATAGGGATAATATTTTGACTGCTTCCATATGCCATTACTGTATTTAGCCAGGGTAAACCATGACCATTTAAGTCCAAACTTAACCTGATTAACCTTTTCAGGGTTCTGTAACACTTGATATCTTTTTTTTATATTTGCTGATGCTCACCAGTTGCTTTCAGCTAAGGGAAACACCAATTCTCAAGCTAGCACTATTTTATGTTTAAACTGTGGTAAATTTATGTGCAGGTACAGCTGATCATCCCAGATTCATTTTCTATGGAATTAAATGCTAAGATTAAAGATACAGTATAGTATTAGAGATTACATATAATTAAAGTGAATATGTATGTGCTTGATATGGGGAGAAGAGCAATGGGGATGGAAAACAAATTGTGAAGAGGATACAGGAGAAACTGTGAATGCAAAAAAGAAAGTGCTGTTACATATAAGATAGGATTGGGTGGTAAGAAAAAGGAGGATGAGGAATGGCAAAATATAAAAATATCATATTACTATCCTGCAATTGCCTCTATCCTCACTGGGAAAGCTTAACAGACAGTCATTACTGAAACATTTACAAATAACCACAAACACCTAATTCTCATAAACACACCTCTCTCTCCAAATTTTCACATGTACACTGCTCCACTGTTTTCTCTACTAAATTGGAAGTTTTCCCTTTAGCCATTACCAGTTAAAGTGTCTCATTTTCAATCATCTCTTGTTGGTCTTTCTACCTGCAATCTTTTCTATTTACCCTTTAAAACACAATTGCACAATATCTATGCTAACCTAAATGAGTCAAATCAGCCAATCCTCACCTCACATTGCTATACAAAGAAAAATTAGATGAATGAATGATTGATTGAATGAATGAATGAATGAACAACTATGCACAAGCTAACAGAGAGACTAAGTGAATTTTGTGTTTGTGAGGAATCTGTAAATTTGGTAACATTCAAAGATATTCCACTCTATATCAAATGGTGTATTATGCAGTCATTCAAAGGTTAATACATCAGATCAGATGGGGTTAGGAGAGGTTAGTTAGGTTAGGGTTGGCCAAGTCAAAGCTCAAGTTAGCTTTGGAAAGATTGATGCACTTAGACAAAAATAACCAAGAAAGTTTCACACACTGACTGATCAGTTTTATTATCCTCCACTCAGTTGATAAAGCTTAATGATTATTCTAACATTACACTGAAGCATGGATTTAGTGCCAGCTTAAAAAGTAGAATGAACCTGAGAAACACTGAAGCCTCTATGAACACAAGACTACAGTACACTTAACTATGGGAACAAAGTCACAAGAAGCTTCACTTAGTTTAGCATGAAGAAAATGTTTCAGTACAGTATTCTGAGATTATTATATACTGGTTTAATACACTTTACTGAACCAAGTTTCTTCAGTCATACTATGAAAATATGAAGATTCAATGAAGCACAATTCTGTGCAAGCTACAGTGACCTGAACTAACTAGTGTAGCAATGTGAATGCAATCTAAACTTTTCATCATCTTACTCATAAACATCTAAAATTAGAAATAGAAATATTGTTTTTTACTGAGTACAGTATATCACAATATGGCCAGCTGCAAAAGACAGTTCTGCTTATTTTAGAGACAAATTAGTTTAGTTTCAGGCAATCTCAACTTTACTGATATCTACCTCACTGCTTAGCTGTTCCAGTTCCACAGCCATTAATTTAAATTCAAAGCGACAATATTACTGTAATACTCTATGTTTTAGTTCCTCCCATCAATGAGTTACTTTATGATCAGAAAAGAGAAAGACATGGTGTTCATGTGATGCCATTCACTCACTAATCTACATGTGTCCATGTTCTTGCTGATGTTTTTAGGATGTTCTGTAAAACAAGTCAGGAAAAGTTATGACATACAGGAGCTATCAATTAGTGTCATCTGCGCAGCTATCACTTAGTGTCATCTGTGCAGCTATCACTTAGTGTCATCTGTGCAGTAGAACAAGTGCCAACAAAGGCCACTGTTACTATCAAAATTTTGTCTCTGACCAGACCCAGCTGGTGTTTTAATATTGAGCCACTGATACCGTACAGGTAATATGCCACCATCGGTCAGCTAAGAAAAATTGTGAATCCTATAGTACCGACATGAAGTTCAATATTTTTCATTCACAAGGTTAGATGGGATCATGTAATTTACGTATATAGTACAGTCTCCATACGACATGAGATGGGTTATATGTGGAATCTCGTGATCAATCAAATTTGTGCCACGACGTGATTTACATGTAAAATAGGCGGTTAGATTCTGGGAACCCCATACTTTTCCTTAAAAATTCATTTAAAGATCAACATGTCTGCCCTGGATGCCAGCAGCAGTGTACTTAATGATATCTCACTGACATGACACAACTGTTCATCCTAACCTAACTTAACTAAGAGGTTTTAGCCCCAATCTCCCCAAATTTTAACCACCTAGAGCTGCCACTAAGCTTAATCCTGAAAGCCCCCCAATACTAAGCAGGGATAAATTTCAAACCTAATCAACCTGTGAAAGACTGCCACTCACCATCACACATATCACCGAGAATTACTTTTGGCGCATGTAGTCTTAAAAAACTAACTGCACAAAGTGAAACCGTTTTCAAAATTATCATTAGTCGTAATAAAGGAAGAGATACAATTATATCATTAGCATCGAGTGACTATGCACAACTTCTTCAGTAAACATGAGTGCAATAATCCTAAATAATCAACAAGTCAACTAATCAGTATTACTGTAATTTATATGAAATAAAACAAAAATCACAGGAACTGGATTCACATAATTATCTTACATAACTTCTTACGTCAACATGTGAATTCACCATATGCTGTAAGAGCCGAACTTCTAGTGCCAAGTCCATCTGTCCATAACAAAAGTTAGTCACAAAATGCTGTTCACATTCATTACACTAAATGTGAAAAGCTTCTGAATTTTACTGCTCCCTCATCATTAACCTCTTTAGAGTTTTTATCACTTTCCAGCAAGGGGCCTATCCACTGTTTTACAACAATATTCGCTTCAATGAAGTTCATTCACGTTGCAAAAAGACCGGAATTTCTTTTTTCTGACCAAATGAATGTTACTCTCCTCTCGTTTGCATTAAGCTTCCACACCACGTGCTACTCGATTCAATATTTTTACACTTCCCTCAGGAAAAAATCTTTTTCCTCTGTTCTTAACTTTCACTGCATAGAGAAGCACTTGCTGGGTGCTTAGGCATCATAGTTTAACATCACATGGTCAGAGTTTGGGGATGAAATGAAGAACAAGAAAAAACATTTCTAAACACAAGGTAACAAAACAACGAGGCTGAGAAAGGCAAATATAGGACATGCGATTTGTAGGTGGGCTTGGGTCATGGAATCCTAGCGGAGAGCAACAAAAGCACAATGAAAAGGTTCCAAACATATGCAATCATCAGAAAATCTGATATCTAAATGCACCCACTTTGTCTCTCCCGAGCAATTGAGTGATATTGGTGTGTCATTAAAAATGGGAAAAATTATATGCTCATGTCACTGTTAGATCGTTACTTCTGACTCTTCTGCATCCATGCTGTATTTTACTGTACTACTTATTCCTTTCTTCATCATCATAATCATCATTATCAAGATAGTTCTGGCTAATTCTAATGGTTATATTAATTCATTCTGCACTTTTGCCTATACAGGTACTCATTACTGTACAACAATTAAAACATTCATATATTACAGTACACTAACTCATTTTACCTTTAAAATTTGATGTCTTTGTATACACTGCAAAAGGAAAGTTACACAGTTTGCATTGCCTTATGAAACTGCCAAGAGTTTGGGTGCTATTACCAACTTTAAGCCTAATCTACAATAGATGTTATTGCACCATCACGTGCCAGGAGCAGTAGTGATTGATGAGAAGGGAGTCAGCATATTCAGATCATTCATTCTCTACAACAGCTTAGAGATAAATATCCCACAAACTGGCTAAGCAGTGAGAACCTGCATCTTTGCAATCATGGACATACCAGCATAAAAATGAAGCAATTAATAATCCTTCTTATTACTATACCCTGCAAATTTGTTACTTGCTTTGCACATGACAACAACCTCAACCCACTACTGTCTATGCGCATGCAGTAAATCCTCACTATAACGAGCCTCTTTATACCAATTTCAGCTATAAGTAGTTCTTCCAGCCAAGCCTACTGAACAATTTTCTCATGTAACAAGTACAGTTCTGTATACAAGGACAATGCAACTGCCCAACAAAATAACCAGGTTAGTACATAAATGACCCTTTATGTCTCACTGATTTTGTATTACTCTTCACACAGTTCATGCAATTTCTGTCACTTTAGAGCTCAAAAAATATTAATTGTCAGCAAGACCACATTTAGGATAATTATCTCACATTTTGACTGAAGGCGATGCAATCTGTTTTGGTTTAGCGTGGTAATGGATGCCAAACAATCAGCTGATTGACAATGATTTCAAATTACGCTCCATAAACTTCAATTAATTTTAGTCCTTCAAGAGCTCAAAAAATATCAGGTGTCATTCACAACTGTTATGCACAAATCATACTGAGGATAATCATGCCAATCTGACTTCGGATGAAGAAATGTGTGCATGTATGATGTGAACACTTACAATTCACTTAGGTATTCACCAAACTTGGGTAGGCATATAGTGATTTTGGATTCTGAACTGATAACTATCAAACACCAGATATAACTGAATTTTTATATGTCAGCCTCTTCCCTTAATTAACTTTTAATAGTGAGGGTTCACTATGCATGATATAGCTGAATGGCTTTTGATACCCATATGTATCAGGAACACTGCTCTGACTGACAGATGGAAGATCCAATCATTATTTCAAGACCTGAATATTAGTCTGCCAGTGACATTAAAATCTGAGTCTGGTTAAGTAGTTCCACAATATTTTGGAGACACTCAGAGATACTGCATATGGTATAATAACATATATTAATATAAACATGCAACTTTTGATATCCTAAAGCAGTTGCATGATGTAGCAACTAAAACAAATTACTTGTCTGTGAGGAGGAACCACTGAAGAATTTTGGAACACATATGCAGTTATAATCATATTGCAATCAAACCCACACGATATACTGTACAGTACTGCAATGAGTAGAAACCTAAATCATTTATGACAGAAAATTATCAACTAATTTTTAAGATTCATTACCACACACAACAGTAGACACTGATCAGATTTCTTTTTCCCTGTGTTCCACACACAGTACTTAAGAGTATTTCTTTTAATTTTGTCAAAGTTAACCATTTTGCTAATATAACAATTACAGCAACAAAAAAAGGTATTACTGGGTTTTAAAAAAAGCATCTATTTCTGAAGTACATCCGTAAATCACAAGCACAAATATGCTTCCAGTGCTTTACACGTATTCCATAAACATAGAACGAGTAACTAAGAATGCTCAGCAAAGCAGACTCATCCTAAAGCCTATCTCAGTCATGGATACTTTATTTTTAACTTCCACACTTAACTGAATTCCAGTACTTGCACTTTTCTATTAATAAGATCTCCTTTATCTAGTGAATGATGATGCTGCCTCGACAACATCTGAGAGCAAAAGGACAGACAGTTTAATTTTATATATATATATATATATATATATATATATATATACTCATTATATGAAAAAATATGTAGTAAGTCACACACTGACAAGAGAAAGGAACTGAATGCAGCTTTATGTGATTCCTTGTCAATTTTGCTTTTAGTACAGTACAGATAGTGCAAATCACATTTTTTTGTATGTGAAACAAAACCATGTTCATCATTGAAAATTCACACTTAAGCCAAGATATGGCTGCTTAAACACATAGCAATACATGTTTATTTGTTTGTTTCAGTAATCAGTTATGTTCATGACTTAAATGTTTCCTTTCCAGGGTCTGAATTTGCCACACTATATTGGATGAGGCAATACTGGTTGTCTGTTGTCAATAATTCTTTGCCCTATTACATTACACACTTTCAATACTACAGTGCATTTACCATTTCTCCATTTTATCACTCATAACCAGGGATAAGCCTTTATGTTATGCATGAGATAAGCTACTAACTCAACCAAACAGTGCAAGCAGTAAATATGTGATGACTGATGCTGGCCATTGGGCTTTGGCACAGGATTATACAGTATATATTTTTTGTAAAATACAATTAAAAATTATAATGATATGCCACATGAGGATAATTATTAGCAATTATTACCTTATTACTTTATATATACCAAATTTAAATTGCAAATTGAAGGCATGCCATCTGATGGGTGTCTACTGTAATTTGTCTTCACAAAGAGAACATGAAAATTCAACATAAAAATACAAATTCTACAACATATATCACTAAGCATGACTGAACACACCCAACTGTATATAAGTTCAAAGAAAGACTTATGGAATGTTAACTAGGATGTGACTTACAAACAGGTCAGCAGTACACACGTGTAAAGCAAATATTTCATTTAAACACAGCTATTTATCCAAAAACCAACCTAAATTAAATATATTTTGTTACAGCTTAAGCAAATTAAAAATAGCAAAATATAGATACTTCAACACATATTTATATACAGTATACAATAATTTTTGTTAAGCACAAAAACTTATCAAAAAAGTAATATATCACGGTTTTCAGTTCTCAATAGAATTTGAGCTGATAATTATGATTTGGTACACTCACTGAAGAAACAGTGAAGACGAGAGATGGGTCACACAGACATAGTCAAGAGCTCTCACACATTAGTTGCTGGTGTTGTGTGACTGTTGTCAGTAAGTGTGGTGACTGTACCATCAACCGTGATGACTGTTGGGGATGATTGTCTTGGAGGTGCCCAGCTATATACAGTCTCCTCACCCTCCTCCCCTTCCTCTTCCTTAGTGCCAAGCTCAGGGTTCTCTGGAGGGGCATTGATCTCGGCACTTACTGTGGTCACCTGCAAAACAAAAAGAAAAAAGAAAAAAAAAACATCCAATTTCAAGAGCCCGTAGTCCTGCAACCTTAGGAATCCATGTGCTGTATTCTCATTGGTTTAGGAGGCATCCTACTTCCTTTTTCATAAAATTTCTGCATTCTGTGACCATTGTTAACAGTCTCTTGTGTATTATTCAAGAAATGTATGTCAATATTACAATGAAATAACACAGAAGAGAAAGTCTAATGAAACAAACACATTACTAGTTAAGGGAGAGGAGCTATAAGATAACATTATTATTACTGAAGACCTCGGTTCTTTTCCTTTGGATTCCTTGGCCAACAGTGACAAGTTTTACATATATAAATAAATAAAATGAAAAAAAATGTCCTCCATATTGCAAGAAAAAATACGATCTGCTTATAACAAACACAAAATGTCCAAAAATTAAACAACTTCTTTTATTACCATAATGTCAGCCTTTGTTGTCTACCCACAGGAACCCTCTACAATCATCTACAGTACTTGTCAATATTCTCAGAAGCAGATCAACATTACAAGAAGCTAATATTGTAAAGCACTTATACAGAAATTATCACTGCTCCCTAAAGTGCAGTATCCAAATAGTACCGTTTTTTCTCACAAAAACGTAGTACTGCACTTTACACACTAGTATGCTAGAGCAGCTGGAAATATACAATCTTAATACATGGTAAGCAAGGCTAAATGCAGCAGATACAGTTGCAAGGCATGCATTTCATAATATTACATTACACAGCAGAAAAATGAGAAATCACTTGTTCCTTTAGCTCCTAAACACTTAGTTCATAATTTGTATTTTACTTTTATCAGCACTGCACCAGTGATTGAAAAGTACTTGCATCAAATACTAGCATACTGTTACTGCTGCAATGAGGAGTGACAAGGGAATATGACTGGTTGCTCCACATATTCTGTATTTTCATTCATTCATTCAAGAGTGACAAGGGAATATGACTGGTTGCTCTGCATATTCTGTATTCCTTCATTCATTCAATCATCATCTAATCCAGTGTTGCCCCATGAAGAGTGGAGGAGCTCAAGGTTAGGCAAGTTGGTCCTGACATTTAAGATCAGTGTGACCAGCCTCTTTTATCCCTGAGTGGCATGACATGAGCAATAAACTGCTACCACCCCCTGGATATAAACCTGCACTGCCCCATCCAATTGGAGCACCTTAATTACCCACTAAACCACCAGATGCCCCAGTTTGGCTATACAGTTACCACCCAGCATAGTAAATGGTTTCCTGGTGTGCAGGAAACTATCTGACTTGTCACTCAGTGTAGAGTCACCCATAGACAGAAGGAAGAGGAATGAATGGAGGAAAGAAAGACAGAGGAGGGAGGAAGAAAAGAAGGATGGAAGAGAGGAAAGGGCAGGCACCCAAGAGCTGCACTACATTGAGTGAGTGGATGATGAGAGCCCCCACCTACCACTAATCAGACAAATAAAGTATCCAAAAGTTGTTAAACAATTTGTTAATGAGGAAATCCAGTTGATACACCTAAGCTTTTTTCTAAAACATGCTTAGATGATAATGATGCTAACCAATTAAAATATGTCCCCAATTTACCCTACCCAACTTCAACTTGACCTTTTTCTTTTTACCATTGTAAATATCTAACCATGATTTTCAAAATATGAATACAATACCATTTTATGGGGTTACACAAATAGCAGTAAATGATTAGAAAGACCTTAAATGGAGATAGTCTTACCTACACCCAGAAATTATGAAAAAAAGAACTACATAATTCACTACCTAAGAATATAGTGCAGTATTTTACTAACAGAGAATCACAAAAACCAGCAGCACTGGAGTTAAGTAGATCAATTGCTGTTATGTACATGATATACACAGTAAGAAATAAACTGATATTAGAATGATTATGAAAAAGAAAGAATATCACAGCAGTTTTGTTCCAAAATATAATAATGAATTAAAACTGCTCACAGTAACCTAAGACAATAAATTACTGTATTCATATCTGAGTCAATAAATATATGCTAGTCCTTCCATATAATCTACATATTAAACTCTGATCTTGTGCTGAAGAAAATAGCTATATCAATGTACTATGAATTGGCGGGAACATCTAATATGACTGACTCTTTGATAATATCTCAGTGCATATCTCAGCAGTGTGCTGAAGAGCACTACCATCCCAAATCAAAACATATCATGGCTACAAAGTGGAAAGCAATTTTATTTTCTTAAGGAAAAGGCCTTTAAGGCTCTCTTAGCAACATCTGGTAAGATCCGTTCTATAAGCCTCCAAGCAGCTTACTGTAGCTTAGTGATGGTACTGAATATCTCTTGGTCATGTTTACATACGCATATTTGCCATGAGGCAAGATAATCTTGGACAATATCTATCTATCTTTCTATTGCCAGATGCCTTAATCCCATACGGGGTGGCCACAAACAAATCGCCTCCAAGTCGCCCTGTCCCCGGTCATTTCACTGCCCTGGTCCCAGCTCACATCCCCCTCCCTCACATACCTCTCCACTCCATCCCTCCATCTCATCCTTGGCCTCCCCCTCCCTATCTCCCCCTCCACCTCACTCAAATACACTTTCCTTGTCAGTCTCTCATTCTCCATCCTCTCCACATAGCCAAACCACATCAATGTGTTTCTCCTAACACTTCCTACCACATCCACATCCACACCACAACGCTCCTTCAAAATCCTCATTTGTCAGTCTGTCTCTCCATGTGACTCAACAGGCTCCACTCAAATAACTCATTTTCACTGCTCTCACTCTTGACTTGTGTCCCTCCAACAAGGTGCAAGCTTCACTTTCATACGTTTGAGTTGGTATCACAATACTGTCATGTACTGTAACTTTTTCACTTTCATGCTCATTTCCTTGTTTCTTATCACTGCTTTCAAGGAACCAGCAACCTTTCTTCCTCGTTGAACCCTTCCAGGCACTTCATCCTCCAAACTTCCATCCTTACTCATCACACTACCCAAGTACTAAAACATACTCACATTTTCCATCTCCTCTTCATCCAACCTCACTGTACATTCACAAACTTCACTTCTCTCGAAGACCATCACTTTACTCTTCCCTACATGCACCTTTAGATTCCATTTCTTACACACTCTCCCAAACTCATCCACCAAGCCTTGCAGCTCCCCTTCATCTTCACTTAACACAGTATCATCTGCAAACAACAGTACAGGGAGTTTCCAAACACTGCCCTCTCTCATTAGGGCCACTCCAACATCCAATGCCCTACCTAGTATCTCTTTTATAACCCCATCCATATACAGACTGAATAATCATGGAGACATGACACATCCCTGTTTCAATCCAACCTTCAAATAGAAAAATTCACTCAGATCACTATGTCCATGCACTGCAGCCTTAGGCCCCTCATACATATTCTTCACAGCATTCAACAACTTCCCATCTACTCCATATATTCTTAATACTTTCCGCAATCCTTGTCTACCCACACTGTCATATATGCTTTCTCCAAATCCATGAAGGCCGCATACAACTTCTTTCCCTTCTCTAGAAACTTTTCCACTAAAGATCTAAGAATGAATATCTGATCTACACAACCTCTTCCCTTCCTAAAACCTCCCTGTTCTTCTCCAACTAATTCCTCTATTATTTCCCTAACTCTTGTCAATAAGTATCCTACCATATACTTTTCCTATTACACTAAGAAGACAAATGCCCCTATGATTACCACACATTTCTTTTTCCCCTTTTCCTTTGTACAAGGGAATAATTATACCTGACTTCCAATCCTCTAGGACTCTACCTTCCTCCCAGGCCAACCTGCACATCGTCCACATCCATTCTAGTACTATCTCTTCCCCATGCTTCAGTATTTCACCACACACTCCATCAATTCCCGGGGCTTTCCCCATTTTGACTTTCTTCATTGCTTCTACAACTTCCATTCTATTGATTTCTTCCTCTCTTCTCACATCCCTCCTTCTCCCAGCCATTCCTCAGCCACTTATACTCGCATTACTTTCATCCTCTATGTTCAACAATTCATTAAAGTGTTCTCTCCATCTGCTCACTTTTTCCTCCCTTCTCCACTAGTAATCTACCGTTGTTATCTTTCACTCCCCGACTAACTTCACTGCCACCCTGTCTTACTCTCTTCACCTCTTTCCAGAACATTTTCTTACAGTCCCTCCACTTTACACTCAAATTACTTCCAAATTCCTCATCCACTCTCTTCTTACTCTCTCTCTCACTAATCTTTTCACCTCTCTCTTCCTCTCTACGTATAACTCTCTCTTCCGTCTCTCAACTTCTTCAACGCCACTATTTCTCATCCACTTACTATATGCTTTATTCTTTTGTGCCACAGCCTGTCTCACCTCTTCATTCCACCATGCTGTTCCTTGCACCCTCTTTTGTCTTCTCTTCACCCCACACACCACCTCACATGCTGCACTTGTTTCTTCTGTAAATATCTTGCACACATCTTCCACGTCCTCCATCTGCTCCAATCCATATTTACCCAATCGCTCCTCCACTTCTCTCTTATATTCTGCCTTTTTCTCATCCTCTTGTAACCCTTCCACTCTCCTTGCACCTACTCCTTCCTCCCGTCCTTCCCTTCTTCTATTTCCCCATTTTACTTGGACCCTGATTCAGAAAGTCCACTCCCCCAACTTCTATATGCTCTTACATCCATTACACACCTTGGACAATACTATTTTTAAAAATGGGGAGAATTAATGATTTATATAAAATCATTAATTGCCTTTTTGTTCAGTCTAGCATGCTTTCTGCCTACCGTACAAACAGCACAGAAATACGATAATATCATAGTAACACTAACCTTCATACTTTCAATATTGGATAGGGAATGAATTGAGATTTAAAAATGGGCACTATACTCTGTGCCAGCCAACCTCTCCACAGATCTGCACTCTCTTGGGTCAGTATGAAATAAAAAATTTACAGGAACATACTGAGTAACACAGATTGCCATTTTATCAATACAGTACAAAGAAAGTTGCCTTAACCAATTACTAACAACCCTCAGAAAATAAGTGACTAAGGACAAGCTGGCTGGTGTGGAGTATAAGCCATATGCAGGCATCCATCACTCAAATCAGAGCTGCATTGTTAAAAATGAATCGTTAAGAATGCATTGTAACATGGATCCAATGGGGATACATTGTCGTGAATCCTAAGGTTGCTTGTCTGGGGAACTTTACCTGGCCTAAGTTCAAAACTAACCTACATAAAGTTTTAATGACCTGAACTACTAGAAACTGCTAATATGAACTAACTACCAAGGAATTTATATCACATCAAAGTCTATCTACCTATTGCCAGATGCCTTAATCCTGTTAGCGGTGGTCACAAACAAATCGCCTCCATGTCAACCTATCCCCCACTATTTCACTGCCCTGCTCCCAGCTCACCACCCCCCTCTCTCTTATACCTCTCCACTCCATCCCTCCACCTCATCCTTGGCCTCCCCCTCCATCTCATTCACATACATACACTCTCCTCATCAGTCTCTTGCTCTCCATCCTCTCCACATGGCCAAACAACCTCACTGAGTTTCTCCTAACACTTCCTATCACATCCACATCCACACCACAATGCTCCTTCACTTCCTCATTTGTCAATCTCTCTCTCCATGTGACTTCATATGCTCGTCTCAAACAACTCATTTCCACTGCTCTCACTCTTGACTTCTGTCCCTCCAACAAGGTGGATGCTTCACTTCCATACGTTTGAGTTGGTATCACAATACTGTTATGCAGTAACTTTTTCACTTCCATGCTCACTTCCCTGTTTCTTATCACTGCTTTCAAAGAACCAGCAACCTTTCTTCCTTTTTGTACCCTTTCAAGCACTTCACCCTCTAAATTTGCATCCTTACTCATCACACTACCCAAGTATTTAAATGCACTCACATTTTCCATTTCTTCCTCATCCAACCTCACTGTACATTCACTGACTTAATTTCTCTCAAAGACCATAACTTTACTCTTCCCTCCATTCACCTTTAGATTCCGTTTCTTACACATTCTCCCAAACTCATCCACCAAACCTTGCAGCTCCCCTTCATCTTCACTTAACAACAAAGTATCATCTGCAAACAACAGTACAGGGAGTTTCCAAACACTGCCCTCTTTCATTAGGGCCACTCCAACATCCACTGCCCTACCTAGTATCTCTTTTATAACCCCATCCATATACAGACTGAACTACCATGAAGACATGACACATCCCTGTTTCAATCCAACCTTCAAATAGAAAAATTCACTAAGTTCACTATGTACATGCACTGCAGCCTTAGCCCCCTCATACATGCCCTTCACGGCATTCAGTAACTTCCCATTTACTCCATATATTCTTAATACTTTCCACAATCCTTGTCCATCCACCCTGTCATATGCTTTCTCTAAATCCATGAAGGCTGCATACAACTTCTTTCCCTTCTCAAGAAACTTTTCCACTAAAGATCTAAGAATGAATATCTGATTTACACAACCTCTTCCCTTCCTAAAACCTCCCTGTTCTTCTTCAACTTATTCTTCCGTTAATTCCCTAACTCTGACAATACGTATCCTTCCATATACTTTTCCTATTACACTATGAAGACAAATGCCCCTATGATTACCACACACTTCTTTCCCTTTTCTGTTGTACAGGGGAATAATCATACCTGACTTCCTATCCTCCAGGACTTTGCCTTCCTCCCAGGTCAATCTGCACATCTTCAACATCTATTCTACTACTATCTCTCCCCCATGCTTCAACATTTCACCACACACTCCATCACATCCTTGGGCTTTCCCCATTTTGACTTTCTTCATTGCTTCCACAATTTCCATCCTTCTGGCTATTTCCTCTCTTCTCACATCCCTCCTTCTCCCAGCCATTCCCCACACACTTTTATTCAAATTACTTTCATTCTCTATGTTCAACAATTTCTTAAAATGTTCTCTCCATCTGCTCACTTTTTCTCCTTTCTCCACTAGTAATCAATCATTTTTATCTTTCACTCCCCAACTAACTTCTTTAACACCCTCTCTCTCTCTCTTTACAGCAACGTCTGCACTCATAATTCCTCCCAACAATACTGCTATTTTACACAATATCACTCACTCATATTAGTCCCTTGAGTAGCACAGCTAAATGACACTGGCAGATTACCGTACTAGACAGGGAGCATCCCATGAAACAAGTGCCAAACTTCAGAAGGTTATTCTTTGAGTAAGAAATGCTATATCAACATGGATCAAATTTGCAACCATCTTAAGAGTTGCAGTTACTGAAGATCTTATTGACAAAAACACTCATATTTCACTCATAAGGTCATCAAACTATTGCTCCATATTGGTTGGGAATTGCACCCATGATGATGATATAGCATTTACTCATCAAAATTAGACCAAAAATAACTTTGAAGCTTGACACACATTTCATGGGACACCCAGTATAAAAACAGAGCTATAGAGGTACTGTACAAGCATATCATAGGCCTAACTGCTTCTGTCTCTAAGCTAAAATCATCCTTTTTTCCTCTATTTCTCTACCAGAAAGTACCTTATACACCTTGCCAACACACAAACATTATACATCAACAATGCACACAGACAACCACACAAAATGCACACACAACCACCACACAAATTGCACCCACAACCACCACACAAAATGCACCCACAACCACCACACAAAATGCACCCACAACCACCACACAAATTGCACCCACAACCACCACACAAAGTGCACAAACAACCACAACACAATATGCACCCACAACCACCACACAAAATGCACACACATTCAACCACTACAAAATGCACACACAACCACCACACAAATTGCACACGCAACCACCACACAAAACGCACACACAACCACTATACAAAATGAACGCAACACACACACAAAACACCTCCCCACAAAACATACACAGGAGAAGCCTACTTCCAACAGGATTGACGATATGCTCACCTCGAGCCAAATGTGATGTCACAAGAGACTGCTACCTCTGAATTAACCATGTAACTCACAAAGGGGCCAAAGTTTTACTCACCATGCTGCTTATATTCATTCTAAAAAGTAGTGTATTACTCTAGAAACCGCTGCATTTTCACTTTGCAAGGAACCACTGAATTTTCACTTTACAGCCCCATGAAATAATCATTCATAATTATAAAACACACATGATTTTTGGAATAATTAGGGAACAACTTAACATCATAGCATATGTAGGGCATAGAGGGTCTGAGTTGGCCATCAATGCACCCAACTTTTTTTCTTTTACTATCTTGCAATTCAGTGCCATATCAACTTTAAGATATGCAAGCTAAGAATTGTAAAAGAAATGATGACTAGCAATGAGCAACAGCAAGATGCAGACTGATAAAGAGGAAGCACAATGTAAGAGATAGAGATTTTTGGTAAACAGTAAAATATAATAATAATAATAGGGGGAGGGGGGAGATCTGTGCATGGCAGCCAAGGTGAACAAAGAGCTGAGGCTTCAAAGGTGCACCTAGTATACAAAACATATTTTTGCCTCTCAAGTGAAAACTGAACCATTGCTGACCAGAAAAGAGCATTAAAAAAACTGGAATTGTTTTAACAACATTCCAGGCATGTGCTGTGATATAATGCCTATTTTTTAATTACTGATCAAACTGACACAGTCGGATGCGTTTGTGAAGCAACAGAATGTGGTGAATGTTTTTGGTGTATCCGATAGAGCCAGGATTCTGGGGGCTTGAATGATGAGTGAATGGAAGCATGGTCCACTGGATTGGGCAACTTTGGGCTGTCTAGACATTGCTACTCCTCACCCTGCCCTAGGGTGGGAAAGGAGGTCCGGATGATGATGATGATGATGATCAAAATAGACTAGACCATTTTAAGAAACATAAAAAGCTAACCACAAGCTAAGGCTAAGCCTAGACCTCCATGTCATTCTACTAAACCTATGCAATTTTTGTTTCAAATGAGTTAATAAAGTTGCTCTGCATTTTAATAACAGTGGTCAGATTCAAAGATTATTACTTCCACAATTTAAGACAGTAACTAACATGAAGTTGGTTCAAGTACACCATTTTGGTTTTCTACAGGAGAAATTAATTTGCTGGATGAGGGAAGAAGCCCTGATTCTTTTATGTAATGGAGGTGATGATCATCTGATTACTGGCTGTTTAGAGACAGCCCCTGAGAGTCAAGAGATCTTGACCCACGGTACTAATGGGCTACTATCCTCTCCATACTTCACTTCTAGCCTCAAACCTCAATATAATAAATCTTGAAAAGATCTGCGCATATTGCAATGCTCCTCGATCATCAAATGGAAATAGATAATGTACTTCACTTGTCTCTTTTCACATATAAAAGTGTATATGCACAGGATAAACCCAAACTTGAATACAATTTTCAGTGGTAACCTAAAATTATGAATAAGCCCAAACTTGAATACATTATTCAGTGGTGACCTAAAACTATTTTAGTGACAAAATACCCTTTTGCATGCCCCCTTTTACAAACCACTGAATTAATGAAAATGTACCCAAAATTCCACAAACCCTTTTATAAGCTGTTCATCATTCCAGTGACCCACAATTAATGAAATAATTACAAAAGGGGTTTTATGCATCCATTTTCCAATTCTCCATCTTCAGCTTGAGTATGCACTGCAATGCACCATCCTCCTTAAGTTTTAAAGATTTTGGTCATGCATAAATGCCTCAGCCTTTTTTTTTCACCTGTTGATGTCTGACATGCCATGTAGTTACTGTGTCATTAACAAGTAGCTTGGGCTTTTTATTATGGATTTATTTATTACTGTACTATTTTTTAATGGCTGTATGCCCTTATTGTTCCCAGCTCACATATAGGGCCTCCAGGTTTTAATTCAAGAGTTTTCATTCTCCTAGGCTAGTTGTTATTTAAAGCTAATGAGTTCACCCTACCCAGAGAAAACACCGCACAAATTTAGTCAACTCCCTTGCCAGGGAGTGTTACCCGTATGGTAGGTAATGCCAGCTGGTAATCTCTTGGCCACATACCACTGACATGGTAGTACTGTACAGTACCTCCCAGGGGTGATGGTAACCATCTACCTCCTACATAACACTTGTACCTACGGTTTCAATATTTTACCTTTCTTATGGAGTCACCTTTACAAACCACTCCCCCCACAAACGCACAAATTTAGAAGATAAACCTTATCTATCCCCGAACACTACAATCAGTTTCTTCGAAAAACCAACTGATGTGACATTTCCAGTTACTATACCCCATCAGAAAGGAAATACACACAATATTTTCTTTCTGCAGGAAACATTCAACAACAATGTACAACCAAACTAAGCCCAAAGGAGAGCATATCAGGTCCTTAAATACAATCCAAAAGAGAAAAAGGAATATCCACACAAAGCATTAAAGCCAAGCGCTATACAGTCACCACCACCCAGTTCACAAGTTACCTTTAGAAAACTGTTAAAATGTAGCACTCTAAACTAGGCCATCAAGGAGCTGAAAATAAAGAAAGAATTTTGAAAAAAAGGGTTAAATATCAATAATAAAATAAAATGAAACTCATGGGTTCTCAAGAATTGTCTCATCAATATCAAACAGAACATAAAGAAATCTTTGAAACACAAATACTGTATACAGGATCTTATTTTTGGTAATATTTCATTAGATTTATATTCTGCTGTGGAATTACATTCCACATACAAATCTTGACATTTAAAGGCTTACATCTTTAAAAAATGCATAGCAAATCACAAATCTGAAGAGAATCCATGCAAATGCTGTACAGTATATTACAGTAAACATATGTGGACACATAATTCTCAGGAGAACAAAGTTTCACATTAATGCGAGTAAGGATCACGAGCCATGAAGTAACACAAACTGGTAGTAGTTTTAGTACTAGTTGTTCCCTAGGCAGTCTGGCCGAACAGCCCCGATCCCTAAGGAAGGCCATGGCCGAGACACAAACTGGTTATCAACGTACATGTACTGTGCTGTACACACTAAAGGGAAGTTAGAAACTATATATCTTTCAACTTAATTTGGCTCAGATTTTCATTCTTTTGCAGCTTATTTTACTTGGTTCAATGGCAGAGAGACATTGCAATGGTTCTATGCAGTATAAATTTCACAGCACTTTTTTTGTAACTAGCATCACCTTCTAGTGTTAATTTTTTACAATAATTCATCTTTCAAAATGGAGAGATTATTTTCAGGCAAAGATAATTGAAAAAAAGTGTTCTGATACCTCGTTTACCTTGGCAAGATAATAATAATCCTCCTAAAAAAAAAAAAAAAAAAAAAAAAAAGTGATACTGGTATGCATCCACCATCACCATTTGCATTAGGTTCCATTAACACAAGCACATACTTGCCTAATATTTCTAAGAAACTACCAGTAAATCAACCAAAAACCTATTCACATGCAGACAAACCAATATACAAGTATTAAATATAAAAACTGCCAGTACATCATATATGTGAGCACTAAATGTGAATATACTGCTTGCAGAGAGTGAAAAGACCACAGAATGTGTAGTTATATGCTAGAATGGGCACAGACCACTTTCTAGTAGACAGAGTGTTTGTATACTGCATACAAGAACAGCAAGGTGTGTGAACATGTGTACTAAACATCAACTTCAAGTTCACATACTTACTTCTGAAGTACAAAGTGACTTCACATGACTTCAGAAATGAACTCCCATGGGCAATGCTGTATGCTAATGACTACGTGCTGATTGCAATGAATCAAAAGGAGACAGAGGAAAGATTTAGGAAATGAAGAGATGGAATGGGGCACAAAAGTTTGAGAGTAAATGCAGATAAAACAAGTGATGATATCTATGACTGGTGGCAATACTGTCAAAGCAGAGGGAGTGTGGCCATGTGGAGTTTGCCAGGTGTGGGACGTAACTGTAATAACCCCTTCATCCTGATGACATTCTCTATTCTATTACAGCTAGCACCAGCCAATATCATTCAGCTCTAGAAAGACTTTCCGAACTTGAGTTTAATACAGTCACTACTCGTTTTACGTTGATTAGGTTTATGATAATTCACTACAACAATAATAGAAAAGTTCCACCCTAAAAAGAGATTTACGATAAATTTCCCGCTATAACAATTATGCCATGAGAAAGCACCAGGCACATGCAAGGTGACTGTCGCTTGTCTTAGGCAAGATGGCAGCCCCGGCGTGTAGCACACTGTTATGGTTCAGGTCCTGCCACCCCTTCAAAGTCCTGTCTTTTCAGCTTGTTCATGTGTGCCCCCCTGTTATCGTCACCTCTCAGCCAAACATTGTACCACAGTAGACATCGTGTAGCACCATGCCAACTTTACGCAAGTGTGATTACTGTACTGTATTGTGTTGTTGCAATGATTTACTGTACGTGAGTAACTCTGCCTGTGCTGGTGTGATAGTGTTTCTTTTGGTGAAATACTGTACAGTACTCTGGATTTGTGCCCAGTGGTAAGGTTAGTGCCAGTGTAGGCCCCAGTGCTATGATTGGTGCAGGTATGGGCCCCAGTGCTAATGATGGTGCAGGTATGGGCTGGATTCCCCTCCCCCTAACCTGTTCCTGTCTGACTCAGAGGCTGACCACTAGTGCCTGTAAGCAAAGGTTGTCCCTCAGCCTCGGGGGGGATGACTTGGAGACAACTTGGACCAACACAGGAAGGAATGAAGGTGGGTTGTCATTTATGGTTCAGTTTTGGTTAGGTGACTTTAGGAAGTTGAACTGACATAACCCCCCTTTTATAATGTGTTTCAATCTAACCGATTTACGATAAAATCGGTATAAGATAAAGTATGACCTGATGTAACCCTATCATAAAACGAGAAGTGACTGTATATCCCCACCATCCCTTTCACTGCTAGAGGTCTGTTTTGAGTATAACTGTCTGGTGTTAGCAAGAATAAAATAACAGAAATAAGTAATTGGAATGAAGGAGCCAAGACAGAAACAATTATGACTGCTAAATACCCCTGCAGTACTACCCAGACTTAACCCAATGAGGTCTCCTGGCCACAATCATGGTTCGCTTATTTGCGCGGGAGATTTTAAACCATGGCAGGAAGCTGGTGAGTGTTATCGGTATTTCTCTCATATTTAGTTTCCTGGGTATTAGACAATCCAACTGCGAAGAAATAAACACAGATTTTTTACTTTAGGTCAGCAGGAGTGTTTATCATTTTGTATACAGAAATGCATTTATTTTTGACACTACACATTACTTGCTATGCAACTTCCCATCATTATTACAGCTCTTATATGGTAAGCAGAGCCCTAATATTTAGTAGACAGATGCGTATTAGTTCCTTACGCGTGAATATAATATTTTTTTTCTAAATTTACAAACCATGATTCCTCCCCCACCAATTGCAATATCTCAGACTGGACCTATGGACTTTTTTGCAACCTGAAAGGGATAATATAAAAAACATGGCAACACTGGCATGAAGGCACCACAAAACAACACCACTCACGAGAAAAGAACAAATGAGGACAGGTCAAAGGATGGCAGGAAACAAACAGAACTGTCCTTAATCATCAAACCAGATGATTCAGAGCTAGGAAACTCCAACCAATTACTGTATTCAAGAGTGCCAAACAATGGACACAAGAGTACATAAACACAGTAACTGTAATTGTGTAGGGAAGTAATTTTGCAACAATACCAACTCAGGAGGGACAAGCAGTAGCTAAAAACAGTGGTGGGTTACGAATATGAAATCAGTGTCATCTTATTCAAATAATGGGTGCAAAATGGAAACAATCTATCTATCTATAACCTGATGTCATAATCCCAAAAGGAGTGGCCATTTGTCTTCAAGTTAGTTGGTTTATGGGGAGGGGAATTAACCCTCTGCCAACCCACTTCTTGACATATATAGAACACGTAAGGGTTGTTTACTGTATATGGTCACCACCCAGCATTGTAACTGGTTTCCTGGCTAACAGGAAACCATTAGGCTTGTCACTCAGTGTAAAGCTTCCTGAAAGGGAAAGAAGAGTAATAAAAAGTGACAGGAAAGATAGTGGAAAACAGAAGAGAAAGGGCAGATACAGAAAAAGTGTGGTATAGGTGACAGAAGAAACAGGTAGCACAATATGAACCTTAACACCACATTTAACGATGAATGGAGAGAAAAATGGGATTAAGTACTAAGCACATAGCTGATGGATACCAGTCTAACACCAAATAAAAAGGAAAATGGAATAAATAATGGCATAACAGTCTCTCCTACTGAAGTGTTAATAGGACAACCTAGAGAAACACAGATGACACATGCCTGTCAAACCGCTCTTACAACGGAATGTACCTGGATGACATGAAAGCCTCAACAACACATGATGTATTTATGACCATTAATACAAAATAACCAAGTTAATAAATAAAAGGCCTACAAACTACAAACATCTACAACGAAATCCAATCTCAACCCAGAGATCAATTATGGGTGAATATCTGAGCAGCCATAATAGATAATGAAGTAATCATCATTATCATAATCATCATCGTCATCATCATTATCATCGTTGTCGTCATCATCATTGTGGTCATCACCATCATCATCTTTTTTTCCCCATTTAAGATGGATTGAGGTAAACCCATAAGTAAGGAAAATACAAAAGTACCATAAAAGAGCTACCGTACCAACAGCATGCCCAGTAAAATGGGCCACACAATACAGTAATTCACTCACAAGGATCCTGGCTATACCTAAGAATTATGTGGGTAAGGAATAATAGACAGGCCAACGCACTGCACTGTGAATAATGCTTTATGTTAACCATCCGGCAATGCTGGAAACCATACAACAGAGAATAAAGCTGCCACGAGTAACCAATCATGAAAATGCCTGACTAGCTACAAAGCTGAAAGAGCCCTCACACAGAAGGTGAATCCCTATCCTTGGAGCTAGTCATGCCACTGTTACTACTGGATAACAAATTACTATCATTTTACTACCTGACATAAATTAACTCTCTCGGGCTTGAATGACACACACTTGGCTGAATTTTGTCTGATGGTAGCAGGAAGAGAATACTAGAGTTGCTTTGAAAACAAGATCATTACAGTGACAATACTCATTCTCTCAGGCCTCTGTGATGCACTCTCAGCTGAATAAATTTCATTTAGCACCAGTAGGAGTGGAGTATTAGTATTGTTCTAACCACAAGAAAATTTATGGATGTAGATGAGTGCAAGCTAGAGACACCAAAGGAAGTCTTCCAGGAATTTTTTACATTAACCCCATTAACTCCAATCATATATATTGTTCTATTTTTGTTATATACACACAATTTTAATTAATTCAGGAGAGGCTTCTCCAACTAGAACAATTTGCATAAACCTTCATCATCTCTTTAACCATTACAAATCCTTCCTTGGCTGAATAAACTGTCTGATGGTGAACTGATTAACCAGTCATTAGTTTCTGCTACCTAGTCAATTGCAAGGAACATAAAACTAACCTAAGATTGTAATGTACTGTGGGAGATGCATTACATATTGAGCCCACATTGGAGTTTGTAACAAATACCAATGTCTTGCCCAACTCTAGGTCAATCATAACAAAAGGGTTATGTTAATTCTGTTCTAAATTTCTAGCCTACTGGAGATATAATACCTTCAAGGTTATTTCTACTTTAAAAAACCACTCTCAAACATTCCATGATATCACAGTTAAATACAAATCTCTCTCTCTCTCTCACAAAATTCTGACTGCAAAGACCCTACATACAGAACTCATATTATAAAAATCATCCACTTTATGACCTGAGAATAGTCTGGTACTCTCTATGTACTTACTGTAGTACCCTTGTGCCAATGACTGTCCATGCCAACCACCCAACCATGAATACATACCTGGGGCTGAGAATAGTCTTGATATAGGGGAGAGTCTCCACAGTGACTGGTGATGGCAGCTGCACCATTTTCACTCCTTATGCTGGCTCCATCTACAGTGTACCGCATATCTTCGTGGGGAGGTGTGCCATAGTTGCGTGGCTGTGTGGGGAAGGAGTAGCTGGATTCCACTCCACTGGGAGCATCACGCAGGACTGATGGCACAAAGTGACATGCCACCTCCCCTGTTGGTGTTGTATCTCCTTCTTGCCCATCATCACTCACTGAAGCCATGTCTCCATCAGATGACTCACCCCCAAACTCCTGTTGAACCGTCAATTTAAAAACTTAGCAGTAAACATTCTTGTGACAATTATGAAATAAAGTGGAAAAATCAGTGAAAAATGTGTAGCCGCACTGCACAAAACCATCCACATAATATTTTCAGCAACCATATAACCACATCATGGCGCCTGGTGGTTTAGTGGGTAACTAAGGCGCTCCAGTCGTATTGAGCCTGGGCAGGTTTATATCCAAGGGATGGTTGGAGTTTGTTACTCACGTGATACCACTCAGGGATGAGTGAGGCTGGTCACTCTTATCTTAAATGTCAGGACCAACTACCCTAGCCCCGGGCTCCTACATTCCTCATAGGGCAACACAGGACTAGATGATGAATGAACAAATGAATGAATAAAAATTAAAGCAAATAGATATGCATCATCATCATCATCATCAGTAGACTCTTCCAGCTAGAGACGTTAGTTACAGCCTCATTAATCCATTCAGTACTGTACCAGGTGGCTCTCCTTTACTGAAAATCTTTAGTGGAAAAAAAAAAATATTGAATGGGTTAAGAATACAGCTGTGGGTGTGAAAACATCCCCTGCCTTCCCTAACGTCCCTTCATAACAACACTTTACTTAACAGCCAATTATCCATGTTCCCATGTTCAGAGTCCAGGGCCCCTCTTTCCATTTTATAAATATATCTTGTGAGGATTTTATTCAGTTCAGATTCTTCAAACTTGAGGAGACAGATACTTCCTTGATAAACCCCTTCAATATGAGAGAGCTTTTGCATGTCATCAAATGGTGGCAACAAGAATAAATCACAAAGGGCATTGCCTTGATTTAAGGGGTTAAACATGACACCTCTCTGTGATGGCCCCACAGTCATCACAATGGCATTCCATGACTGTCCCTCCAGCAGTGTAGCTGGGTGGGAGTGGGGGAGTGATGTATCCCCCCGAACAAAATACAGTAATACCTCGATATACAATACCCCTAGATGCGATACCCCGGCTTAATGATGGGAGTAGAAATTGCACCATACCCCGCCTAACGATGGCCAAACCCCGGTTTAACGATGGGTTTTGATTTTTCTTACCGATTTTGATGATATTTTAGACTAAAACTGTGTGTTTAGGTTGATTTCTAAACAGTTTTTAAACTTCGATTAATGTGTTTTAGCCATGGGTGGGATGAACATTGTCATTTTGGGGTACAGTTTACTAAGCTTGATTTTTTTTTAATTTGACGATATTCAGATCTGATTTGTTTGTTTTAGTGAGTTATTTACAGGTGTTGGGCTTAGGTTAGCTTTCTTGACAGCTGTTAGGCCATTTAGATTGCCTTTAAACCTGTTTTTGGGCTCATCTGGGTGGGTTTTGCACTTTGTTTGGGGGGAAATCCCATGCTGATAAATGGTTCACATTGAAATACATGTTAAAAGTACCACGATATATGATGCCCAGCCTAACGATGGGGTTTTACCAAACCAATTAGACTGTTAAACCGGGATATGTCTGTACTTATGCACCACCGGGCACTCTTCATGATAAATATTTGCTAGATTATGATGGCAGAATTCATTAGACACTATCCTTAACTAATACATAAACAAATGACAATGTAACGATCCTTGTGATAAAGTATTACAATGACAAAGTAATAGTCTTCGTTAATATCACTGTGACTTGGTTACATGCTTACATTAACTTAGTACAACCCACTGCTTTTTTTTTCTGTTCTTCCTTTTACTTCTTGATGCTATGAATTTAAATGTCATTATAAAACTGGGACAGAATAATAATGATGATGATATCAAAATGAGGATGAAGATATTCAGCATCATTTATATATCAAGAGTCTATGACAATAAGTACAGTGCATGATTCTCTAAATATAATGCACATGAAAAAATAAATCTTTACTATTACACAAAATACAAAGAAAAAAAATCTCCATCGCTCTTACCTTATACTCAACGGGACTAAGATCCTTGAACCAGTGGAAGGCATTGTGCATGAGGAAGACAAGGCATGTTATCACCAGAAGAACAATGCTATAGATGGTGAGAGCCTTCTTAAGCCCTTGCCGCACAACAGAGAAGAAGAGCAGGGACACTTGGAGGCAAACAATGGATACAATCACAAAGTTGATGGCAGTTGTGTGAATCTTCTTACTGATGCGTGAAGGCCCATAAGCAAAGTAGATGTTGTATTTGTCCACCAGGTGTTTGAAAGTTGTGTAGAGCGTGCCTGGCAGAAAACAAACTTGATAAACACTTCCAACTGACAGAATACTCAGTAATATCAATTGCTTGCCCTTCAATATTCCAAACTAAAGTAGACATCTCAAAGGGGTAATATGGGGCTGGCTGTTACTCAATGTTACCAGTTCTCTATGCTACAGCTGTGCTACCTGGTATGATCAGGTATGGCAGGCCTAGAAGAAAATAGATATGTATGGTAAATGAAATATGGTACCTTCTCCTTCTCTGAGGCCTACCAGGCCTCCACCTACCTTTAATCTCCATCATAGGCCCTTTTCATTACCTTATCAACATCAACTTTCTCCATGCACCTGTACCATCTATGCACCTGAAACAGTTTTTACCTGCATTGAGACACACAAGGTACACATGAGGGGCATGCACTTATTTCCTTGTTCTTGTTTTTCCTGCTTGGAAATAGTTTTGAATCAAAACACTGCCATATTTTCAGACCAGTCAACCTACAACTCCAATCTCAGCAGGGTGTAATGACCCTACCTCCTCCACCACCCACCACCATTCCCACTTGCTCCACTCACTCCTCTCCATCTGCCACCACCCTTTTTCTGCCTCCTCTCTCAACAATGAACTACTATGAGAAGTTACAAAAAATACTACTGTAATATGATGTTAAAGCATGCAAAACTATGTATCAAATATGCACAATACTGTCAACATAAAATGATACAGATAAAGATAGGTAGATATATTGATAGATAGATAGATACACTATCAGATAGACATATTGTATCTATCCATTCATCATCCAATTCTATGTTGCCTCATGAGGAACACTGCAGACATACTGTTTACCTATACATAAAATGAGATTAAACCTACCGAAGGGTGTTATAAGCGGGCAAGATACGGAGTAGATTATGGTCATAGCGAAGATAAGCAGCATCCAGGCATACTGAACTCCAAAGGGAAATTCATAGAGAATTGCACGGCGGACACTGGCAGTTTCTGCCTCGGACCTGGGAAAGAAAAGCACAATGTGATAATGATGGAGGACTTATGTAAGAAATACTATAATTTTTAAGCTGTTTTTATTTCTTGGGCCTGTGCTGGCACCTATGAACAAGGTTCAAACCTTTCACATTTCCAATGCTACAAGCATGGTTAGACTGAGAGATTAATCTTGGCACTGCCATCTGGCTAAAGAGAGAGGAGTTTACCATTAAACATTTTTCAATTTTCTTGAACCTCCCAGAAATCTATAGAGATTACCATGTATAGAGTGGTCAGGCTGGCCAAGGACAATAACGTTTCTTTGATCTCACTCAATGCATGGGTTTGCAAGTCTGATTTTTAAAGGGACAAAAAAACCCTGTAGGCAGACTTCTTGTAGCCATTTTGTGACCCCATCTAAGTGCTTGAAGTGATGATAGGAAGAATCATACCAGACTCAGAGAACTGAGGCAAGGGTGCATTACTTCTTGTCTCTAGTTAAAATGCCATACATGGCACTTTGCCCTTCCCATGAGGTCATCAATGTCTTGTCTGTATGTTTAAAGCAAATGCTTCACAGCAGACCTGTTGTGCTTCTTCCTGGTAGTGCCTACATCCCATCTCTTTTAGTGATATTTAAACCACCACCATAGTTTTGTGTAGGCAGACTTGTTTGGTGAACTGTTGGGAAGAAGGGCAACAAACGTCAGATGCTTCCAAGTTAACTTCCCATGAATGAAAAATGGGCTAATGGCCTTTTGAAAACCTGTTTTCTTCTTTCTCTACTCTCGCTCCATCAAGGACTGTCCTCAAGACAGATAGCAGGAGTGCTTGGGTGAGAAGGGAGATCCAAAAACTTTAACACCTGAGCAGAGGCAGTCAGATTGCATTTCCTATGTGAGCAGGCTGTATACAAAACTGACATCACTGAACTCCAGAAGGCTTTGGCTCAGTGATAAGTTTGTGAAAGACACAGGAATTTTATTGAGAAACAGCTACAAATGGGTGAACAGTACCTCTGACAATTTATCTATGGGAGATAACTATTTCTACATAGATGAGCTTACAACAAAATTAACAAAATATTCACTCACTCACCTTGAAAGGCCAAGTCTGACGATATACATGAAGAGCTCTGGGAACCTGATGAGCTCAAGGGAGGTACCAATAAAGGCTGAGGTGATAATGTAATTGACAAAGAAGGCACCATTATCTGGGAGAAAGATACATTCCCAGCGGAAAGTTTCGTTCTTCACATTCTGCTGAAAGATCCATTCTGCCATACCCTTAGCACTGGAAGCAACAGACATTGACACACGTGGTTACATGTAAATTGAAGTATCTGCTCAGCACTGTATTAAATACTGTATAACGAAATGCTGAACATTTTTTAAAATCCTCATTCTCATAAACACAGCATAACAGTTTTGTGCAATTTGGCTCTCATCTTCTGAAACAATTAACTAGGTATGGGCAATACTGAAGCATGCTCTTCATAGTAATTTTATTTGCACTTTTACTGCATCTATGTTCAGTGCAGCATTGCACTGATGTAATGCAGGCAGCATAACTTCAAGCTATCAAAGTTACTGACATCCTTTGATAAACTTCCAGACAAAACACTACTGTAAGCCTGCCTTATCAACACAAGTGCATTAAAGTAAATAGCAAGCAGCATAACTTCAAGATGTCAAAAATACTGACAACCTCTAAGAAACTTACAGACAGAATACTACAGTTAGCCTGCCTTATCAACACATAACTGGTCCTCAACATGACCCGATAATAAAGTGACTTGTATATAAGATGGGTATCAAATCAATGTACCTAAGTTACCTTGTTTGTTGATTCTGTGGCATGCCACTTATGGAACCCCTAATGTTGCTATTTTGTACCCATCCCCACACCTTGATGACACATCTGACAGCAAGTGGCATTCCTCAATAAGCTAGGTTGCACATAACAAAGGTCAGGGAATAAGTCACTAATGAACAATTATTGGCTAAATAACTGTGAATTCACCTTAACAATGAGGTTTTTAAAATTTGTCTAGCACAATCAATGACGGTAAATTTGTGATTAAAAAAAAAACACCCACCCTCCCACCCACACATACACTGCTGGGGCTGTCTGGACACACAAACATCATAAACAAGGCTGCCACAGCTACCAGTCAGTTAGCTTTTCTGCTGATAAAATTATGTTTTAACAGGTGGCAATACCAATACAGTATGTTTACAGCACTTTCCTACAGAAGAGATGATTATGCTGTGGGTCAGATGACGTTGGCAACGAAGTTTCCGACCATCAGTAAGGTAAACTACAAATGAACTTAATAAGGTGAGTCCACTCTATTATTATTATTACAGTAATACTTCAGAAACCCAGACAATAATTATTCCTCTACCTTGTAAGTCCGAGGGATGGGAGGATGATGACCATGAAGAGAAGAAAGAGGAAAGTCTTCCGCATGATGGAGTGGTTCTCTGAGGAGCGAGTCCAGTGTGACATAAACTGGTCTGAGTATGACACAATGACAGGCATGAGTGCTGCGGTAGTCCAGAGGAGCAGAGTCGGCAGGAACTCAGAAAGCACTGGACTCTGTGACAGAAATTAAGTACAGCATTCAGAGTTAAGGTACAAATTGGGTAAGGCATTACATGGGGGATGTGTATGGGAAGAATGAGATAGTGATAAAAATACTAGGTTAAAAGGAAGGCAGAGTAGTAACTTAACCCACCAGTAATCTAAAGGATAGGCAAAATGATAAAGAGTACTGGTATGTGATTTCGTTTGTCAGAAAATTGTCAGAGGAAGAGACACAGGTACTAGACTAAGGGATGGGGGATTCTGGGAGTAGTACCTGAGGGGTACCTGACTACATTATTTTATTTTAAATTTTTTTTACCTGAACCACTACACCATAACTGTTCTCTAGTATGACTGTAATCACCATTTTAAAAACTTGCAATGATCTGTCAGTATTGATCATTTAAAATTATTTGAAATCCATCCTAAGTTGAATGGAACTATCTGCAATTAGGAAGAATAAAGTGGAAGAATATGTCATTTGATGGAAGGAATTACAAAATATGACACATGCCCAACTTTGCCATAATGTATCAAACACAGCAAAACAGCCTTAGCATTGCTGTATTTTCACTTTCACACCAGGTGTGCTTACCAACATGGTGTTGCTGTCTGCGATTACCATCAGTGTTTACATCTTTATTTCCCTGCATTACGGTACTCCTGAGAGCCTTGGTGATAAGTTCAGACATTTGTGTATGTGAATGCATGTCAGCAACAGCATCCACAACAGGAATGTGATATAAAAAGCTATTATGCAATGTGAACTTTTCCTTATATTCATTCATTCACCTAATCCAGTGCTGTCCCATGAGGAGTGTAGGAGCCTGGGGCTGGACAAGTTGGTCCTGACATTTGAGATGAGAGTGACCTGCCTCACTCACCCCTAAGTGGCATTACATGAGCAGTAAACCCCAATGACCCTTTGGATATAAACCTGCACTGGCTCAACCCAAATGGAGTGCCTTAATTACCAACTAAACCACCAGGCACCATAATTTGGTTATATGGTTACCATCCAATATAGTAAATGGTTTCCTAGTGTACATAAACCATTTGGCTTGTCTCTCAGTGTAGAGTCACTGTGGACAGAAGGAAGAGGAAAGAATGAAGGAAAGACAGAAGAGGGAGTGTAAAGTCAACCATAGGAAGAAGGAAGAGGAAAGAATGACGGAAAGAAAGACAGAAGAGGAAAGAAGGAGGAGGGGAAAGGGCAGACACCCAAAGCAGCACTACATCCAGTGAGTGGATGGTGAGCACTCCCACCTACCACATACAAAATAAAATGGATATGATGTACCAAACTATCTTGGTGGCTAGCAGCATCTCAAGGGCCAATCAGTGATGTTCTGTTTCATTTTTACAGGCTCCAACATGCTTGCATGCATCAGCCTTGGTCACCTAATGGCGGCTCGATCTTTGGTTGCTTCCCTATTCTGTCCCTTATCCCTAAAGCCACTCAATAACCTCATCCCAGATCTTTTTAAGTCTACCTCTCGCAACCTTGACTCTACCATTAACACTTCTCACTTACTGCACCCAATTTTCATCCCCCATCCTCTCCACATGTCCAAACCATCTCAGTCTACCTCTCCTCATCACCACACCAATACACTCCAGTCCCATCCAACCTTTCAACTCTTCCACCATAAACCTAGCCCCCCAGGCCTCGCACTCAAGGACGCAATGCACATCCACCTAATTACTGTCATTTATGTAAGTTTGAGCCTGCGAATAATCTCTTCCTTTATGACCCAGGTCTCACTACCATACAGCATTACACTTCTAACACATGCCACATACAAAGATCCTTTAGCAGGGATGGAGAGCCCTCTCAGTGTCAGGAGAGGCAACAGCACCCTGAAATACTTCCAACCACTTCTCACTCTAGCCACAGAGGTACCTCCAGCACATAACACATCTCTCAAATAACAAATCTCTTCCACACACTCAAGGGACTCACCAGCAATCTCAATCCTTTCATGCCTGACAATCTTGATATGTTCTCCCTGACACACCGCACACATGAAAGCTGCTTATCTTGCAGTTTACCTCTAATACCACTACATCTCTTATGCACTCACCATCACAAACACTGCACAAGATGGAATTACTTCCCACACCCTTGTGGCAAATCGCACATGGCCACTCTCTCTCTTTCTTCTTTGACAGTGGATTGACATATTTCTGAATACTACTGTACTTTATTTATGCAAGGTATACTTTACATGGCATAATTAAACGGAAAGGCTAGCTACAATTATGATACATTCAAGTAAAAAAGTTTGCATACTATTCCACTGCACCTCTTCATACTTAATTCATGTCCTTTACTTTCCACTTAACACATAGTAATAAACAGACTAATCAGTGGGGTGCTAAGGAATATTAGCCAACAGCTGAGGGTGGTAGATGAGTGGCCAGTGTTCACCCTGGGAGGTACTACTATGAATGTGAAGTGAGGCTACAAGTTTGGTAACCAGCCACACAATCATTATTCTCAGGCAGGAAACATTCAGCCACAAGTGTGTAGAGTCAAAGTCCAAGCTGAGACTCACATACTGTTCCATATCTTATTACACATTTTGGATTTCTTCTTTCCAAAAATTTCCTGCAACTGCTCAGAAGTAATTAGCTGATTTTGGTACTAGATTTAGCTTCCAACTACCTGTATCATAGCCAACCTCAAAATGGGAATTCCTTTAAGTGGAAGCATGGCACCCTTTGGTTGAGTAAGTATGAGAAGTGAAATATTGGGCAAACTCTGGTCTTGCTTTTATATGAACAGTAAGGATAGACTGAAAGGTAAATCATATACATTATCACGTAAATCCAGGGCAGGCTCTGGAAACAGTGCAAAATGAAAGTAATAAACTGGAGAAAATAAAAAAACATCCGCAATAAATCTAACCATGCTGTGGAGTTTGCCTGAGAGGGGCACGATATCCAGACTGTTGATGATGACAGCTGGTGTGGTGAGGAAAAACAGCAGCACAAACAGCATGAGGTTGATGATCACCGCCTTCAGCCACCAATGACGATTTGTTACTGATAAGTTCGCCCTGAAGTAAAGTTAGTCATCAATCATCATCATCATCATTGTCGTCGTCGTCGTCGTTGTCATCATCATCATCATCATCATCATCATCATCATCATCTCAACTTCTTTTTCTCATCTGATGGCAGGGAAAGGTAGGACCCAGAAAGCAATGAAAGGGAAAGACATAACAGAGAATGAGCTAATCAACAACATGCCCCACAAAATGGGCCACTCACTCACAATTCAAGGCCCACACTCCTGACTCCGCAGTACAGGCATGACCATCTATATACATTTTGCATGTTATTCTTCATGGGGGCACTTCACATTACTGTACATCCTCCACTAATTAATCAATCCATTCCAAACTCTAAAAATATTCCTTAACTGAGTAAAATTTTTTGGAATTAAAAAGTGTTCTGTTACTGACAAGATCATATATATATCCATCAATTTTTGTCACTTTCCAGGAAATTCCAATAAACCTATGTTAACCTCGTCATTTCAATGACATATTACAGAGGTTTATTCTTATTACCTTCACATGATTCATTCAACTCTGAAAAGATATCTCATACTAACAGAATTATGGAAGGCTATATTTACCCCTTTCAGTTCAAATAATCCCCCCTAAGCAAAAACCAAATTATCTGGAGAGAGCAAAAACATAATAAAAAGCACATCCAATAGAATTAATCTGAACACAAGCCACCATACCAGTAAATATCTTCCGGTGAAGGAGCAACCCTGACAAACCAATTGTATGGTTTGAGATCAGAAGCAACAGATGAGGAAGGAATGCTGCGGAGACACTCGCAATGATGTCGATGATCATTGAGGACTTTGTTGGCACTCTCAACAGTGTCAAAGGTGAGGAAAGCCACCCCAGTAGGGTGCTGAAGAGCTCGTACCTTCTCATTCTCAACCTCCAATGCTAAACGTGCTTCCTCCTCAGTGTAGAATTCTATGGCATCCACCTGGAAGAATTATTAGTTTGTGGAAATTAATCTCATGTCATATCTGGGGGGATTTCAGCCAAAATACAAAAACCCTGCTACTGTTGTTGTTGTCGTTTCAACCTTGTGCTCAATGAACGTGAACAGAGTACACTACAAGCTGAAGCTGCTTTTTCCGACAGTCCACTATCCTCCTTGCATAGGAAGAGAAGGGAATTGAGGAATGTTTTATTACTGGGCAGGAGAGCAATCCAGCTACTGTATATCCATGCCACCTTGGGAAGAAATTCCTTACCAGCACCTCAGAATTCCTATTTTCCCTTTCAACTATCTAAAATGCAACAATATTTCTCAGCTAATAATACTGCTACACTGTCTTCTACTCTAGATCAAAAATTATTGGAAAGTAATCAAACAACTAAGAGATAATAATACAAGTTTGCTGAATGTCATATGCTGCCAATGTATTCCCCAGTGACACTGCACAGGGCAGTGTACAACAGCGAATGTTGTGTTTGTAAAGCAGAATGATCAAAGGTAGTCTAGTATCAAGATACGGCTTCCACACTGTGTGTCACATGTGGGGATCCTGAAATCATGAACATCTGGTAAGCTTAACATTTACCCAAACACAGTGTGTGTGTAATATACAAATATACTAGACTTTGGTAAAGAGAGATATGGACTAACCGTTGGGCATCCAAATATGTCACAGCAGCCACAAATGACTCCACATTTGTAGGGTCGCATGTCAAGCCGTCTGTTGGTTTCCTTCATGTATGCCTCACAGTATATTTTTGCATTCCGTGCTACGTAACTGTGGAAGTATTAGAACTATGTGCCAAAAGAATTTATTTATTTATTTACATATTTTGTGGGTTCAGTGCCCTGAAACTATTTCTGTATATAGCATACAATATATCAGCTTAGGATGGAAACTGTTAAAATATAGTCTGATACAAGAACTCCAGAGTGGTCTTTTGTATACATATGAGGGCTGTTCAGAAAGTATCTGACCTTAGGCTCTAAAAAAAAAAAATAGATAGCTAACCTGTTGGGCTAGGACACTAATCCCCCTCAATGTAGGTCCCTTCTGAACTGACACACACAGTCCGGTGTTCTTTCCACTGCCTGAAACATTTTTCAAAGTCAATTTTTGGTATCTCATGCAGGTGCTTCATTGCATTTCTCATGATCTATGCTCTCATCTCAAATCGGGAACCCTTCCGTGGAGTTTTCAGCTTTAACCAAAAGTCGCACAGAGCCATGTCTGTTGAGCAGGGAGCCTGCTGGGCCTGCGGGATGCTGTGCTTGGCCAAAAATTCCGGAATCAGTTGAGAAGAATGAGTAGGGGTATTGTCATGGTGCAGTTTCCAACTTTCCACTTTCTGTAGGTCTGGTCTCTTATGCCAAACTGCACAACGAAGACCATGGATAACGTCAAGGTAGTAACGTCTGCTGACAGTCTGGCCTTATGGTGCATACTGATGATGCACAACACCACGGCAAGGGGGGGGGGGGAAGGAAAGCAGCAAGTTAGATGCTGCACCATGACAATGCCCCTGCCCATTCTTCTCAAATGATTCAGGAATTTTTGGCCAAGCACAACATCCCACAGGCCCAGCAGGCTCCCTACTCACCAGTCATGTCTCCATGCGACTTTTGGTCATACTCTAAGCTCAAAACTCTGCAGATGGGTTCTCAATTTCAGTCGAGAGAAGAGATCATGACGAATGTGAAGAAGCACCAGCAGGAGATACCGAAAATCGACTTTGAAAAATATTTCAGGCAGTGGAAAGAACACTGGGCTGTGTGTGTCATGTCAGAAGGGGCCTACTCTGAGGGGGGATTAGCTAAACATTTTTTTAGAACCTATTATTTTTTTAGAACCTAATGTTGGATACTTTCTGAACAGACCTCGTATACAGATGAGATGGTTATTATCCAAAAACATAAAAATGGAGGGAAAATGTAGAAGAACCACTGACAATGTCAGTAAAACAGGCCATACATTCCTTCTATTACGTATCATCATCAATCTAACTTATTTCCCAGTAAAAAAAAAAAAAAAAAATGGCACCAATAATATCCTGAAATAGGAAAGAAAAAGCACAAAACTACACAAGCTTTCAAATAAAGTACCCAGTGAAGTGGGTCACACATCCAATCAGTCACCATTTAAGACTTCAAATTCTTGAATACACCATACAGACAAAAGCCATCAACACTTTATGTCATTTTATCATGCTAACCCCACAAAACCTGTGGCAGATAATCCTTCATATGGCTACTCAGTAAAAAATAAATAAATAAATAAATAAATAAATACGTTAACCTTTTTTATTCATTTCCATAGGCACTTTTCATTCATCCACTTAATATCCTCATCCATATTTCTACTTCCTCTATTCTCTTACCATAATAAAGGGTGACCTTGTAGAGCCTGCCCTGACATTCAAAGGGTGAGTCTGAATTACAATGAACTTACAAATGGCAAAAAAAACTGTAATAAGTATAACAGATAGCTACGTAGGTAAAACTCAACATCATAGTGAGCCACCTATTTTCTGAATGAGAATCATTTTTAATCACTCTGACAATTATAGCATCATCCTGCATACATCAGATTTGAAATACTACATCTCTCACCATCCATCACCAGCTTAACTCCACTTCCTGCTACCCTTGAAATCTTTCATACCATGAAACTACAACTACAGTTTATGCTGGTAATTGCTGCAAAAAAAGTTCAATATAAGAAAATTCAAACTGGACTGCATTCAGATTTACTCAACTGTTCAATCCTTATGAATATGAGTCTGTAATTTTCTTACCGTGCTCTATCATGGGCCATGAGAGCCCTGATGTTGTAGGCAAACTGTACGTCCTGCAGTTCTAGCTCAGGGTATGCCTCTCTGCAATTATGTTGTAAATTTTAGTTCTGTACATGGAAATTAATTTAGGTTGTTTCATTACACCCATCACTACTGAAAAAGACCCAAGATGAGGTCGGAAAGTGTGATCTCAACAGATAAAATAGACAGACTGCTAGAAAACAAGCAGCATGGACAGGCACAATTAGATGACCAAGGCCAATACATGCAAGCATGTTTGAGCCCTTATTAATGAATAATGATTACCCTGTTGCACCCGGATTCTTTCCCCTTCTCTGGTGCTCAAACAGAGATTAAGAATGGGTCTTTGTGTAGTGTACACCTGTAGTGCATTGGCCCGTTTGCCTCAAACGATTTTCAGATGCCTAGCAGTCTAGCGAACTGAGATGCTCCAACGAACTTGCAAATGTAGCTAGTGCTGCTCAGGAGTTATCAACTGGCCACTCTCACCTTAAATGTCTGACCTGAGTATGCCTGCCCAGGCCTCAATGTTCCCGATGGTGCAATACCGGACTGAATGATGGATGGACATCTATTGCTAAATCAGATCATGTACTCGTATCAATGAATTATTTGAGAAGTACATTTTCTGCATGACAGGTATTATACCATGTAGATGTCTCTAACAGAGAGTGAAATGGAAATTAGAACAGCAAGATTTTTCTGCAAGACAGCTATTAAGAGAAGCAGTTGCCTCTAACAATGAAAGAAATGGTAATCAGAGCTGTGACATTTTACTGCATGGTAGCTACAACTGAAAGCAGATGCATATAAAAGTGGATAAAATAATGTGAACAATTTTGTTCTGACAGGTATTTACTAACTGATTTGAATTCTAATGGGGATTTGCTTCCATTAATGTGAATGACAAAGAGCCACACACAGAAATGAAGTATATCAGCAACATACAAAACCATACGATATGGAGTATCGTGGCCTACTTCCAAGACAAAGCTCAAATGAGGCCCTCAGCGCGAGAGGGGGCGAATCTGCCATCTGGACTGAACCCGAGATTCATGCTGCAACAGGTACCTTGATGTATCTACTTTTGAATGTAAAAGGCTTTTCACCAAAACTGCCATTGGATTTTGGTCAGTCAGGTCAAGAGTAACAAGGTGTATTTTTCATTTCACAGTGCCAATTTCAGAGAAGAGTTGTTGGAATACATACCATATAAAAAACAATGTTTACAGACTTCACTTTCTTCATTTTGGTAAATAGCTACTGGTAACTGAAACTAATACAGCATAGGCCTACTGACCGAAAATGATATCCAGGTTTGCAACCTTCTATGAAAGACCATAACTTACAAAACATTCATAATTTTCTTAGAATTTACATGTTTCCCTGTTTAATCTGACACAAAAACATCACTGTATCTTGTAAACTGACTGACTTGCTTTTTTTTTAAATCTAGTTGTTCTACACTGAATGATGAGCCAAAAGGTTTCCTGTACACCAGGAAACCATTTACTATGCTGGGTGGTAACCATATAACCAAATTATGGCACCTGGTGGTTCAGTGGGCAATTAAGATGCTCCAATTGGATTGGACCCGTATAGGTTTATATCTATGGAATGGTTGAGGTTTAACCCGTACAATCCCGCCGTCGGCATGGTGCCAAGGGTACAAAACATCTCGAGTAATCCCAGTGACGTGATGGTGCTGACAGCGAAATTCAAGCACTGTAGCACGTCTCTAACTGCTTCAATCTAGCTAATTTTTTGCTAAGGAGTAGCTTAATGTATTGGCAACATTGTGCACAAGCACTTGTAGCACTGAGCTTGGTTCTGCATGGCTGGGTAACTTCAGTGTGCCACTGTCCGTCACAGCATTAGAATATCGAGGAAGTCACGCCATTTTTCCGCCTCATTGGGCTGGAGGAGGCGGTTGAAACTGTCACATGGACCTTCTGTCCCTTTATTTAGTGATTCTATGGAAGAGGAAGACCTGGACAACTCTTCTGGGGAGGAATATGACCCAGTGGAGAAGGATGTTGAGAAAGGGGATTCCCCCATTCCCCTCCCCCATTCTCTCCCATCCCGCCCAGCTGGGTGGGAAAAAGTAGCTCACGGCTTGGGAAACTGGGCTAGAAACACGATGGATGGCCATCCTGCACTTATTTCTTCTATAAGGAGTACTTTTTTTTTTTTTTTTTTTTTTTTTTTAATGTCCTTTTGGATTATTTTATGCAATAAAATTTTTTCCCGTTTTTGGTCCGGGACTGGGTGGGTATAATATTGCAAAAATGCCTGGGATGGTACAGGTTAATGCTCCTTTAACTCCACTCAGGACTGAGTGAGGCTGGTCCTTCTCATCTTAAAAGTCAGGACCAACTTGCCTAGCCCGGGGCTCCTACGCACCTCATGGGGCAACAAAGGACTGGATAATGAATGAATGAAAATCTATGGTATTTACTGAAATATCTATGTAAAAATTTACTACAGAAGACAATTGCTTGATACATATAATTGGTGTACATAACAACTGTGTGGGTAAAGAACAAGTTATGGTTTATATACAGTACATATTTTTTTAATATCCAAAAAATTTACTCCATCCATCCATCATCCAATCCTGTGTTGCCCCATGAGGAGCATAGAAGCCCGGGGCTAGACAAGTTGGTCCTGACATTTAAAATGAGAGTGACCAGCCTCACTCATCCCTAAGTGGTATTACATGGGCAACAAACCCCAACCTATTTATCTATCTATCTATAGCCCGACACCCTAATCCTGCAGAGGGTGGCCGCAGACAAAATGCCTCTAAGTCGCTCTGTCACCCACCATTTGACTACTCTCCCCCCAACTCACCCTCCCCTCCCTCATAAACCTGCACCGGCTCAATCCAACTGGAGCGCCTTAATTACCCACTTAACCACCAGGGGCCATAATCTGGTTATATGGCTACCACCCAGCTTAGAAAATGGTTTCCTGGTGTACAGGAAACCATTTGACTTGTCACTCGGTGTAAAGTCACCCACAGGCAGAGGGAAGAGGAAAGAATGAAGGAAAGAAAGACAGGAGAGGGAATGTAAAGGCACCCGTAGGCAGAAGGCAGAGGAAAGAATGAAGGAAAGAAAGACAGAAGAGGTAGGAAGGAAGAGAGGAAAGGGTGGACACCCACGGCAGCACTACAATGAGTAAGTGGATAGAGACCATCCGCACCTACGTAACCCAAGAAAATCTATGGTATTTACCGAGATATCTTTGAAAAACTTAACACAAAAGACACTTGCTTGATATATATAGCTGGTGTAAATAACAATTATGTAGGTAAAAAACAAGTTATGGTTTATAGTAGTTCTCAAACTTTGAAGCCATTTTCTGACCTATTTTAAGTTTGACTGATTCACCCCTGCTCACACCAAGAGCCTCAAATGAAACTTTTGTTCTGAATACTATTGAGTTATTTGTTTTCTTACTTCTCATAATTAAACGTTAACCACTACAGAGAATGATTTCATTGACAGATCTTTGACACATGAGACCATAGAGAAATACTCTGGCAAAACAAACAGATTTAACACACTTTGAGAACAAAAATAAGTGAAACATTTTGAGCCTCAGTTAAAGAGATGGCATTGCAAGGTGCAACAAACCAAACAAAGGATTTTGTATATCTCAAATACCAAATAAAAAGGGTGACTAATCCAGCTGTGACCTGATATGAACTGATACAGATACAGATTATAAGTCGTGGCAGTAAATGATAGCATATTCAGTAATCCTCAGGAGTTATGAATATGTTGCACTACAGAACAACTGATGAAACAATCCTCATGAGTTGTGGAAATACTGCACTACTGTATATGGCAGCTTATACAGTAATCCAGGTGAGTTAATGAGACAACTACACAGTAGCTTGGAAACAGAAGACTACTATCATCAACACAATGCTGAGAATGATAATACACAGGCATATTACTGGTATGTGAAACAGACTGGAAATCAAGGTTAAAGACGTAAGAAGTAAGGACAGAAATACTGTATAGGAAAACTGACCGCATGTGTTATACGGGGAAAATAAGCATGCTCATCAACCACGTGACTTGTATTGCACTATGAAACTGTCATGGGCTAACGAAACTGGCACAGGGAGCAAAGGAATCGTTGGAATGGGCTAGATTCGGACTAGATTGTGGAACTGAGACAGGAAATTATACCTTCTGGAAATAAGCTTTGTATGACTGGTGATTTGAGCACAGTGAAAGATTGGTAGATAGGGGCATTCACCATCCACTCACTCAAGGAAGTGCTTCTTCGAGTGTCTGCCTTTTCCTCTCTTCCTTCCTTCCTCTTCTGTCTTTCTTTCCTTCATTCTTTCCTCTTCTTTCTGCCTATGGGTGACTCTACACTAAGTGGCAAGCCAAAAGGTTTCCTGTACACCAGGAAACCATTTACTATGCTGGGTGGTAACCATATAACCAAATTATGGCACCTGGTGGTTTAGTGAGTGATTAAGGTGCTCCAGTTGGATTAAGCCGGTGCAGGTTTATATCCAAGCAGTGGTTGGGGTTTACTGCTCATGTAGGCTAATGCCACTCAGGGATGAGTGAGGCTGGTCACTATCATCTTAAATGTCGGGACCAACTAGCCCCAGCCTCCTACGTTCCTCATGGGGCAACGTAGGATTGGATGATGGATGGATGAAAGTTTATTGCAAAATATCAATCAAGAAATAAAATGCTGCGGGGGACGGGGTGGAAGGAATGAGCTTGGGAGAGAACCTAATGGATGAAGTGAGATGGAGCTGTAGTGGATGGGTAGGGAGGGGATATGAAAGTATACCTTATTTCAAGTATAGCTCCCTTTTGAGACAATGCACAGTTTTTCTTCTATAGAATACAAGTACATTTCTCTTCATAGAGTTTGGTACTGAAAGGAACAACACAGGAATTATAGCAGCTAAGTATCTGCCTAACTTGGGTAAAATTATCAAATGAGCAAAAAATATACATAAGGAAAATTATAATCAAAATATGTTCACTGCTATATACATTTGTTCATTTCTATCTTCTGTTCTACATACTTTTTAACACATATGAGCAAGCACGAAAAAAAAAAAATCTTGATACACATCTCTACGTATCAACCAGGCCACAGACAAACTATAGTAATGAGCTACTTAATAAACACATGGGTGGACAATGGGATATCTCGTAATAATTCTAGGTGTTCCTAACTCCAGCCAACAATTCAAGACCAAAAATGTCAAAATATTAAGTCTGAAAAAACTGATGACATCTCAGCATGGGGAGAATCTTATATAACAAGGGGCATGGCAGAGAAGGAGTTAAAATATTCAAACCATATAAATCATATACATACTGAAAGTGTTTGAGCATGGTGTCTTTGTGGCACGAGCGGCGAGGGACCCTAGTGACCATGAGAGTACGAGATGCACTGGTGGTCACCTCCCGGAGCTGCAGCTTTTTGGAAAACCTCCGAGTAAAGAAGATACCCAAGGGCAAGAAAAGAAAAGCCAGGGTTACATGTACCCACATCAGTGGTGACCTGCCAAGGGATAAAGGAAGTACAGCTGAAATTATTTTAATTTAGCAACAAACATTATAAATTTGCTTTGATATATAATGGCTGTGCTTATTAAAATTGTCTTTATTTTTTTACATCTGTTTTACATAATGGTACTGCTTGTTATATTTTTGTTTACAACTTTTTTGCTATTCTATTCACTGCTACCAATGAGGCTGATTTGCTATTTTCCCTCAAATTACAAAAGCAACTGTAGGTAAAACTCATGAAATTTTTAGAACCCCTTCCTTACTTATGATAAGGACTGCCTACATTAACACCATCATGATATTCCTTAATGTTTTTTGGGGCTATAAAATATGTAAATTAAGAATAGGACACTATGGGTACCACACCTGGCGATCTCAGGAAAGTGAATTTCTTACTTTTTTTTTTTTTTTTTTTTATAAATAAGCTGTAACAATACTATACAGGACTATAACTACCCCTGAGTGAAATTCTTAAGAGCAGATGTGACACTGTTCAGCGTGAATGATTCGTTTTCGTTTTTGAAGGCTCTAACATATTTGCATGTGTCGGCCTTGGCCACCTAATGGCGGCTCTCCATGCAGCTTGATCTCTGGCAACCTCCGTATTTAGTCCCTTAATCCTAAGGTCACACTCAATGACCTCGTCCCAGGACTTTTTTGGCCTACCTCTTGCTACACCACCCTCAACAGTAACACCTCTCGCTTTCCACAACCAAACATCATCCCCCATCCTCTCCACATGCCCAAACCATCTCAGTCTACCTCTCCTCATCACAACAACAATACACTCCAGTCCCATCATACCTCTCAACTTTTCCATCATAAACCTAGCCCCCCCAGGCACTCAAGAACACATTGCACATCCACTTCATCATTGCCACTTCTGTATGTTTGAACCTGCAAATATCCTCTTCCATTGTTGCCCAGGACTCACTACCATACTGCATTACACTCCTAACACATGCTGCATACAAAGATTCCCTAGCAATTCCAACCACTCCTCACTCTGGCCACTGAGCTAGCTCCTGCCCCACCTCCAGCACATAACATGTCTCCTAAACAACAAAACTCTTTCACACATTCAAAAGACTCGCCAGCAAGTTCAAGTTAACAGTGAATGATTCACTGGATACTAACTGTGGGTTAAGATTAGCCATGGTGGTGTGCCCAAATTCCTTCTGGCCACCTTCAAGTGTGCCCTGGAAGTTGATGGGGAGAATAATGGTGATGCTGATGACACACACAATCATCATGTAGACTATGATGTGCCGCTGGAAGGACAAGTAATTCACAGCATCACGGCCACTCTTTGACAGGATTTGCTCATCTCTGGAGAGAGAGAGAGAGAGAGAGAGAGAGAAAAAAAGTCATTCACCTTAGGAGAGTCTTTCCAAACTGGAAGGATTAAAGATGGTCTTCAACAGCTCCTTCTACTGTAGGGATTCTCCAAAACTGTTCTCTAAAACTGAATAAAATCATCTAGTGGCAGCAAGAGTAAAATGAAAATGCTATCCTTGGGTTGAAGGGATTAAATGGTATGGACTACAGAAACCTAGTCTCAGGCCCTCTAAGGCATCTAAATTATTAATAAAAGATTGGCTGTTAAAATCATCAGCTACAACCAACTAACCTATCTACAGTCCAATCTATTGTCCCATTAGGAGCATAGAAGCCAGGGGCTGGGCTCAGTCCAAACATTTAAGTGTTGTGATTCATTGCTCATTCCCTACGTGACTTTATAAATAAATTTATAAATAAAAATAATCCCAACCACCACCTGGATAAAAACTCATGAGCCACATCTGGCTGGAGCTCCTTCATCTAATAATTTCTCTCCAAACCCTTCATTAGCAGTTTTCTTTGCCCCATCCTTGTCTTCTTAACATTTTTTGTTTTTTTGTTTTGTTTTCTCACCTTCCTAAATAGATAGAGAGAAACTGTTAACACAGAGCTATATTCTTGTCAGATTAGGTTTTCTAATACCAACCCCTTAGCTAATTATTTTGCATAACACATCTTTAAGTCATGACCAGACAGGAAGTAAGTGGGCAAGAATGGGCAGAGGTGAGGGTGTGTTGGTGCATCTAAATGTCTGTGGTAGAAATTCAGATTTTCTCTAATCTCTTTTCAGCATGGGCCTGTATCCTCACCAGAGAATATGGGCCATAAAGTAAAACTTTCTTTGGATAACTCTCCTTTGCTCATGCCAGTTGGAACAGAACTCAAAGCCTGATGAAGTAACACTGTAATTACACTGGACTGATATGACTTACATTTTCTTTATTTATATACAGTAATACATTCTGAGTGTACTACTGTAAACTTGAATCTACTGTCTACCTTTCAGTGAACCTGGAATTTACACAACAATCAAGCAGCAGTTTCAAAGTACTCCATATGAAAAATTACACCAGAGATCTTGACTCAAGAGCATAAATCTAACAAGTAAAAAACTAACTTTATCTTGAAGAGAGCAGGTATCCAGGAAAAGTAGCCCTTGTCCAGCTGCATGTTGAACTCGAGTGAGGAAACTGAATCAATCTCCCCCGATGCAACCTTCCCTGTGTCAGTCTCCTTCCCATAAAACAACTGTGTCCATCTGAAATGCCCATACACATGCCACCATTAACACAAAATAATTACCACGAGACTGAAAGAAGCAATGTTGAGAATATTACACTGAAATTATTTATCAAAGAATGTGTGTCATGCAACAATTATGAGATACTGTATATTGTACATAAATTTTAAAAAACGGGTATTATGGACACTATTATCTAACAATGCCTCTATATCATGCTTTAGAAATCTTGGGATGTATTTTAGATCTCATAATACTGCATTCATTTTCTTTAAAGAAAATATCAAAAGAAATAACCTAAAAAAATCAATAACTTCTTTACAATATGAGGATAACTCAGTAACAATATCATTGCTATTAATTATGGGGCTCTAACACAATGCGGTGTTAGACATGGGGCATTAATAGTGCAACTCATTTAATGATCTGTATGCATAACTTCTGAGTAAATAAACTCTTTGAAAAATCACAAAAGCACTATACATGGCTAAATGAATTATTTTATAAAACACAAACACACACACACACACACACACACACACACACACACACACACACACAAATGAAAATACAGTATACAGATTAACATGTGTGCACAAACACATTACCATCATCATCATCATCATCATCAACCTGAACCAGCCTGTTGCACAATGGTCTCTCCCATCTTTTTCAACTCTTAATTTATTGGATAAATACATCTCTGTCATCTTTTGCTTCTCGTTCTTCCTCCGTGCTACCATCTTGATATCCTGATCTGTCTATCACTTATTTGCTCTACAGAAAAATGCCCTAATCATGTTCATTCTTTCTTTTTAACTTGTTTAATACATACTATCTACCCCGATCTTTCATTACACATCTTGACCACTTAATACTTTGCAATGGTGTGTTGAGTGAAGTGGTTTATGCAATTTAACAGCTTTACAGTACACTGTATCTGAAAAAGCCATGATAAAGGGAAGCATGTTAAGCAAGAGATTACAGCACAGTAGGCTACTGCATAAATAACACAATACCATTCAAAAGTGCTACAGAGTATGTTTATGGTACTAACCAAATACATATGCTGACTGTCTCGGAACCATGAGGCTTGGCAAACTGGTCTCTCATATTCACAGGTTCCTTCTAGAGACACTGTTCCAACATTCCCAAATATCCATACAGTATGTCTATTTCCCAATGCACTATGACACTGTATAAGGGCATTAGAAAACATGCCTACAGAATGTAATATGCAAATCCATAATAATTTCTCATTTGCTGTAATTTAATCAAAGCCTTAAGCTACAATTAGTGATTAAATGCACTTATACTAAAATTACCATACACTATGCTATGTAGAAAATTAACAGTCATACATATGAAAACAAACAAACTGTGAAAAAATACTAGGAACCTACACATTGTACTGACTGAAGCCAAGGTGCTTTATTCTGAAATGAGAAAGCATAAAGTGTACACAATTAATAAGAGAAAGATAATATCCAGCTCAAAAAATGTAAGCATGCCTGAAGGATATTGGATTCCAAAAATAAAGCCACTAAGCAAAATAAAGCTACAAACTTAAAGGGTTAGCAAAGTATTCAGCATTCCAAAGACACAATATACTTACTAAAACCAGTTAAAGTTTATATAATTCTAAAGAACAACAACAAAAATGTAAGTAATTATAAGGGAAGTTCACTTTCTACCTATGACTACTGTACATTAATACATTACAAAATACCAAAAGATGGAAATTTACATTGTCACATTCAGCTTGTGAAAAATATATGACCATTACAGAAGTAATATCATATATATATTTTTTTTTAAGAGGCAGTGGGTATGCCTGGATGTGTTTATTGTAGAAGCTGGTTTATACATGCCTAACATTCACTCATCCGTGAGTGGCATTACATGAGCAATAAACCCCAATCACCCCTTGGATATAAACCTACACAGGCTCAATTTGACTGGAGCGCCATAATTACCCACTAAACCACCACGCACCAAAATTTGGTTATATGGTTACCACCCAACACAGTAAATGGTCCTGGTGTACAGGAAACCATTTGGCTTGTCACTCTTGTAGAGTCATCCACATGCAGAAGGAAGAGGAAAGAATGAAGGAAAGAAAGACAGAAGAGAGAGTGTAAAGTCACCAGTTGGCAGAAGGATGAGGAAAGAATGAAGGAAAGAAAGACAGAAGGGGATGGAAGGAAAGAAGGATGGAGGAGAGGAAAAGGTAGACATCCGAGAGCAGCACTACATCGAGTGAGTGGATGGTGAGCACCCCCACCTACAACATACATGTTCAAACTATATTTTACTGGTCCTGAAGGACAACTGATACATATATCCTAGAAACACCACTTTCTGTCATTGAAAGGTGGTATGCTCCCTCTCAGTGTTTAACAAATAGGTGTAGATACAGAGTAAGAAATGCATTTCGAAAACTGCTTGGTTGGACTAGTGGTGTCTGTGAATGTTAAAGTCTTAGCAAAGCTAATCTAATCCTGCATTTTCACAGCAATAATGCATCAAAGGATGACTAGGTACATTTTTACACCGGCAAGTCATAAGGTTTACCATTTTAATAGTTATTGTTGGTTTAATGACACCATGGTTCAGTACCTGTAATAGCATTCAGAAAGCCTAATGTCTTAAAAAAAAAAAAAAAAAAAAAAAAAAAGCCTAACAGCTAAAAAAAAAAAAGTAATCTACCATAAACCTCACTAAGTTTTACAAGAACTGGTCCTAAGACATGATTTTCATTAGTTAAGTGAACTTCCTCATTAAAAAAAAAAAAAAAAAAAAAAAAAAAAAAAATGTCGAAATACTTTACACCACACAATACGCCACTTGATATTACTAAATATTATACAGTACAGGAAAAAATTAATGTATGATGCAAAATACTGGAGAGAGAGAGAGAGAGAGAGAGAGAGAGAGAGAGAGAGAGAGAGAGAGAGACAGACAGACAGACAGAGAGAGAGACAGACAGACAGACAGACAGACAGACAGGGAGAGTAAGAGAGAGAGTTAAGGCAACAAACACTATAATAAGAGAAAGCACACTACAAAGGAAGTACAAATTTGGGAAAACAATAAAGCAAAAATACTGTAATATAATTTACTGCATTCCAGAGACTAAATGGGTATTCAAACCATGACAATAAAACAAACATTAATATAGGTCAATGTATGACAAGTAACTAAAGGAAATTATTTTTGTAGTGCTCAAAAAAGTTGTTCTAGCAGCAGAAATGTAAGGACTTACAAGGCAAGGCAAAAGTGATAAAACTCTGCTTTTACACATAGCATACTCAAACACATATACATACACTCAAACCTACCTGCTCTCATACTTCTGCACAAGTGCCAGACGACCATAGTTCCAAGCCTTCTTACGCAGGAAAGTAAATAGGCTCAGCAGAATCTGTTGGGGGGGTGAAAGAAGTTACCAGAAGTAGCTTACAGTTTATACACTGTGCTAAAGGCTGTGACATAAGCTATAGTGATGAGTATGTGCTGAGATTTAACACAGACTCTGACAGTAAAGATCATTTAATAGAAGCTGTAGTGTCTGTAGGTAGGCTATGTGGTGAGATTTAACATGGAGTTTGACAGTAAAGATAACTGGTGTTGGCAAAATGATGCAAGAGAGGACTGTTAATCAGATGAGAGAAGGAGTGGTCCTGTCTGAAGCTGAGAATAATTTGAAAAATTTAATCTCATAGGAGTGATTTATCAGACCAAATGACTGTGGTGTGCCAGGTGAAACTGAAAGAAGCTTGGGAGAGGAGTACTCAGCGTTTAATAGAGATGCTGAGACACAGCATAAAGATGAATGGTGCATGGTTTGGGTAGTGGAGGGGTCAGAGTCAATGAACTGGAGGCAAATGGATTTAGAATATTCATGGAATGCAATCAAAGAGTGCTTGGCTATGAATGTTAAAGATGTGTATGGTGCTGCAAGGCTATCACTGACTATGAAAGGTATGGTTTCATGGAGGTGAAGGCTGAAATGCCAGCAAAATAATGATACAAGAAGTGGTTGAGGTGAATCCAAATGGAGTTTTACTCCTTCTGTACTGCAGTATGTTTTGTGGTATCTGCGTACTGTGCAAAAAATACCAGCGAAATAAAGATACAAGAAGTGGTTGAGGTGAATCCAAATGGAATTTTAATCTTTCTGTACTGCAATATGTTTTGTGGTATCTGTGTACTGCGCAAAAAAATGTGACACACTGCAAAAACTAAGTGTGGTACATGAATACCACACTCTTCAAATGAAGAGTTGGATGTGAATCGGTGTGCGGTATTGCACCTATATGATACCCTCATGTTGGCATCAGCACCCAGCACCAATGCTGAGGAAGAATACAATGATGTCGTGATATGATGCAGTAAAGAAGTGGTTAATGAACAAAGGGAATAAACTGATGAGACTGAAACACATAAAGTGGGTATGACAGCAGAAAAAAAAAAAAGTATACATGCATAAGAAGTGAAATGCAAAATGGCTCAGGTCAAAAATGTGCTGGTGCTATGACGGCCTTGAAATGAAATAAATGGATTGAGTTTGGATGCTGAGAAAGAATGCAAGATGGTGGTTTAGTGCCCACATTATCATATGGGTGTGAGACTTCGCTGGGGAATTAGTGTAAAAAGACTAAAAACAGTGGAATGGGACTGTTGGGAAATGTGCACGGAGTATGAAGAGTGGACAGGATACAAAAACGCTATGATTTATGATAAATGTGGACGGAAGTGAGTTCATACATGGTGAAGTTACATGAAGAGATTGGATGCAGAATTGATAGTGAAACAGGTACACATCAGTGAATGAGATGATTGGAAGAGGCATGGAAGGCAAAGAAAATGCGGATGGATATGGTGAATGTGTGTAAATGGAAGCTAAAGAAGTAAGAAACTGAAGTGTATGAATGAAGCATGGCTGGCTTTGCAAATTACCAAGTACCAACTCCCCCTCTTTTTCTTTAATTCCCCCCCCCCTTTTTTTTAACTGGTATGGTAGAGTGACAAACCAAATGGTTTCCTGTGCACTAGGAAACCATTTACTATGCTGGGTGGTAACCATATAACCAAATTTTGGTGCCTGGTGGTTTAGTGAGTAATTACGGTGCTCCAATCATATTGAGCCAATGAACGTTTATATCCATGGGGTGGTTGGGGTATATTACTCACATAATGCCACTCAGGGATGAGTGAGGCTAGTCACTCTCAACTTAAATGTTAGGACCAACTTGCCTAGCCCCAGGCTCCCACGCTCCTCATGGGGCGATGTAGGATTGGATGATGATCATGATGATGATGATGATGATGGTCACAACATGACTGTCTGGATAACTCAGGTAGCACACAGTTTAGCTGAATAAAAAATGCTCAAATCCAGAATATAAGATGTGCTGTATGCCTTAACATGGATACTTTCATACTAATTACAAATATCAAGATAGGTAAAACAAAATACTGTAATAAAGAAATACAGTAAATTTTTTTTTAAACAATTAGAATCCACTATAAATGAATCATCCCAGTCATTATTCTTCATCCTACTGTACTACAGTTGGAACTGTGAAATTTCAAAATACACACTGTCCTAACACCATTCAACTTTATATTAAGCAGTTTTATGATCAATACTTACAATCCAGCCGAGAAAGTTGATAAGGATGTTCTCTGGGATGCCTTCATAGCCACCATAAAGGAAATGTGTCTTGTTCTGCACCACATACTGATTGCACTGCCTTGGCTCAGGCTCCAGTCTCAACACAAATGCAGTATCTCCCTCATCATCATCATCATCATAGCCAAGAGGAGGCTCTATTGTTGGAAAGGCAAATACTTTCTCTGTTGCTTCCATCTGGACATTGGAAAAGTAAGGACCACATTAATATTTCCTCCTTGCAATGTGGAATAACTAAAGAAAAACTGGACCTATAAAATTGTACCATATGTAGTTTGTTTGCCCTCAAATGAAAATGAATCCTTGTAGAGACCAAAACTTAAATGAAGAGGATTTTAATACTATATAAATTAACAGATATTATGTCAGTCATAATTCAAGACTTGAATACCAGCATCAATCGGGAAAATATACACCAGTACCTGTATTCATTAAACACAAGTACAGTACAGTCATCTCCCCACTAACATGTTCTTCCGTTATGCTATCAGTATTCCCTCATACCAGCAGCCAACTCTTATAGTAACCCATTTTTTAGTTACAACCCACTGTCGCTGAAAATCATGGATGAATATGGTAACCCCTGCCCCCCAGGATGATTCAAACCTCCCAAGTGGTGATGTCATTAGCCTGCACGAGCCTCGCCCACAATGTGCCGCACCACTTCCCTGCACTCCATCCATGCACATGGAAGTCCTTGCATATAACTTCACTATGTACAATATCTCTGATGATCTGTACTGTACTTAGTGCTAGCCGGGTAGATGGGTAGATGGGTGTGTGTGTGTGTGTGTGTGTGTGTGTGTGTGTGTGTGTGTGTGTGTGTGTGTGTGTGTGTGTGTGTGTGTGTGTGTGTGTGTGTGTGTGTGTTGTCCCCGGTAAATTATGGTACAGACATTTGCAGGACTATCTCAGAAGCCTCTCAGTTTAACCTTTGTCGAGGAAAAAAAAATGTTCAAGCATTTGGGTATTTGAGGAGGGTAAGAGGTGTGAACATTCAAGGCAGGGTTGCATGAGTCAGGCCAAAATGACCTGGAACGAGGTCACAGCACGACTTCAGGGATGTGACTAAAGAGAGAGGCTGCTAGAGATCAAGCAGTGTGGCAAGCCTTCATTACATGACCAAAGCCAACACATACAAGCATGTTGGAGCCTTTAAAAAAAAAATGAACCAAAGAATTACCTGACAACCAAAAAAAAGGTTGTCAATGAGGTCTGTGCTTTGGCATTACTGAATCCATTGTGGACACAGTCACGAAAAAAAACATGAAAAAGTAGAGCTTGTACTTTGTTTTGGTTCCCCAGGAAGTGAGGCAAGAACTGCTGTGAAGGACAGTGTGTTGCTGAAAATTCTCATGTGTTCCTGAATTAAAGTGCATATTATGTGATTGATTTTCCCTGACAAATTAGCTACAGTGAATTCTGCATTCCCTTAGGATGAGCTATTGGCACTAGGTTTTTATTATGGTATGGAACAGTAAGTACAGTATGTTGGAAAGTTTATTTTTTCTTCTTGTATCCCAGGTTGGTGTAATTATGTCTTGTAGCCTGGTGACCTGCCACCTCGTGCGGCATTCCCTTAACCTTCAACAGAAGGACAAAGAATGGAAATTCTGCCATTTTATTAACCTTTGAGCAGAAAGGTACATATAAAGTGAGCATCCTGCAATTAACACTGGTATTTGGCATCATTCTGGTAAACAACAGGTGTTTACAGAAGGGTGATGTGGGTTGAAGGGTCAAAAGATGGACTATGGGTTTGAGACTGGGGAAGGAATTACAGTAAGACCTCACTATAAAGGACTAATTGGGGCCCAAACCATTCCGAACAATGCGAAATTCCGATAAAAGCGACATCCGGACTTCGCCCTACTAATCTGGACTTTTTCTGATATACCAGACATTAGTCCGGATCGCATGAACAGTTTTTAAACAGTTTTGACTACCACTGTGGTACTGTACTGTGTTATAACTTCACTACATTAATCAGATGGTATAATATATATAATAATACTGTACTGTACACTAATAAACATGTCTTTTATTTACCATACCTTATTGTGGTGAACATAGCTGAAGTAGTCAGGCAGTCCAGACTGCTTCTGGCTTTATTGGACTCTTTCCAATATACAATCATCTCACTTTAAGTGCATGAATATGGGCGACATGGCCCGTTGCATTTTATAAATTCACACTTTGCAAAGAGTGGGATCCTATGTTAAAATGGCTTTATGGGCAACACATCCTGAATTTTCCTAAACTGTACTGATTCACCAATACCTATCCCTAACTAAAATACAAAAGGAAAACTTACAATAGAAACATACAAGAGTAATACCCGTACTGTATATTTATTATGAAAATTCAAGACTTTACCAGCATTGTACAGAGGGTAGATAATGAAATTTGTTGTTGTGGTACCAAGGCCGTATCACGGAAGGTTTCGGGACAATTCACCATCACAACAACAACAAGACAATTTGTTGTCATTAATGAAGACAGGTATGAGTGATGTTAGAATATAATTTAAAGGCAACTATAGTGAAGAAGAAACAAGTTAATTTCTGACTAAAGGCGCAACTAATAAATAATATCGAAAGCCTACGCTACTGACCACAGAATTTGATGGATCCCCCTGAAATATAGTTATTTAAGTACTGATTAATTAAATAATAAGTATATTTATAGAATGACAGAGAATCATCCAGGATGCAAATTGTCCTGACGGGGAACTGTCCATGTTCTGACAGTGAACTGTCTGACAGCGAACTGACTTGACAGCGAATTGTCTTGGAACCCACTCACACACCAGCCCCACCCTTACCCATTGCACACTACAAATTACGCTCTCCAGTTGCGAAAAAATACCGTATTTGCCTCAATTTTTCATGCCCATCACACACTGCAAACAGCAAATGCACTTTCTAAATAATTATTGTCAGACCCCCGTCGCACATTAGATGAGACACACTTTGTGCAGGCGCACTTTAGGCGAGATGACTGTATAAGAATTTAGTCCGGTAGCTCCTCGAGTCTGATAAAAGCAAATTTCGGTCTACTGAAGTCCGTTATATCAAGGTTTTACTGTAATTACAGAATTTTCATAAGTTCTTTCATCCACACTACACCAAAAACTTACAACATAACAGTTAAGGATGAAAGTCACATGTTACACCCAAAAGTTTCAACACGACAGGTGTTAGAGACAAAATTCACACATCACATGTGATTGCACTTCACAGGCCAATCTCACTATATGACTGAGTTGCATTCCTGGAAGATCAGTCAGATAATGATAGATCAAATGAGGGGCCACATGATGGAAGGGATTCACAGACCATCGGCTGGAAAATGCATTTTTGTTGGATAACACTATTTTCACCCATACTCTATCATGTGGTCTTGGATGAGAACACCTTCCACCACTTGAAGTATGGTTGAAAGTCCTTCAAAACAAAGTACTGTGGATAGCGACCTGAATGAATTTTTCGATCTGAATGTTGGATTGGAACAGGGATGCGTCATGGCCCCATGGCTGGTCACTCTATATATGGATGGGGTTTTAAAAGAGATAAAAGGTAGGGCTGTGGATGTTGAAGTGACCCTAATGAGAGAGGGTAGTGTTTAGAATCTCCCTGTACTGTTATTTACTGAAGATACTGCATTGTTAAGTGAAAATGAAGGGGAACTGCAAGGTGTGGCACATGAGTATGAGTGTGTGTAAGAAAAGGAATCTAAAGATGAATGTAGGGATGAGTAAAGTTATGGTCTTTGAGAGAAATGAAGCCATTGAATGTACAGTACAGTAAGGCTGGATGAGGTGGAAATGGAAAACATGAGTGTGTTTAAGTACTTGGGCAGTGTGATGAGTAAGATGGAAGTTTAGAGGGTGAAATGCTTGAAAGGGTACAACAGGGAAGAAAGGTTGCTGGTTCTTTGAAAGCAGTGACAAGGAACAGAGAAGTGAGCATGGAAGTAAAAAAAAAAAAACACTGCATTACAGTATGTATTAGCTACGATACCAAAGCTAACATATGGACGTGAAGATTGGACTTTGTTGGAGGGACACAAGTCAAGAGCGAGAGCAGTGGAATTGAGTTATTTGAGAGGAGCCTGTGAAGTTATGTGCAAAGACTGGCTGACAAATGAGGAAGTGAAGGAGCGTTGTGGTGTGGATGTGACAGAAAGCGTTAGGAGAAATACACTGAAGTGGTTTGGCCATGTGGAGAGGATGGAGAGCAAAAGACTAACGAGGAGAGTGTATGCGAGTGAGGGGAAGGCCGAGGATGAGATAGAGGGATGAGTGGAGAGGTATATGAGAGAGGAGGGTGTGAGCTGGGAGCAAGGCAATGGTCGGACAGGGCGACATGGAGGCGATTTGTTTGTGGCCACCCCTTACGGGATTGAGGCGTCTGGCAAAAGACTGATAGACTGACTGTAACATCATGTTTCTCACTGACATTTCTACTAGCATACTTACTAAAACTTACTCAAATGTTGATTGTTAAGTTGAATTGCTAGGTTTGGTTAGGTTAATTTTGGATAAAACGTTTAAGAGGTACTAAAAGCCAACTAGGACGTATATTGGAGAATGTGTCCGCCATTATACTCGAGAAACAGTTGATACAGCAGAAGCAGCATGGCTAAAAACAAGAGGGAAAGAAATTTAACATGAAGTGTTCATTTACTTCCCCAAAAATAACCAGAAAAACATAAAAAACTATCATGAAAATGAAGAACTTATTTGATAAGGAGTTTCTGCAGCTTAAAGTGAAGCATATGTTTATTATAGATTCATACGAGTAAGCACTGTGGGTGATGATATCTGTGTCTATGATTATGCCAAGATATTTTATTCTTTGGATAACAAAAAGTCAACATCTAATAAAAGAAACATATGGAGAAGTGAACATATTATATAACTCATGACCACATCACCTCAACACATCACAGGGCATATTTTCATCCACTCAGTATAGTACAGGGTAATACTTTGATAACTGCAGAGATTATCAATACAAAAGATCTGCAACTTCAACATGGATTTATCTAAAACGGGTCTTATCTGAGGTCTGATTACATGATTGCACGAACAATGAAAACCACAACTGCTCAGATCACTGAAGAAGCATTACTACGTCGTCTTTTCCCTCAATTTATCACCTGAGCTGCAACTGCCTCACGTTGTTTGGGTACAACAAATTGTGCCATTACCTCATCACAATGACAATCCACAATATCCGTATTATTTACTTGTACTCACGGCTAAGACAATAAAAAAACAGCTCCCTTTCTGTGTAGCCCAACTGACGCTACACACACAGTAACATACACCAATGAGGTTATAAAATAAAGCTCTTATTAGCGGCAAAATAGTGCCATCTGGAAGGAATCGAAGATCTTCCCTTCTCCGTCAATAAACAAACTGAGACACGACCAGCTGATTCACCTGACAGATGCGTTCCAGTAATATCTCTCAACCTTCTCTATTCACACACCCTTACTTGTACCCTCGTAATTAGCTTAAAATAGTTTTTGTTACTGACTCAAGACTACTGACTAATAAAAGTGTCGCCAGGCATAGGTGAATGCGATAATTGTTCTCCTCTGTTGGCTAAAATTCGGTCGTGAGTCACATGACATACATGAGGTCATATCCATTTTTCAAGTCGCTAAACAGCAGCGATATATAGTATAAGAAGAAAAAACAAAATGAAATTAACGCTGCCATAGAACACATCAACAGATGTCATATACGACAAACTATTTTTTGCGTAGTAATTACAGTATGTGTGGGTGTGGGGAGAAAACACGAAGGTAGGTTAATGTTCGCCAACTTCGCCAAGAAACAACACTTGCTCCCTCGAGATCTTTACGATACAGCAACCGAAGTCCGTAAAGTTCTCATCGAAACAACAAACTACAGATACTGCTTCGAAAGAGAGATACTAGTGAAAGATGAATTAACACTCTGTACCTTTCACAACAATAAATAATTCAATTCAGACGACAAACGTCACCGTGTGCGAACACTCGGATGACGGACGATACTACCCAAACTGCAGGTCAGTGTGCTTGTGCAAGGCTTAAGAAGTAGCAGAAATGAAAGTGCGTAGTGTACTCCACGCACCTTGGAAGGAGTAATCTGTTAGGTAATGTATTAAGCAAGGTGGATACCAAGACAAACATGGTCTTACATGGCCGCACTCACCCATGCAAGTATTATCGGGGAAAAGAAATAATTATTCACTGCTTAATCACTTACTGACACCCTTCCAGTTTATGCGAAGCTCAACAGACTACATTTAACCGGCCAGTGCTCTGCCCTGCCCATCGTATGTGCAAATATTATAACTCTGCGTATGTATGTTATCCCTGTCCCTCTGTAAAATTTACGATTATTCCGGTAAGACGCAGGTACGCGGTCGACCTATGAGATACTCTTGTGTTGTATTTCTGTGTAGGTATGGATGTATGTATGTATGCTTGTTACCACCTCTTAAACCTCAACCCCCACAAAACCTTGACCCCATCACTCAAAATGTATGTACAGCATGTATATACGTGAGTATATTATCATCCCTCAAATCCCCACAGCCCTCAAAACTTTGACTCCAACGGATACAAAAAAAAAAAAAAAGAAAAGAAAGAAAGAAAAAGGCAGGCGAAAAAAATATATTTTCAAACAAGTCGGCAACAGGTCTTGCCCTCTTCAGTGGATCTACAGGCCGTTTTGTCTGTAAATCCACTGAAGAGGGCGACAGCTGTCGCCGAAACTGTTTGGAAATACATCTTTTTCGTCTGCCAGTGTGAGAGTTTTGTATCCTGTCATGTTCACAATAGTGTGACTCTTCAGCCGTTTGACCCCATCATCCAAACTGTATGAATGTATAGCCTACGTACCGCTACAGTACATACATTATCAACCCTCAAATCCCTATCCCCCACAAAACCTGGTCCCCATCATTTAAAACGGTGAATGCATAAGTGCCAAAGTTAGGGACGGACTGTATCTGGCCTCATATTATGTCGGTGTGGCAAAGAATTCTTGATTACATAATCCCCTTGACCATTTCATGGTCGGAAGAATTCTAATATTCCACTGCAGCTTATGTCGGACAACTTGATTCAGGGGAAAGTGAGTCAAAGGAGCCTATGTTTTCTGTTACTTTCTGGATGGTCTCTAACAATTCTAATAAGCTTACAGACTCCCCTCGAACTAAAGTGGTTATAAATGCTTCCATTAACCAGCTCTGGACGATAGACTTTCATTCTGATTTGGTGCCGTGCAGATCAGACGGATGACATGCTAATAACCCACATCGGTTAACAAGGATGTGTTGTGTTTCCCTGGCTACATATAAACTAGTGGCACTCAAACGGTTGAAGCTGGAACCCAAGGAAATTCCAGTGGAACCTGTACCTATGGAAACAGTCATGTTGGTTATGATGGGCCATACTGCTTCTGGAGCATACCTGCCCACATGCCATACAGACACGGTCACTCTCTATACCAAGATGATGAGTGACTGATTTTGAATTTGTGTCTAAGTAGTCGAGCGATGCCTTGCTCTGCTCCTGAACCTGCAGCCACTTCCTCATCCATTTATCACACAAAATTTCCTCCTGCTGTCTTCCCTGGTGACCTTCATTTCTGCCTCTCCACCTCTCAACGTTTTTACAACCATCCATCACCATTACCGCATCTCTATCCCCCTGTCCTCCACAAACTCTTGCTCGACACTTCCCACCGAGATTAGTTTCAGCCGTGAGATTAGTTCCTACTGTGTGATTAGTTACCGGCTAGATTAGTCCCTACAATAAGATTAGCAATGGCCTCTCAGTATATGAATTACAAGAGAGACCTGATTGTAACTCGATTATGTGTTCAAAACTAGGATAATGTCTAGGTGGTTTTCTTAGAAGCTACCCTACTCACCATCACTGTAGGTCAGGGGTTCCCAACCTGGGGTAAATTACCCCATGTGGGGTAATTTGGTCTTTTGTGAAGGGTAATGGGGGAGGTGACAAAAAAAAAAAATCTAAAAATCATACCAGTTATGATAGACTTTCAGACCTATACTAAAATTCAGAGATGAATGTTTAAAGTCATGTTTATTTGGTATCAGTGTTAATAATAAAAATAAATTACTCCTTGCAATAACTCTCTTGGTTTTAGCCTAACCTTTAATTAAGTCCTACATTCAAACTAAAATCTAGGCATCAAAATGTTAAGCAGCTAAAATGCAATTGTGTAAACATAAGCAATGAGGGGTAATGAGTGAAGGGAGGTGTGGAAAATGGGGTATTGGGTAAATAAAGGTTGGGAACCCCTGCTGTAGGTCCTCTGGAGGCAGGTGGAGTTGGTCAGAAATATGCATGAGTTACAGGTGTATGCCAATTTGATGGCCGCCGGCACAAGTGTACTGGCTCAGCTTCCATCTGATTCACACCTGCTTATAATAAATACATTACAAATTACAGCTTTGTGGAGCCTCCATCGTTTGGGTCGGTACAGCATAATCGCCAAGAGTCCTTCACAACTGAGATCTCACATGTTCGCACCCTGTTGATGTTCCCTCGATGACATAATTTATAGTCTATAGATTTTCTTATTAAAAAAAAAAAAAATACAGGCATTCTATCAACGTTTCCAAACGCACTATCACGCAACATTCAAGGAACTTTCCACACCTATACTCATGCATGAAGCCCTGGGTGGGGGCACGTCACTTTTCCCGATGTAAAGGAAGTGGTGTTCCTCGGTCCTATGGAGAAATTGCCCTTCAGGACCCATAAACGACGATTTGAACGTGTACAGTGTGTGTACAAGCTGGCCGATACAGCATGGTGAATACAGCTGGGCATTAACCAACGCAATACCAAAGTTATCATATTGTGTTAGCCTGCCTGTGAGGATGATAGAGTGCTTCCATACCTCAGATAAACTGTAACCAGCATCTGTGTCTCCGGCATTTTACCCTTCTCATGGTCGGGAACACTATTATTCTGTTCTCTCTGACGTCAGATGATTTCACTGGGTGTCCTAAGAGCCTGTGTATTAAAACTGTCATCGTTAACCCTCTCATGATCGGGAAAACTCCGGTATGGTATTTCATTATTGTTCACATCAAATTTTTTCATTCAGTTGAGTGGATAATACCAGCCTGAGTGTTTATGTGGGATTCCTTACTGTAGTAGACGAGTTAAGTGCAAAAAATAGGGTTTTGACTTCAAGTCATGATGTAAAAGTCCCCTTTGGTATGGAAGTACCTTAGGGCCATAGAAAAAAAAAAATCTAAAACTTCAAGTCTGATTTCGCTTCGTATCGAAATAGATGCTGCTTTTTTTTTTTTTTTTTTTTTTTTAAGAATGGCTGCCGACAATACACCAGACCCCATATCTTACCTACTGTTATAGCTATAACGACAACACTGGTGTCAAAAGTGTACATTGGGGGGTCAAGGAATCCAATAAATAGGTTTTCAAAGTAAAAAAAAAAAAAAATAGTTTTGTTTACCATAACTATTATCGGTAAAATATGTAAAGCTGGATAAAATTTATAAGTAAACTGGCCACACTTAAAACATGGACAACTCATAGTTGGAAACTATCACAGAAAGTCCATGTATTGTGGTGTGTTTTATAGATATAATTTGAGGTCCCTGAAGCCATTAAAAATGCATGCATTGAAAGGTTCACTCACTGAAATAAATTAAAATTTTCAATATGAGTATTACTATATGGATGCAAGTGCCAGGTACTGAGCAGTGAGCCAACAAGTTGGTAACTATATGTTCACAGTTTCACCGAACACATAATGCTTGACAGAAAAACACGAGGCAAGTAATTTCCATTAACAGTCAGAAGTAGGCAATGCCACACCGACAATGCTGTAGTGGCGAAAACTAATACAGTAGTTTATAGTTTCATACATCACTAAGTAGATTTTGCATGTAGATGTCTGCACCACTGCGGGAACATGAACCTTTAGGCAACATCCACAAGGATTTCTCAAGCTTCTACCCCATCTCAGCTGGATCTAGGATGCTAGTGAGATTCTCAGTTTGTTGGCTGTCTGAAGGGACATGCTGCTGAATGCTGATGCATGTTCCATGGAGGGCTGATGTTGCTGTTGTCGATGATGAGTTGTGGTCAGTGTTATCAAAACCACCACTGGTGAAGACACCCTTGATTGCCTGAGGTGGGGCCACCACACCAATCTACTCACAGTGATTGATCACTGAAACTGCTGTCTGTGCTGAATGTTTTCAAGTGGTCATATGACGCATATTTCTCCCGTATGCATGGCTCCCACCAGAGATGCACTGCCAGCTTGAAGGTATAGTTTCATTGCCAGATATAGCGAAACTGGTGTTTCCCTCTCTTTTATGTAACAATTGAGGAACATCGCCAGGTTTCTTGGATCTGCGTCATATGGAGTTAAATAATTATCTGCTACCCAATGGATGTTGCGGCCTAGGACTTCTCAGGTCCAGGAAGTGGCTGATCAATATCTGATCCATAAAGAAACATGTGTTGGAACGATCTCAGCATGGGAGGGATTGAATCAGCTTCACAGGAAGTTAGGATCCAGCAATTCTCAACTTATGGGATTTTGCGAAATCCAGAAGGTAAGAACTATTGGAATTCCTGGTTCCAGAGCCATGGGGACCAACACAATCACTAAAACCCTCCCTGTCATTGCCAGTAACTGCATTAAAGTCGCCCAAGACCAGAAGTGTATCCCGTGAGGGGCACTGTTCCACAACAGAGACAAGTTTGGTGTAGAATGGCTCTTTCTCTTCAAGATCACTCATCTCGGAGCGTACACTGCAAAAGAAAGAGATGAAGTCCAAGGAATGCTTCAATTTCACCAGCATTATATGTTCAACAACCCATCAACCGGAGTAACTCTCGACACATGAGACAAAGTGAGCAGCACCTGCCACAGCGACACCCCTAAGATGGGCACCAACGTCACAGCCAGACCAGTAGTATGTGTAACCATCGCTACTGATCTCACCATGCCTGGGTTGCCTTACTTCAGAGAGTGCAGCTATGCCGACCCCCAGTCGCCCCAATTCTCGTGACAACAAAGGAATTCGACCATCCTTTGAAAAGCTTAGAACATTCCAAGCCCCGACCCGCAGTGCCTTCCGAAGGTAAACCCGCGCTTGGAGCCTCAGGATCGTGCGTCGTCTGCGACACCACGACACAAATTAAAAGGAGGGTATGGGCTGGGGAGTCACCCCCCCATCATCCAGTTGTTGGGGTCCCGTAGGCTTTACCCAGCAACTGTCATGGTGGGCGCCAGCATGACAGGGACCAAAATGCCCTGCCAGGCCGGCACCTGAAGGAGGATCCCCCTACAAAACTGGGTCAGGGTCAGGAAACAAGAACTGACCCCTCTCCCTCTTCCTTCTCTGCTCCATCTACTCCTATCTCCATGTCCAAATAGCTAAAACAATTCATAACTTCCAAATCTTCCCTAAAGTCTCGTTTGCCTCACTTGCGCAGCATCAATCCGTAAGTCAACTTTTTCCCACAGCTACGAGTATAATCATATTCTAGGCATTTACAAGTTGGTACTCTCTTACTTGCTAATGAATTTATTTTACTTGTGAATATGCTAACCATAAACATTACATGAAAAATCAATTAATATTTTCATATTTACCGTTGTAGGTGAGAGACAGAAAACCAGAACACGGTAGGGTAAACTTCACATATTCAATAATTTTCTTCAAGCATTTCACAGATCCCTTGACACCTCTTTGTGGTCCCCCTAGGGGTCCGCGGACCCCCGGTTGAGAAACACTGCTGTAATGTAAATAGTGCAACGAAATATAACACAACTAAAATACCAATAAAGCAGTATTTACCTCACAGTTCTTACCTTACAAAGTATGTAAACAGTCCGACCTTTTACTGTGACAATGTACTGTACCCTGAGGGTGAAGGACGGTAGGGTGAAGGATGGTGATCCTGTCCCCTCCCCCCTTCTTCATCCGACACTGCCCCATACACAGTATATACTCCCACCCCATACAATACCTTGTCCCATAAAGAACCTATAAATTTCTGCCCCCGAAGCTCTACTAACATTGCATTCCTTTATCTTGTTCAAGCAATGAATAACTTAGGTGTCTTAATCTAATTTCATTTAGCAGCGGGATAATCTCTGGATTAATTAATCTCTCAAGACCTTCTCAAAGAATCTACTGTCCTGAGGATTTACCTGACATTTGCTGTCTCATCCTTAGTAAATTGAAAAATTATAACCACCTCTTCGATCAGCCCTTCCATACCTTTCATAGGCTGGCTCCGACACGTGAAAATATGTGCGAATGTGGTCAAGTAGCCAAGCGTAGTCTTATAATTTGCAACAGCACCAGACTACATCCACCCGGAGCTGTAGCCATGCGAGCCACTGTATTAATAGCACCTGTGACTGCCTCTCCACCAACACTTGCCAGTAACCAAGCAGACTCCCGGTAACAACACCACCCACCACACCGTCTAAAGGGTATTCTGCTGCAGCTGGACTTAGCAATAAATAGCCAGCACTATCACGGATTATTCAACACAGAGGACCGCAATCAGTAGGTACAGTGATGAACCTTGTTATGTCATGAAACAACACCCACACTAGTTGAACTTACATGCCTTAATTTACTCACACTGATATTACCAAATATGATTTAATGTTGTAAGGCGACAGATCAATTAGGTTTTCGTTATTATTGTCACGTCTTCTGCTTGCGGTGAACTGGCCACGATCGATTTTATTTTATTTTTTTTATTTTTTAATTTTTTTTAAGGGTGGTTAATGCAAGAAGAGGTTTGGTCAAGAAACAGTTGGTGATATAGAAAATGCTGTTAGAGTAGAGTTGTATGGTGTAGGTGTTGTTAGTGTTCTATTGTTTCTTTATTGACGTGACATTTAGCGAGCGCCCTCTGCTGGTTGCGCTAGGACGAAACACTCAGGGAAGGTCATTTGTTGGCGGCGGTCGTGAGGATAAGGCACGGAGACAACATTACACTGACACCCTGGAACTTGCTTATAGGCAACGGTTCAGCATAACAGCAGGTCAGTAGTGATTAAGACTGTTTACTACTAAGAAAACTAACTGCTTTTCATCCAGGTGAGATGTATTTCTAGGTATACGCAAACTGTTTAGTTCTAGAGTAATCTACTAGTAAGATTTGGTTTTATAAGTACAAGTGTTTAACGTACAATGAGGAACAATATTATAGAACCCAACTACACAGTAAGTGCTATTTGTATAAGTGCCAAAATGACCAACACCCAGACAGCCTGAGATAAAGGAAGTAATGTTCAAGAAGGACTCGGAACATGAGAGCATGACACAAAACAACCAAGAGGAAGGAAAAGAGAAGAAGAGACCATGCAAATTATTCTCAGCAACATCAGAACCATACTTCTTGTCGCTGTCGGCTGTCTTTTCTAGGCTGTCCTTGATTATTGATCCCATTCACACGAACCCGGAAAATCGCAAGAATATCACAGAGAGTATATGGGTGGTTTGTCAGTATTTCCGCTCAGATAATTCTAAGCCTTGTGGACACACACACACACACACACAAAGAAAGAAACGAAAGTGCTCCCTTCATTCACATCAAAGAACTCAAAAGTCGTCTGCATTTTCTCTTCCTGCGAAACAATTGTAGTTGTGACGAAAATTATATTATATCTATATATATATATATATATATATATATATATATATATATATAGATATGTGTGTGTGTGTGTGTGTGTGTGTGTGTGTGTGTGTACAGTATAAATATTTAGGAGGGACAAAAATAAGACAGTCGATAAACTTCCCATGTCTCTTGTTCTTACTGCAAACGGAAACCTAATTTACGGCAGGGTATTGATCATAAGTTTGTTTGTGAATCTGGTCGATGGATTTTGGCAAGTTACGATCGACTTTGGATGCATCTTGGTGGAGTGACTTAGTGAACGATACCTGAAACTAGTGTATACAAAAGGCAGCTACTCGTGTTACACACACACACACACACGCACACACACACAGCACTTAACCACCATCAATACCTTTCGTGCAATATTATACGTTTTTTCTTCACCACTCTCTCCTCCTCCTCCTCCTCCTCTTCCTCCTGTTCTCGCCCACATTACAATCTTATATTTAACACTAGTTTTCATGAACAGTATAAAGCCTTTGTCTGACCCCTCTCCCGCTCTAGCTTCTCTACCCTATGACATTATCCTCATTAATTCTGGACCATATTTGTGTTTCCTTATGAGATTTCTTAACTACTGTATCATCGGTTTATTTCTCCCATTATACCATTATTTTCATCCTCTGAGATGTGATTGAAATGATAAATCTTGCAACGAATAACTTGGAATGAGGCCTCAAATGAAGACTTCAATATGACGTCAATAGTGGAAAGGGACGAATTCTCGCTGGCTCACCGTAACACCTCTTCCTCAGCGATATGTAATGCATGGTACATTTCACTGGCCACTTGTATGTTCCTGATGCTTCCATAATGCATTGCGCCAATAGTGTTGCTTGACTCCAGAAATGTACCATAGGCCTACTTGATTTTTGGGTAGTGATGGAAATCATAAAACGCTTTTATGAATATTAGCCGAAATGTACAGGTACATGCACAACTAGACCTCTTCCTCGGTAAAACTTGAAGTATCTTACAGTCATTCACAGTTCATAAAACACACACACACACACACACACACACACACACACACACACACACTGGATAAAATGTTGGCCACAGAATATGCACCACAAATTTTCAATTAAATA